>NW_008824231.1:1742386-1756122 GCF_000699105.1 Pygoscelis adeliae
CGATTATCGGCCTTTCACGCTCCCTTTGCTCTTGGCTTTCCGCAAACTGATGGGCAGATCCTGAAGCACACACGTGCCTGCTGACCTGATTCCTCTGAGCCCACCCTCTGTCTCACCAATGGGAAATCTGCTCCAGCTCTGCCTGGGCAGAGGAGACCAGGAGTCCACCACCATAGCAGATGGCCTCTACCAGGAGGGAGGTGAATTTTAAAAAGGTTGGGCTTTCTGTCTAAACGATGGTTAATAGATAAAACACAAAACATCTGAAACTACTCTTATTAAGACTATCAGGGTAGATTTATTCTGCTCTGTGGCCTGGGAAAGCCATTAAACTTTTCACTTCTTGTGAACTGGGCAGCATGTGGCTTCTCTGTGTTCCTCTTGTTATGTTGCATTATCTGCCAAAGGCATTTCTCACTCTTCCTTTGGTGGCAACTGGTACATTAGCTAAATTCGCTCCTTCCAGCAGATGGTGATGCTGCTGCCCCGTCTGTAAGTGTGCACTGCCTGAACAGCTCGTATCACTCCTGCTCTCCTCCTTTACTTGATATTCAGGCTGGAGGCTTCCAAGGGATTTTCTTACATCAATTTTTATATGACACCTTTTCACTGGACTGTGATCAAAAGAAAAAGTCAGGCTCATTTTCTCAGTAAATGTCATGATAATGAGAGAGATCTAGGCTAAACTTTAGGGGAAACTTTTTAACCATAGAGATAGCTAAGCACTGCAGTGATGAAACATGAGATGCCACAAAACATCCTCAGGAGTAGTAGAGTAGTGAGAGAATATCTGTAGTAGTAAGAGTAGTAAAGAGAATATCTGTTGGGAAGCGTTTAGGTATCGCTGATCCGTCTTCTGGGCCATGAGATGGACAAAATTTCTTCAAGTCCTTCTGGTCTTGTCTTCCATATTCTTTTATTAAATTTGTTGATTAATGGGTTGTTCTGAACATACTGTTCACCCTGGGTGTGGGTGTCTGAGCAATGAAATGTGTAATAAAAAGAATGGCACAGTAAGGTGCATTTTAAAAGGCAATGATGACTTTCCATTTATGAGATCAGGGCTGTGTATATATATCTATATATATATATGTATATCTCTCTCCAGGCTCAGCAGTGTAAGACAGCGTGCAAATCGAACCCCAAACTGTGAGGCAGATGGAAGGCTTTTTAGTCTGCATGATGCTTAGGAAGAGGAATTATGTAAGGATTTTACAGGATGACTGAGGCAATACCTGACCTAAGCTGTGTCAAAAGAGGTGTGTTTTCACAGCTACTGTTTTGATAAAAATTTGGACCTGTGACTTCAAGTGACTGGAATGGGGAGGCTATAAAGGCGATATAAATAGACCCTGAGAAGGACAGTAGCCATTTCCAAAGAGAAACGGCCATTTTCATTAGTCAAGAAGCTCCTGAGAAGACTTAAAAGGGAGAGCATCCAGCCTTGCCAGCATCTCTAAAACCTGATTGAAAGAAAGAAGCCTTACTACGGACTTGCTTGCTGCTAAACACTGGATCTCTTGTATTTCCACCAGGACCAGCAAACAGGGCATCTTTAGTTTTTTCTGTGGTAAGGGGTAAGAGTCCAGCCATTCTGAAATGCAGCAAATAAGTAAATAACTCCTAGCCAGCTAGCAAGCTTGTTGTTGTTAAATATAGAGATCAGTAGGGTAAATAATGAATATTTTCAAGCATGGAGCATTTGTAGGCAGCTGAATATCAGCAGTCATGTAACTGATCCTGTATAAGTATTAAATCTGCTGGTTTTATTCTTGATATAAATGAATACTAGGTGCATTCTTACATTTGCTTTTGTTCCTGGGAATCCCTCTCTGATTTTATAGTCAGTGGTGTTTCTGTGCTTGTGTTGAAGTGCACATGGCTAGAATTTACAGACAACATTGAAGAATGGCACTGGTAGCTTTGTTCAGATATGTTAATTCTTAGTATTATTTAGTGTCAGTTTAATTAAATTTATTTTTATTTTATATATTTGCATAAATGTATATTTGAATTATATAGATACAAATAAAACTGTATATCTCTGTAGTATGGCTTTTCCCTCCCCGATACTAATGTTTGGATCTGATATAAATAAGATAACTTTGCACAATCCCTAAAGGTGGAATTTTCTGGTCATCCTTCTGTAAGGATGTGTGTTCTGCAGCCCAGGTATTTTCATGAAATGCTGACTTACATTTACATCCTTTTTTTCCCCAAAAGTAGGGTAGTTTCAGAATCACTAAAAACCTAGCATGAGATGGCCAGCCCCAAATGAAAAAGTTTCCTGTGCTTAGTGTCTGTTTTGCATTACTTGAGGGAGCACAAACCATATGAGAGGCTTGGGTAAGAGTAAAGGACTTTGACCTGCTCTTGAGAAATCCCTACTGGTGCACCAGGATGCTTATAGCATGGGGGCCCACACATCCCATAATGTCTTGCTGCAGTCTTGGCCCTTGTTGTAAAGATCCTGGATCGGTTTGTCTGCCTGATGTAGACGCCATGGTTGGAAGTTGCTATGGCTTGCCTGGTGGCAGATTCAGCTGAGCTGCTAGGGTGGTCTTCTACCTGATCGTCTGGACTGCAAGCCTCAGTTTTCATCCAGGTCCTGCTGGGACACAAACTTTCTTCCCTGCCACTTTCCAGAAGTTACCCTGTATTTATTTGCTCATGGTCTTGGTCTGGATATAAAATTAGTTTGGGCTGAAGAGAAGGTTTGATGCACCATACAGCTCTTGAGTAGTTGTGAATGACACGTTTGTTATGACTACGTTCACAGCCCTAAGTTTTAACTGCTATGGAATGAAGCATGTGAAAAGGTAAATCAGATTAACGGTTTGAAGGCACTGACAGATTACCAGTACTCAATCATTATATCCAGGCTCTATGTCCAGGTCAATAACAGTAAGTGTGATAAAAGCTGCGTATCATTTGATCATGGCTTGTGTTAAAGTTGTGCTCTTAGCAGCTGGTTGTATGCTTGAAGTGTAAGCGGTTGGACTAATTTTGCTTTATCAAATTAAAGTTTTGTTTTATGTTTTCCTGATTTACATAAACATTCTGATGACTCCTGGGAATTTTATTTAATAAAAAGCGGCAATTGTAAGTACCACTGAACACATATTATGAGAAGTCTTAAATTTTTTATTTCACTGACATTTCCTAAAAATTGCTTCTAGTTGGAAACAAAGTTTTCAGATTTCCAAACTTCATTTCCAGCAGCTTCTCAGGCATCTGTTTTCAAAACAACTACATTGCTAAACCATTTAAGACTTCTTAGTAAAATGTATGTCACCTAACTTTTAAAAGCAGTAATACAGATATTTGCATTTGAGCTTGTTCCTCAGGATTCCGTAAATGCTCAGTGAAAACAAACAAGACCCAATTCAGGCACCTGTGTGAGGATGAAGGATATTCCTCATTGACTGCAAATTTGTGTAGGGGAGCTAAGCAAGCTGTAGAGAACTGCACTCTATGTGCCTGCATTTGATTAGAGGACATCCAGGTTGGATGGGGCTTTGAGCAACCTGGTCTAGTGGAAGGTGTCCCTGACCATGGTAGGTAGATGATCTTTAAGGTCCCTTCTAACCCAAACCATTCTATGATGATTCTATGATGATGACTCCTACCCCCTGCCTCTCTTGAATCATCATTGGGTGCGATCCTTGTCCTTGCAGTGCTGCATCTCATTTGAGCTCCCTTTCTAGCTCTGCTCTTCTAAAACATGTTGGCTGTGTCTCTTCACTTTGGATACTGCCTAAGGGAGAGCTTTCTTCTTTCGGTGTATTCTGAGTCCTTTGTTTCTGCCTGTGTCATTTCCAGCTTTCTCTCCTGGTATCACATTTCTCCTTTAATTTGGAGCTATAACACTGAGAGGAACCTTTGTGTTTGGATATGTATGAGATAAGGCTACTCTTGTTGGCATAAGCTTCTGAAAAAATAGTCTCTGAAGACCTCATCTGCACGAAATGTTCTGCTACTTCTCGCTCAGACATCTGAGATTCTTTGTTCCCAGTGTAGTACTTGGGACTGCACAGTCTCAAGCACACGGCTTATGAAGGCAGGTGAGGATGAAACCGCAGAAGGGTATTGTCAAAGTTTCTTAATGCTAACCTTGTTGGTTAGGAAAATAGAAGAATGACTCTTCCCTTTGAAAACGTAGTTAATCAGCAGAATTCTTTAGTATGTTTTTCACAGTTTCAGACTTGTCAGTGGCTTTTTATAAGTGAACTGCAAATAGCCTATAGTACTAAATATTTCATCACAGTTAGGTACAATATATTCATCAGTTTGTAGAGTGAGCTTGTCAAAAGGCTCCTTGGTTTTGTGTTCAAGTCACATATTTTTAATGCAAATCTGTTGGGTCTGTTATGTGGACTTAAATTGCTGCTTTGTTTGCAAAAATAGAGAAAGAAGAAGAAACTAAAGCTGTTAGGGATTTTAGGGTTTTGAAATATCTTCAGCAAAGATGTAGGGTGAGAAGCTGTATCCACATAAATGTTTAGTGAAAAACTTAGGAACGTAAAAGCATGTGTATGGCTTGTAAGGATCAATCATTGGTCATGGTAAGCTTTATTCCACCACTGGTACTTTATTTCTTGTGAAAAAGGTGATTTTGTTTCCCATTAGGAGCACCCTTAGAGAATCTCATGTCATTAAGGCATTTAGAAGTTTTTACCGTTCATTTTTTCAAGCACTGAACAATCAGAATTAAAAGTAATGCCCAATAATGAACCTGTGCTGCTTGTGGCCTCAAGGTATGGAACTTAATAGGAAACCAGCTAATGAGAATATCCACAGTTGTACTAGGAATGATAAAGAGAAAAAATCAAGAACTATAAACCCTCATGCTTCAGAGCCAGCCATTAATTGACAGGGAAGTATGAAGAAACTTCCACAGCACACAGGGTACGTATTTTGATGGTTTCCTGCAACTTCTACAGGGACATCTGGTAATCATCCCTGTTAAAGTGAAGGTGGCAGAGTTAAGAATTGCTCAGGGCACTGGTCACGTATCATAAATTTAAGAATGAGATGCTGATTACGCATTGTTTGGCAGCTATATGGAGCATTAGATTTCTATGTGGATATGAGTTTTGTTAATTAATCAGTGGAGGAATGATTCCCCTTCCTTGGGAAAAAAATGTGTAAAAAGACATGATATAGGATTAGAAGCAGGAAGTAAGATGTATGCTTGAAAACACGGGTGAAATAGTGAACAAGGTATATATAAAATAGGAATCAGACAACACACAAAGAAAGCAGGTGTAATAAAACCAGCTGTACCATATATTGTTAAATGGTTTAGGATTTCAGCTCATCATTATGTCTGCTTATGGCATGACTTGGGTATTGCTCCATAATTGTCTACAGTACAACGTAAAAGACATGCTACATCTTGAGCTTGGCTGGGATGTATTTTAAAAGATTTTTGACCTTGAAGCATTTTGAAGCAATTTGTCAGTCCCTGAAAACTAGGAATGCCTGCTGCTTTCTGTCTAACCCATGACGTGGTTATCTTCATAAAAGCAGAGCTACTGTTTAGCTAAGCCAGTCCTGTGCTGCTCATTGCTATTACTTTTTCTAAAGCAGAAGCAAGCTGATGGTTTTTATTCACTTCAGATAAAGCTGTAGTGAGTTAATAGCAGCAGCATGTGTACTAATTGGTGATTAAAGCATTGGTAAAATGGGCACACTTTGCAAGCCTGAATAAATCCTTCAGCAGAGTATCTCTGTAGTATTTTTAGTAATCACTCACCGGGGCAAGAGGTGGCCAAGAACAAATCTGCAGAGGATTATACTGTTGTTACGTTGCCCTCTGAGCAACATGAAACAACAGGGGGAATGAAAGACTTGATTTTACCTTGTGATAGATGATTGTGGCAAGAGCTGGGGGTTGACCATCCAGTCCTCTGCTGCATAGTCTAATAATGAATTGAGAATGCACTCATTGACCTCTTCTCAAAAGAAATTTGTCCCATAATCACAAAGACTTCTTTTCACCTTAATCTATTTTTAAAGAAGATTTTATAACCTTATGTCTTCAGGAGGAAAAGGAAAATAGTGTATTAATTGGAAAAGTTTTCCCTTAACTGTTCTTTGATGGCAACCCTCAGAAGCCTCTTTTGACTGCTTATAAAGAATGATCATCTTTGCTTGATGATAATAGTTACAATGAGAGTGAGATTGATGCAACACTAAAAATTAAGATCATTGAAAGGGTCAACACTGAAAATCTTCAATAAGATTTTTCATTTAACTAGTATCTCTCTTGGTAGTGACTCTTAAGTAACATAAAGAAAAAGGACACTGTTTTGGTTTAGGTATTTTGTGTGGGGTAAAGACTAAACTCAGAGCTTTGCCGTTACTCAGAACAACACTGATTGATTGGGTCCCTTTTTGCTATAAAATCAGTTTTTGCCTTCTATTCTGTCCAGTATCATCTCTCCTAAGAAGGAGAAGTGATCTTGGCAACACAAATTATAGTTAAATATTTTTAAGTGATGGAAAGAATATAATTCCTGATAGTCCGTTTAAAAACAGTATATTAACTCTGGGATTCAGAGGATCACTTTCACAGATATTTTATGCACTTTATCTACTGCTGTTCATAGCAGCGTACAGATCTTCCAGCTGTTGTTACGTTGCCCTCTGAGCAACATGAAACAACAGGGGGAATGAAAGACTTGATTTTACCTTGTGATAGATGATTGTGGCAAGAGCTGGGGGTTGACCATCCAGTCCTCTGCTGCATAGTCTAATAATGAATTGAGAATGCACTCATTGACCTCTTCTCAAAAGAAATTTGTCCCATAATCACAAAGACTTCTTTTCACCTTAATCTATTTTTAAAGAAGATTTTATAACCTTATGTCTTCGGGAGGAAAAGGAAAATAGTGTATTAATTGGGAAAGTTTTCCCTTAACTGTTCTTTGATGGCAACCCTCAGAAGCCTCTTGACTGCTTATAAAGAATGATCATCTTTGCTTGATGATAATAGTTACAATGAGAGTGAGATTGATGCAACACTAAAAATTAAGATCATTGAAAGGGTCAACACTGAAAATCTTCAATAAGATTTTTCATTTAACTAGTATCTCTCTTGGTAGTGACTCTTAAGTAACATAAAGAAAAAGGACACTGTTTTGGTTTAGGTATTTTGTGTGGGGTAAAGACTAAACTCAGAGCTTTGCCGTTACTCAGAACAACACTGATTGATTGGGTCCCTTTTTGCTATAAAATCAGTTTTTGCCTTCTATTCTGTCCAGTATCATCTCTCCTAAGAAGGAGAAGTGATCTTGGCAACACAAATTATAGTTAAATATTTTTAAGTGATGGAAAGAATATAATTCCTGATAGTCCGTTTAAAAACAGTATATTAACTCTGGGATTCAGAGGATCACTTTCACAGATATTTTATGCACTTTATCTACTGCTGTTCATAGCAGCGTACAGATCTTCCAGCAACTGACTTTGTCTGATTTACTTCAAATTCATGAATCAACCATGTGACAGTTTCCACAGCTGCACTTCTGGGTAATAAAAGTCTTCTGTAAATCACTTCATGTGTATATATACATGTGCATATTTTTACATACAGAATTCCAAATGTTTCCATACAAAATATAGGCAACCAAAAGAGCACGTCTAATATGAGAATGTGAGAATCAGAATTTATTCTTATTCTAATTAATGTCTTCGCAGTCTAATCAAAATGCAACAACTGCTTATTATTAGACCAGTTATAACGAGAATCTAGACCACGAAATTTCTGTAAAGGATCATTAGTAGTACAGTAAAACTATGTGCACGAGTATCTTTCCTTTCCTCTGATGTTACATTTCCATCCTCTAATGCATTAGTAGGGTGAGTTGTCAGCACCGCATGCTCTTTGCAAAAGGAGTATGATGTTGATGATGGGGATTTCCTTCTCCTGAGTTTTTGGTTCACTCAAAATTATTTTTTCTCTGTGGTTCAACATTACAGTAGTTCATAGGTTGCACTCTTCTGTTGATTCACAGGGTTGGTTGTACCACGTTTACTTACCTTTGCTAATCCTTCTCTGTATACAGCTTGATTTCTTTTTTGGGGGAGGGAGAGAATCTGTGATTGCACAAAGCTAAGCAGAACAGAAGTTAAAGTAAATTAGGTAATGATGCAACTATACCAAGTTCAAAACACCAAGGCAGTCAACAGGCAAATAATCACAGACTAATTTTCCTTTACAGCAGGCCAAACTAGACAGTAGGCATCTGACTGTAGAGCAAGTGGCAAGCACAGCAAAAATTTCT
The DNA here is from genome assembly GCF_000699105.1 of Pygoscelis adeliae. Classification (NCBI taxonomy): domain Eukaryota; kingdom Metazoa; phylum Chordata; class Aves; order Sphenisciformes; family Spheniscidae; genus Pygoscelis; species Pygoscelis adeliae. The sequence goes on from NW_008824231.1 coordinate 1,750,678, forward strand.
TGACTTTGCAGGTACAGTGAAAATCAAGCTAGAACACATTCAAGACCAGACAAGGCCGAACAAGGTTTGGAGCTGTGCATAGCTCATACAGCTAATTATTGTTAAGGTATGGAACCTGAGGTATGGAACAAGCACCAGCATTTAACAACAGGGCTCTGTCCGGGCCACAGGGCTCATCCATGTGGGGTATATTGAGTCCTGCCTTTCTCAGGACTGCAGGAAGGTGAGTTTGAGAAGAACTTGGTTGCAACAAAAACAGAGTTAAAGGAGACAAAAGTATTACCCCTCTGCAGCGTGATTTACTGACGCTTAAAGAAATCCTTCCAAAGGGAAAACCAGGTTCAGTTCCCTTCTGCACCTGCGAGGTCTCTAACCCAGGTCTCCTGCCTTCCCGGGAAGTGTCTCTGCTGCCAAGCTGTATGCCAGGTTAGACGATGGCTCTCGCTGTGCTAAATACGTACAGGAGCTCCTCTGCTGGCATTACATGCAGGATTTCATTACCACCCAAACCTATTGCAGCCAACGGTGCTTGGTGTGCAATAGCTTACCCATTGACTGCTGCTGGCAGCAGGGGCTCAGTTTCTGAGGCTGCATCGTGTTTATGCGAGGATTTGGATTTGAACAGCTCACACCCTTCTCTCCCCTCGGGGCATAAAGAAGCCTGCAACAGACTGCAATATGTGTTACAGGTGTCCTGATGGAAGTGAAGGCACAGTGAAACACAAATGCTCAAAGAAACGTCCTTCCCTGTCTCCAAAAGAGCCTGGCAATGAAAAAGGAAGGGTAATAGAAAGTATGATGGCCCTTTTCCATGGATATATTGACATATATTCCATCGTATTTTAACAGATTGAAAGCTCCTGATGCTGGAGTGCAAACAACATGCTCTGAGTAGCAGGCTACCTGTGGTCGTATACATTAATGTTCGGAGTACTTGCAAACACAAAGATCTATTGCCTTAAAGTTGTTGCACACTGATTACAGTATAATCTAATCAAATACAGACATTAATTTGAGATGTCACTGTCATGAAGCAGTAGGACCATTAGGAACCTGAATTCTTTGGCAGCCCCTGGTTCTGTCTTAGAGAATTCCCTGTTGAAAGTCTTTTCACATTATTCCTTCATGCTTGAAGCACACAGGATTACTTCACTGTTCTGGGCTTGACTGCATATTGCCAGGCATTTTTAGTGGAAAACATTTGGAGGGGTTTGTATAGCCCTAGTCCTTTTTTTTTTTGTCATTTGGCTTTGACTCAAGGGACACCCCCTGCTTCCTTCAGGGTAGCTGGTCTGCAAGAGGGACAGTCTGTGGGGAGGGAAGGAGCACAGGCAGCCTCATCCTTCCAGTTCACATTCCAGGTCCAATAATGAAACATGGGCAGTCATTGCCAGGATGTGGATGATCATAAAATATCAGAAAACCAGAGTCTAACTGGAGAATAGAAGCAAAACTGCTCTCAGACCGGTGGTAGCAGTCAAGCTCGTAACAGTTGGGAGTGTGGGCTGAGTAAAGAGGAGGGTTAGAGGTGCTCCCCTTCTGGTCAGAGCTATGTAGATCTGCTCTATTGTAGCTTGGGTTGACTAGAGATTTCAGTGAAGCAGAGCTGATTTCTGCCTGAGCTCTGACCTTAGCACTAATTTTGAATTTCAGGGGAAAATGGAGTAAGTAGGCAAATGGTAGATTGACATGTGAATGGAAAAGCCAGGAGAAATGGACAGAGCCACATAACATCAAGTACCCTGTGTTGAGGCATGAAAGACCCATTGGTTAGAGCAAAAATGACAAAGTGGGGTACATTGCATGTAGGGGGCATTGACTTAACCAAAGCATCACTATTAGTACAAGAGTTTATGTGGTGCCTTGGCTCCTGTATTAGTACTCTGTTCCCTTTGAACTTGCACTAAATTTGTCATTTCTAATTTGTTAAGAAGCAGCTGTGCTCTGAACTGCTGGGAAGCCGGCACTGGCAGTTTTCGATTAGCAGCATACTCCGTTTGACGCATGGCTTGGCCCCTCTGTGTTCGCTCTAGCTCAAAGTCCAGTGGCAACTCCACTGAGTTTCTCTCTCAGTCATTTCTCTGAAGCAAATCAGCTTGGCAAATGAAGCAGGATTATTTGTAATAATTGTGCCATCATCTCTGCTCCAAAGAGATCTCTTGGGGTGAATGTTTGTGAATATATCATTATTTGGAATGCAAACCCAGATTTTTTCCTTAAGAACTACAGGAGACAGTAGGGCATGCATTAATTTATCCCTTGTGAAAGCAATGTGGCCAATAGAAAAATGTTAACATCTAATGTTGATAGAAGAAGTAAATAGGATTTTGTGCTCATTTTGCCTGTTTAAATTCAGTTTAAGATTCTGCTTACATCTGATCAATTTGTTAGGCTATGGGTGCAAATATTTTGAGGTTGAGGGGAGTATTGCACACTGCACCTTACACCCTCCTGTATTTAAATGAGTTGGGCACTGTAACAAGACATAGAGAGTCTTTAAGTACCTGGAAGAGCTGCTGGCTCAGCTCTGTATCGGAATCAAGAGCATGTGCTGGGGGTTTGCCCAGGGGCCTCTTTCCCAGCTTGCAGGTTTAAATGCATTTCCAGTCCAGAAAGGGCCATAAGCCTGCAAGCATCATCTAGAGACTTGCTTCTTGGGAGAGGTTTCCTCAAAAAAGGATAGGTACAGGGGAGATCCACAACTGAGGGAGGTGGTTATCCTCATTCGTTGGTGTCAGCTGGGTGCAATTACCCTGTTCTTTTACTGGGCTGGAAATTGAGTGATTAATGGTTTTATACCATAAAATAATGTATTTGGTCCTGCTGGCTGTGGGCACATAGAACCAACCTATTGATATTCCTTACTATTACCACCAAAATTGACACGCATGAACTAGTCTCAATACCTGACAGCAGTTTGTAAGAAAGGTGTGCTGCATAAGAGTGATGATAATGAGTTATAATTATTAAGAATATTTGTTTTACTTAGAATTTTTTTCCACAGATGTGCTTGATATGTTTTCTGTCTTACAAAAGTATTAATCAAAATCATGCTTAAGAAAAACTAAAGATGCTTTAAATTTAAGTTTGGAAAACAGAATTTCCTTTTCTCTATATATACATCTCTAAAGTTCCCCTTTTTTCGCCTTCCCATTCTCAGAGTATTCTGACAGTGACACATGGGCTCCTACATACTACTGCAGGGATCAACTGATGGGATTTTAGAAGTGAACTGAAATGAATGCTTGGGCGTTCTTCTCCTTCTTCTAGCTGTCCCTCTGTCATGCTTGGTTAATACTGGCCAAAAAGGATAAAAAATCACGGGAGCATCAAGGATGCAGCAAGTGCATGAAACATGATTGTGCTCACCATGGTCTTCGGAGAAAATAAAAAAATCTGGTGTTGCTGGTGCCTGATGAGTTGCATATTTCCTATGACTCCTCCATTCATAATTCATTTTTTGACACATGGATTCTCTGATCACCACTAAGTCAGCTGAAGTTGTGCTACAGCTTAAGCACAGGGACACAGTAACGTGGGCCTCCATCCTTTAGTTGGCTGCTTGTTTTCATCAGATTCATAGGAACTTGGATAGAGAATTCTCTTTCTGTCAAATTAAGGTTAAAATTGGCTAAGAGAGAAAAAAATGTTATTGGGGAAGAATGACAGGCACACATAATGTGTTCACTTAACTCTCAGTTCTTTGGAAACAGGGACTGTCTGAGGTTTGCAGCGTGGCAGCAGGCATAGCTTCGGATGGGAGAAGCTGCATTTCACAGTTCAGGCGGTATCACCAAGATGTACATATTTAGGAACTCCCTACGTGCTCGCATCCTTTTCAAATCATGAAGCTTTTATGCTGAGCAATTTAGTTCACAATTATTGCATCAGGGGAGTGTGATTGCTTGGCTTTTATAAAGGGGAAGAAGGACGGCTTCCCAAGCGATATCAACTATACATGGCATTAGAAGGTCAAGTACCACTCCTTAAGCTTCACTTAGGAGCCATTTGGCATCCAGCAGAGATTGCAGAAGAGAGGTGTAATGAGCCATCTGGGCAGTAAGAACTTTTTGGGTGAGCTGCTACATGGCTAAGCAGTTATGCCAGCCCGTGTTAAGGCACATATCACAAAGCAGTTTGAGAAGGCATTTAAGCACACTCCTAAAGCTAACCATGTTCTTGAAAACAAGGAGACTAAACCATATGCATGATGTGTTTCCCTGAATAAAAGCCTGAAAAAAAAATCTGAAAACCAATGACTGGAAAGGTTCAAATGTAATCACCAGCTTCAAGTTTCACAGAGCTACAGAAAAGACACATGTTGTAATATTCCTTATTTGTGTTGTGTTTCCCTCTTGTTAGAAATACTAATTCATCCGAAGCCCAGAGGGGGCAGGAGTTTGACTGGGAAATGGCAGCAAAGGCATCACAGACTACGGCATTTTCAGTGACTCCATGAATTCAGAGTCACCTGTCACTCATGGGTCTGACTCCTGTCTGTTTGACCCATTTTCCCACTCTTGCACTGTATTATATTCTGCAGCACCAGTTTCTGAACCCATGACCAAAGCAATCTCCTGCCACAGCTGTGGCTCTCAGTCATGGTGCTGTGACCACAAATCCGACTGTCATCCAGAAAAACTGGCAAGTTGGCAAAATGCAGCGGCATCAGTACTAATATCTGATCAAATTTGATATTTCAACCCCCAGTGAAAACATGGACTGTCAACTCAATTATTGTTCAGAGCAAAACACAACAGTACTGTTGGCTGCAAGCCATGCCATTATTGGGACAATTGAGTTTTATGCTGGGGAATAAAATATAGTTATCCTTAGAGTGCCTGTCTGTATGCACACTGCACTGCAGACCTCCACACACCTCCAGCACAGAAGTGCCAAGACTGTTTTGCTTAGTGTATCTGTATGTCATGTGTGTACCCCGATGCTTTAAGTACCCCATGCAAAGGGGGCATGGATCATACTGCATAATTACTGCTCTCCTCGACTGCTGTTATTCAAGGCAGAGCATGCACACCCTGCATAAGTCCTATGAATGAGTTTCTATTTCTTTCATCTCTTTTTTTTTTTCTTTTATTCATTTGTTTTCATCCACCGAATCATGGAAAAGTTTAGATTGAAAGGGACCCCTGAAGATCATCTAGCCCAACTCCTCCTCAAAGCTGGGCCACTTAGGTTAGCTTCAATTCAGACATGATGTCCTTCCACTGGGCACCAAGAGGCTTCTGTGATTAAGGATGCCTCCACCTTCTCCTAACTGACTCGAACACTCGTTCAGTCACTGCTGTGGCTCTCCTGAGGTCACCATGTGTCATGGTTCAACACCAGCCAACAACTAAGCCCCACCCAGCCACTCGCTCACTCCTCCCTGGTGGGATGGGGGAGAGAATCAGAAGGGTAAAAGTGAGAAAACTCGTGGGTTGAGAT
>NW_008824231.1:1756366-1758409 GCF_000699105.1 Pygoscelis adeliae
TTGGTCAGTTGGGGTCAGCTGTCCTGGCTGTGTCCACTCCCAACTTCTTGTGCTCCCCCAGCCTACTCACTGGTGGGGTGGGATGAGAAGCAGAAAAGGCCTTGACTCTGTGTAAGCACTGCTCAGCAATAACAAAAACATCCCTGTGTTATCAACACTGTTTTCAGCACAAATCCAAAACATAGCCCCATACTAGCTACTATGAAGAAAATAACTCTATGCCAGCCAAAACCAGCACACCATGACAAGAGCTTTATGAGTCCATGTCAATGAACTCCCATGTCTGTGGGAATTGTGCTGTCTGTCTATTGTCCACTTTTTGGCCAGGAAAGAGCATGTTGAGAGCTGATTCTAGTTTTCCTAGTGGAGTCAGCCCCTGCTCCTGTAGCAGAGGACTGAGATACATGCAGTAACTTCAGTGGGCGCAAACTTGTAGTGAAATCCAAGGCCAGAGCATGGTTTCAGAGTGACAAATTGGCTGACACAAGCATGGCCTTGTAGCCTTGCACTGTGAATATTGGTGTTCCATACTGGTCGACTTCTCCCTGCATTTCTCCATCGGTATTGATGGATCTGGAGGTGTCACTTCATTTCACAGAACTATGCTCATGAATGATGCAGCTGCAACTGCACCACTGAGGCTTCATGCTGGTACAGAAGCATTAACCGTGAATTCCCCATCTTTCCAACTCCAGTTGGGAACTGTTCCTAGTTTCTGCTCCATTGGTATCGCCTACAAAGATGGGCTTTCCAGGCTCTCCCTTTGACACTGATAACTCCTGCAAATCTGAGCACCTCCCACAGAAGCCATGGGAGCCCTGTGAAAGAAAGGCTCCTGAGCCTTTGAGCCTGCCTGCTGCCAACTCACCCTTCCTAGCTTTTTGGCTCTGGAGACATCTTCTGCCTTAAAATGGCTTGTTTTGGCTGTGGGCCCTCCTTCCATTTAAGAGTTGACTCCATAAGCACATCACACCACCAAGAATGTATGTATTACAATGTTTTACATTGTAAGCCCTCCCTGGCTTGTTTTTTATGTTCCATCACTGTAGAATAAGAGGAGTTTTCTGATTTGATGTCCAGATTGTCTGACTCATCTCCCTCCTTTGATGAATAGTCATCACTCCATCAATATAACAGGTGGATATCTTTGGAGGCATGCAGGAAGGCATGAAGAGGAAGTCCAGCTTTACAGATTCCCATGGAAGAATTAGAGAAGCTTACATGTGAACTCAGGGATACATTTGCACTAGTCAGCACTCAGCCAGTTAGTCCCATCCTCCCATCAGAGAACAAGGATGGACAGGAATAGTGTGCTCGATGTCTGCCACTCATGCCTTGCCCAAGCAGAAGGCTGGCAAGCCCCTTACAAGGCTGTGGTCGTCTTTCTCACCACCTATCTTTTCTTTCAGTGGTTCCCATGGCCAGAAGAAGTGTGAGACTGTGGTGTAGCACTCTTAAGATAAGGATGAGACTGGAAGAACTGGGGGGAAGGGACAGGGGAATAATAAAAAAAAAAAAACCACAACACAGTCCTGTGTTGATTTTGTGTTGATTTGCAATGCCAAGATACCAAAAGACTCTGTTGGTCTTTTGAGATTATAGATCCTGCAAGTGCTGGACATGTGCTGTTGGAAAGTTGTGACAGTTGGGGAGGAATATTGTTTGCACTTCCTGTGGAAGAACAATCGGGGTAGCATTCACCTCACCTACCTTCAGACATCTGCAGTCTACATATCCTTGTCATACCAGGCTTACAGGTTGCAATACAGGAAATTCCAGCTATATATTAGAAAAGACTTTTTCACTGTGAAGATGGTCAGACACTGGAACAGGTGCCCAGAGAGGTTATGGAGTTTTCATCTTTGGAGATATTAAAAATTCAACCAGTCCTTGAGCAACCTGATCTTTCTGGTCCTGATTTGAGCAGTGAATTGAGCTATATGTCCTCCACGTGTCCCTTCTAACCTGAATTATACTGTGCTTCTCTGATTCCTCTATAATCAGTAGAAAGAAATAGGCCATTCCAAGGCACAGCCTGTCTGT
>NW_008824231.1:1758446-1775853 GCF_000699105.1 Pygoscelis adeliae
CCAAAAATGTTTTATTTTGGTTTGGTTTTTTGTCTGTATTGACTGTAAAGAGGGCCACACACAGACATCTGCATTTCATCAAATTAAGCCCATCCTTGGTGACAAAAAACATTACTTCAAGCCCCTCCACATGCTTTGGACAACACTTCTAATTTAAGAACGGGAGATGCAAGGCCTTCTGTCTCGTTTTGCTTACTAATTTCACTTCTGAGGATTTGCCGCGTTTGATTGATGTAAAAGGATGCCTGATTTTTACCTTCACTGAATGGAGTCTTTTCTGAAATCAGTATGGATCTTAAAAATAGACAGATCAAGGTCACGGTGATATTATCCCCAAAAAAAAACCTCTTAACTTGAACTCAGTGTGCACTCAGGTGTGCACCGGCAGCTCCAACCTTGACCCAGCTGCAATGGTCAGTTCATTTCACTACAGCTCACGAAGCAGCTTTTTCTCCTGACCTTCGCAGAGCTCCTCTCAGAAGAGCTTCACATACCCCTAACGTGATGCTGTAGCAATGGCTTCAGGAACACGCGTCTCTAGGGCACTCCTGCATCTGCTCGGAGTTTCAGGGCTCAACTTCCAGCGAGCTGGGGTCTGCGCTACAGCCTGTGCATCTGTATAAGCATTTGGCAGAGATTGAGAACTTATTTAGGGAATATTTTTATGATGTGTGGTCCCTATACATTCTGCATTTTGCCTTCCCTCCTTCTTTTCTTGGAGTGGCATTCTGGGCTCAGCCGTGGGAGCAAAGAGAGGAGGGAGAAGCACTGAGCTTTCTGCCCTTGATGTACAACACATGGAGGGGTAGGACAGATGTGCCCTCTGAGAGAAACGCTGGGGAAAACAAAATTTCTTGGAGCTGAGTGACTGGGGCACATTCCCTCCCCTGGTAGCATGCATGTGTGCATGTAATGCACACACATCGCAAAGAGCTCCGGTTCCTGGGAAGTAAGCTGCATTTTTCAGCTATAAATTTCCAATTATAAGAAGCCTTTTTCATGTAAAATGAGATTGCCTTGCATATGGCAAACATCAAATATGCAAGTAAAAAAATCCCCCATACAATGGACAGATATCTGAGGAGCCAAGCGCAGCTGCATTTTGACATGCTGCACTTCTTAATTGAAGATAAGGAAATCAGCAACTAAGCATGTATTTATCTCACTATGGCAGAAAAGATCTTTTGACACACATAAGCAGTTTCTGTTGCTAGCCTGCAAACACAGAAAAATTGCCTGCTGAAGTCAGAGATGATGATTGCTTCCTGGGTAGTGGCTGTTTTTACCATTTTTCTTTTGCTTTTAATATTGTCTGTGATATTTCTTTGCATTATTATCTGTAAAGATTTTTTTTTCAGACTCCACAATATTCAAATAGCGAATAGCTCTGTTGTCATGGAAATCATTACAGAATTAGGCCACAAAGAGTGACAGTGACTCAGTAGCCAGGTGATACAGGCACTCATCTGGGAAAAGAGAAATCTGTTTTTCTGCCCCTGCTCCCATGAATATATAATTGTGTTTTCCCTAATGAAAGGGATGCACTAAGAGGGGAAGTCTCAGAAAACTCCTGTCAGGTGACAGTACTCCTGGCAGTACTCCTTCAGGCCTGGATTCAGATCTCTGGTCCTTATCAGGCAGGAGGAGGGAAGAATCGAATCTCAATTTCACATATCTTAGCAGAAGGGATTAATCTCTGGATGAGGAGGTGGGAGGGGCAAGATGGCCACGCTTGCCTTTCCTTGTCCGAATGCTTAGGCAAGCTCTAAGCACACTTAACCCAACACTGCTGCAGCTAAATGAGATGATAGACAAATGAGTGCCTAATTTTAGTTGCATCAAGATTCAGCCAGGCATGAAACTGTTTCCTCATCACACGACAGATGTGGGCTCAGGAACGTGGGCACTGATGGGAATTTAGGTGTCTGAGTGGAAACGGAGCAGGGGTATTGGGAATCCCCCTGTATCAGCGTAGGAGCCTGTGTTTCTCTTCTGAGTGCAAAGCTTCAAGGTTTTGTGTTGTAAAATGAAAAAGTTTAATAAAAATTGCAGTTGTGAACCTTTTTTGCACATAAGCGCACATTTAACTTCAAGAGGATGAGCAGTCCCACGGCAAATGCAACAAACTGGACTTCCCGAGGTCCCTTCCAGCCTGAATTGTCCTGTGGTCCTCTATCTGAAATATCTGGCATGCAGTTGGGCGGGTTAAAATGCTTAAACCCTCGTTCACAGAACAATCAAATTTAAATGTATTTCCAGAGTAAGCAGTTCACATGAGAAAGAAAGTGATGTTTGCAGAAGTTTATCTAGAGAAACCACTGGTATTGTTATCAGAAAGCCAATCTAGGTTGATACTCCATTTATTAATGATCTTCACAGAAGTAGTAGAATAAAATGAAAACATTTCAGCAAGAAAACAGGAATTTACATCAAAACTTTGGCCATCTAGTATGTCCTCCCTTAGTCGCCAGAAGTGTTATTTCTCTTAGCATCAGCTGTTAGCTCAGTACTTACTTCTTGCAAGAGGAAATGGCAGTGCAGTTCTGTAACCTATAATCGTTTGTCGGGGATGGGGGTGGAAGATGATTAGCTTATAACATTGTAATCTCATCTGCTATCTATTTTGGGACAGATTTTGATTAATTTTCCATTAAACAAATTCAGTGGTGTACATGATTATACTGTCATGCTTTTCTGCAGTGTGCTACCTTTGTCATGTGGTTAGCTGTCCTGAGAGCAAGAAACCAATAAAAATGACATTCTTGCTTATTATTTGCACCACTACCCTTTCATAGCCCATCATCAGCCCACGTGTTGCCTAAGTCAAAAGTTAATTAGAATGACTGCCACTTTGTGTCATATAAAAGATGATCATTGTATGTACAGGAGAAGTTACATGTCTCCATTTAAGCATTTGTCAGCAGCTCTGCCAGTTGTGCCTCATTCTTTGTTTTTAGTGATTGCTGTCGATAGGAATATGGGACATTCAACAACCGCGAAGGTAGCAGAATCACATGCTCAGGAAATCAGCAACCTGTTCACCATCAATGTGGCATTTCTCAGGAATGCTTTAACGCTGCTAACTGAAAACTCTTCTTTGTACAAAATCATCCTTTTAAAAATTATTTTAAGCTCTTCCATTTTATTTACGTCAATCACTGGAAGAAGATTTGTGAAAAGATAGCAAAGAACAATTCTTAAAATGCGTGGATATGAATTGTAAGATAAAAAACTTAATTGCAGTTTAGACTTCAGATTTATTTGAAAAGGGGATAATGATAGTAATTACCCAGTTTGAGTTTTGTAGAAGGCTAATTAGATCCCAAAAGCATTTGTATGCACAAGGCAAACCATAAATACAAAAGACCATCTGGTCCTTATCAGCTTACAACACTAACACTGTCTGTAATTATTTTTTCTATATTGTTTTGATGTTGACATTTTATGATGCAATACATCTAGCCGTGGTTAGGGAATAACCTGTAAATGCTTTTTGGTTGTTGCTGAGTTTGGGTTTTTATCCTGCTTTTAAAGACATTGGCTAACTCTAGGAGTGCAGGAAAGTCTAGAGTTTAATCATTTACACCACAAATTGGTCAGCGTTTTAAACTGAGTTTGACTGTGTTTTTTTTATCTAGATTGTTCCATCTGCTTTTTCGAGCTTTCTGGGGTTCAAAAATAATTTATGAATACGTTGAGATGGGTTTATCAGGCAGAGAAGTAGTTCTAAGGTCTCCAAGCTGTATCACAGCAATAGAAGGACTAATTCTGATGCCCTTGTTCAGGTCTTAGAGCCTGCCACCTCAATCTGCCTGTGGTTTTGGTCCAGTGTGAAGTCCTTCTGCGGCCTTGTGAAAGCCACTCATTAGCATTCTCTGCTTAGGGACAGCTCTCCGTACCTCTCTCCAGAGAAGCTACATCAGCCTGAGCAGCAGGGATGCCCCAGCAGGATCTCTGCCAGGCTGCAGAATGGTGCTGAGTTCCAGAAGAAGCTGCAGCAGCAGCTGTGGAAAGGGTTAGTGGGGTCTTGCAAAACATGGGGAGGCAAGACTGGCTCCGAGCCTTAGAGAGGTTTTGAACGTGGTCAAGTCTGAAGTGATTTACTGGAGCTACATGGAGAGACGCTGCCAGCTGCTTTCAGTAGCATCTCATGGGTTTTCTGAGTTTTTCTCTAAGAGGAAAATTCTCATGCAGAATTTTAATCAATTCCTTATTTATGAAAATTGTCGCTGACTTTATGACTTCTGACAGTTCCCCTCAGTAGCAGCCAAACAAGGACTAAGCAGTCAATCTTGCTTGCACTGCCCAGGGAGTCTCACAGGCTTCAGGGATCCACCTGTGCAAATCCAGTTGCAGATCAGAGACTTATCATGAAGTTCAGGATTTATTTCACTGAAATTAGAAGTGTTTTAATCCAGTCTCCCTTCACTTCATTCCAGATACCTCCTTATCTGTTGACCACCTGAACGTTGTCTTGGACCCTGCATCAGTCCAAATCTTGAAATCTGACAACAGTGCTGTGTTTCAAGTGACAAGTTGTCCTGAAATCGAGTCTTTTATAAAAAAATATTTTGATGCCAGGTCCCTTTACTCCTCTTTTTGCAAGAGACAGGCTTTTCTTTTGAAATGTTTTTCTCTTAGTTGCAGTGTTTGGAATCTGACATATCTTGTGCTTTAAGCTGTTCCGTTCTTATCGCATAATCTCATTTAAGACTGCGCAGGGTCTCTAACCAGACCTGTGTGAACTTTCTGTTTTGAAAGGGCAAGGTAGGGAAGGGCACAGCTGTACAAGCGGTGTGAACAGGAGTGTTGTATATGTATATCCTATATTTTCCATGGTTTTTCCATGTTTTTTTCCATGGTCTTTTCTCTTGGAAAACCTGGCCTGTGTGGATACTGAGAATCTCATTCTGCTTGTGCAAGGCTTAACCCACACACCCCGTTGTACCCCATGCAATCCTGGTGTCCAGACTCATACACCTTGTGTAGCCATCAGCCTCCCGGCTCCATATGAAGGAGAGTGAGCCTCCCCTTGCCGCTGCATCACGCTCTGCCTCTTCCCACAGCCCCCATCCCATCACCATCCCAGGCAGCGGGATCCCCTGTCTTAGCCTGGGTGTGAAGGAGCCTTTATGCTATCCACGCCATGAAACTTGGCTTTGGGTAAAGATGTTGAAAATCTGTATCTGCATAGGAGCATGTGTTTATTTAAATGGCAAAACATGACTGGAAAATGAGTATGTTTTGCAGGAAGTCTTAGGTGGGTGTATTATTTAAAATTATTTTTTAATTTCTTTGAGACACACTGATGGAAGGTTTTGTACAGCAGCTACAAACTAACTTCAATTTTATTTTTTTTACAGAGACCAGATTTGAAGTAGACAGTGTTCCTTAAGTAAATGCCACTGAGTGTCCTAAAATTTCACGTGTAATCTCAGTGTTTTCACATGAGAACTGCTACTCTCCTCATGCAAAGCCATGGCCCAGATCTTCTGGCCATTGAACCCTGCTCACATCACTTTTGCGTGACCACAGTGTTGTAAAGCACTGAGCACAAACCAGATAGCCAGCCCCTGGAAGTCACCCAAAGTCTGTAGCTAGGGGCTTTATCCAGGGGAAACAACAATTTTATGGCATAGAAGCATGTGACTTCTCAAACCTAGACTACATGCAGCCCTGTCACCACGTGTGGCATCCAAAAGGTTAAGCTGTACAGTAGGAGCCACAACAGGTGAGTTTGCGTCCTAATATAGACTGTCAGGAAAAAAAATAACAGTGTTTTACTACTAAAATTGCTTTGGGGATTTTTGTGGAATCATCTTGTTTGCGTTTTATAACCGTCTGTAGGAAATTGCTTGGGATTAGTCTTGAAAGTAGTGTTGTGCATGTGAGATGGATGGACCTGTGATATGCAAGGGTCATCAAAGTACGTGCTGTGTGCCTGAGGCTAGTGCTGGTGCTGGGAAGGAGCATTCAGACTGTGTGGCAAAACCTTCCCTTTGTCATCCCCTTCTTCTTTTCTTCTTCTTCTTCTTCTTCTTCTTCTTCTTCTTCTTCTTCTTCTTCTTCTTCTTCTTCTTCTTTCTCTTCCTCTTCCTCTTCTTCTTCTTCTTCTTCTTCTTCTTCTTCTTCTTCTTCTTCTTCTTCTTCTTCTTCTTCTTCTTCTTCTTCTTCTTCTTCTTCTTCTTCTTCTTCTTCTTCTTCTTCTTCTTCTTCTTCTTCTTCTTCTTCTTCTTCTTCTTCTTCTTCTTCTTCTTCTTCTTCTTCTTCTTCTTCTTCTTCTTCTTCTTCTTCTTCTTCTTCTTCTTCTTCTTCTTCTTCTTCTTCTTCTTCTTCTTCTTCTTCTTCTTCTTCTTCTTCTTCTTCTTCTTCTTCTTCTTCTTCTTCTTCAGGTGAGTTTGCGTCCTAATATAGACTGTCAGGAAAAAAAATAACAGTGTTTTACTACTAAAATTGCTTTGGGGATTTTTGTGGAATCATCTTGTTTGCGTTTTATAACCGTCTGTAGGAAATTGCTTGGGATTAGTCTTGAAAGTAGTGTTGTGCATGTGAGATGGATGGACCTGTGATATGCAAGGGTCATCAAAGTACGTGCTGCGCTTCCTCCAGACCACAGAACATGGCTTAGTTTTGTTTTTTTGTGTGTGAAATGAACACCTGGGATGGGATTGCTCAACCAAATGTGGACCTCTAAAAAGTCAGCATTTCTGGAGCCAGGCTCCATTGGCTGTGAAGGGTCGCTCGGATGGTTACTCGGCTAAAAAGTAATTATTACACACTTTGGCGACAGGAAACCTGCTTCTGTTGACTAGTCACTAGGGGCCAGAATCAGAAAATGTCTTGATTGCCTAAAATGAGACTTAGAATTCAGATACCTAAATCTAATATTGCAGTCCCCAAAGCCTTAATTACTTACACACAGCCCTGAGGCCTCTTCAGCTTTTCAGTACATTTGCATTAATACTGAATGCTCCTGCCACCCCAAGGTCTTGAGATTTTCTTTCCTGGATCACTGTGGTCTCAACAGGACTGATCAGCCTGCATTGTAATTCACATATAAAACTGGATGGGCTTGATCCAGGAAGGTTTCTCTGAGTGTAAGGAACACCCATGGACAGGGTTGGGCTCCCTGCACCTTGTCATTGCCACACTATTTTTGAAGATGGCTGTAGGAAGGATGGAAGGGCTCTATCTTTGATGGATTAATGGTGTAGCTACAGCACTTATCCAGGAAGCTTAATGTTCTCTCGCCCCAAAGATTCAAGCTGGCATTTCTCCTCTTCCAGGCGATGAGTGTACTAGGTAAGAGGTACTATACCGATGACTGCTGTACCCTTTCTTTTTTGCTGACTCTCAGTGCAAAAAAGAATTAATGATTTTCTGTAATGGAAGGAGAGAAGTAAAGTAAAGCAAGATTTGCAGAAAGAGCAAGAGAAAATACAACTTTCCATTGCAGTGTTATGAGCATTTACCTGGGAGGGGATGGTCCAGACCCTCTTCTATACTGTTGAGGCATCTTTGGTGTTTCTTGCTGAACCACAATTGGATTAAAATGACTAACATAAAACTGGAGGATTTCCAAGGTGACATTCTCCATGAATGAGCTCCTAGACTGGTGATCCAGTTTAAACTTTCTCTGAGAGCCAACAAATTTTAGATATTTTGTTTTGCTGTGGTGCAGTGCCCATAGGAGGAACAAGGAGGTTTCTGTGTGTTTCCACACATATGCCTTGAGGTTTGGGCTGGCTGTTCTCTGAGTATGTAGGATGTAAGGTTTTGGATTCACCACCCAGTCAGAGTCAGGAGCTCAGGACTGGCCATCCCTGCTGGTGTCTGCTAGTGCTGAGACTTCTATCTGTCGTCATGATCCACCACCACCTTCCTGAACTTGCTGCATCTCTCCTGTCTACAGCTGCTGGTTTTCCTGAAATGTATAATAAGTTATATCAAATTAGTATCATTGAGACCCGTACTCCTCTGTTAAATTTTGTTGAAATTACCTCATAAAAGTGATTGAGGGCTTTTATAAGGCAGTGCAAAAGTGATCAAGGGCTTTTATCAGGCAGCGCAATCTTGTCATCTTGTTACCTCAGAAAAAAAGGCTAGACTAAGGGTACATTATGAAGTGAATATCAGTCTGCCTGTGGCACTTGGATGTCAACAAGAGGAGAAGGGAAGTGGATTTTACATCTTGGTTTAGTTAATATAGCTAGAATCTATTAAGTTTCATTACCAATTTTGATTTGATGTGATGATTTGACCCTGGCGGTCAAATCCTGTAAATAAAGCAATGCTAGTTTACCTAAATTTCTGTCTGGCAGGAGCACTAAATTGTAGCGTTATGACCTATTATCTAGCATTACTGTTCAGTGACGGTTTGGGGAAAGAATCTCCTTCCAGATACAATTTATTTCTTCTTTGTCTTGCTAAACTCTTTGAGTGACATTCAGACTTCAGGAGAGCCAATTATATTGCTTCTCATAATAGACATATCCGTTCGCAGAGCCTTTTAGTAGTGCTTAGGATTTCTTGACTACATTTCTCTTTTATCCATGAAGCTTACTCTCAATGTCACTTCCACTTTCCTGCTGGAGATAATCTCTGGCATCAGACTTTTCCTTTGTCTTCCATATGCTGCTCCCTCTACCTTGATTTTCTCGCAGAATTTGCCGGCGGCTGAGGGGTGTCAGCCGTGGCTGTAGCTGCGGGAGCTGAAGCCTGGTGCAGTTATAAGAACAGTCGGGAGCGCGAAGGCGGCTCGCACTGTTGCAGCCCCCCTTGCTATAGCCCTTGTTAAAACCCCGGTTCACCTGCCCCGTCACTTACACCAGTTGTCATCAGTTGGCTGACTTCAGGCTGTCTGACTTTGTGTCTTCCTCTCTCATCAGCTGCTTGATAGCTTACTGATCTGTTTTGTTTGCAGTGTGATAGGTTTGAGCATACTGTATTATTTATAAATGTTTGGTAATTTTCTGTGTCAGTGATGTATTCTTTGGGGCTGCTTCAGTCTTTCAAAAACAGGCTTGACACAACGTCTTTTTGTCTTGGCACTAGAGCATTCCCAACCGGTTACTCTATGCACTTGCTTCCGCTTGCTGCCGTTTTAAAAATGTTCTTGAGGGCTTGTGCTGAATGATTAATTAAAATTTCATTCGGATGCTAGGTCTAATTCTCATCCAAGTTACAATAGCATGAATGGGAAGTGGCCGCAGAGGAGTCAGTGGAGCTAAGCTAGTATAAAATTGGAGAACGAGGCTGTTGTCTTCAGTTACATTATCACATGGTAAATCTTACTGAAGAGTTTCCCTACGAAACCTAACAATTTGGAAATAACTTTTTTTGTGCAATCACCTTTTCATTGGTTTTCTTACTAAATTTACTGTATTTATATTTAATGCCCCAGAATCCAGTCTTGAGATATGCTGACCCACCTACAGCTTTTCTCAGACTTTCATCTCATGTTTTGGACCTGAATCAATAAGATTACCTGCAGTGTATTCTGCATTATGTGAGGACTAATATATCTTCAGAGAGGGGAAGATAGTAGTGTCTCCTAACCCCTAGTTCTGTCCCCTTTGGAAAGATGGGTTGACCTTTTCAGAGCTCAGTGGCTCTGGCGCAGAGCTGCCCTTAGAGGGTTGCAAAAGGATTCACCTTAGGGAAGACCTGCAGAGCAGCTATAACTCAGCCTGTCATCTGCACCAGTCTGCCTTTTTGCTTCTCTCCACCTTTTCCCTACTGTCCAGGCAGATGCAAATATAATTACAACTTCGAATAGAGATCCCCAAAGTAGCTTTCAGTGAGCTACTGATTGCTAGCTACATTGTCCAGCCATGATAGATATTCACTTTCATAGGTGCAAGCATAAAATACATTAAGTTCTTCTGAAAAATCAAAGAAACTTGGCCTGTATGGCTACAACTCACCCACTTTTTTACATTCTTGTGTGTGTGAGAGAGAAAGAAAATATTCTGTGCAAAGACTGAAAAACAAGCTTTGTAGATGTGAAAGCTTAGAATCAGCTTTGTGTAAATCCTTCCTGTTGGTCCAGTATGTATGTCGTATTGCACTGAATAGCTGCCTTGGTGTCTTTATAGTATTGGTAGTTAATAGTGCTTTCTTATATGCTCTTCCAATCCATCTTAGCCAAGATTTATTTTTAGAGGAAAACAGATATGGAAAGTTGTGTTCCCAAGACTGGGGATGCGCTTGGTCACTCCACTTGATAAAGTCCAATCTTTAGCAGAAAAAGAGTTTGATGGAACACAAAGATATTTTCCACTAAAACCTGATACTGGCAGAAGACAACATTCGCCACCTAATTTTGCTTTTAGAAGTGTACACGTGAAGACATACTAATGGCATTTTTCATGACCTTTTAATTTTTGCCTATAAAAGGGATATCTTAGCATCTTCAGAGGAAGAAGTAGATTTCTGTAATATTCCTTTTTGAGGGCAGAATAAATTGAGTTATTCCTCAGCTTAACTAAACAAGAAAGAGTGCATTAGGAATAAGGAGAACAAAAGATGCCCGAGAATTATCTCATAAGACCAGATGGGTAAGCAGAAGTGTAGAACTCAGATAAACTTATGCTGAGAAAATATCATCTCGTTTGCAAACAGGCACTGAACAGGGTGCCTGTGAAACTACTGAGAAAAGATGTGCTTGATCCCCAAATTTAAATGATGGCTTCTAGTTGACAGCAGCTTTGATTACTCCTTGGAGCTACCCAAGCAAAGGAGAAACTGATGCAGTTGTCAGCCTGATCACTGACTAACTGGACCCATCATGTTCTGACAAGTGTATCATGTACAGATGCTTGTAAAATTTTCTTAATAAGAGAGTCAGACAGGTCTATCTGATCCATCAGCTGCCTCATGTGTGGAGAGGCCACCATCACCATTGCTTCTCCTTGCTCTCCTTCCATCCTTGTTCAGCAGAGAAGCTTAATATATTCCCCACAAGACCGATAAAGGTTGTAGCCTCAGAGCTCTGTTACTGCATTCATTATATGTACATGTACACAGATGTGTCCATATTTTTCTTGTCTGGATTCCCCCCTTTTCTACCCAAAGAGGAGCAATAGTTATAGCTGTTCTGCCCCACTCTGCCCCATTTTATGTGCTTCCCAGGTTGCCTAAAGAGCAGCAGCAGCCAGACTCTTATACTGCCTCAATGTCCATAAAGATCACTCAGGAGCCTTCAACTTTTGTATCTCCTCTTCCTCTGGCAGCTGTGGAAGAGGAGATTTTTTCATTGCCTGCAGAGGTGGACACTCTTGCCTGGACGTCTTGCAGCTGTAGTCACAAGCCCTAGGTGTGAAGAAGTGGCTCTACCAGTAAGCCTGCTCTTCTGTAGTAGATGGCTTCCAGCTGCAGATAGTCCTTCCCTGTGGGCTTTGATCAGGAGCCAGAGATGTCACCATGTGGTTGCGAAGCATCAGACAAAAAGCACAAACTTACATTCAGCAATTAATGGGAGGGACACCATATCTGGTAAAATCTGTACCTGATGTCAGCATGAAAAGAGGAATTTAGCAAATAGGACTGTCTCGTAAGAGTTATGCCTATGTGCCAAATTTAAACACACAAGTATTATTTATCCTTATTTTAAAGTTATTAGTTAAATTCAGACTGATTATGAAAAGAGTTCATTATGGAATAGTTACTTCAGTTTAGGGGCACCCAAAATGAAACAATGAACAGGGATCTGATTTCAGAAGATGCTGTTCTTCAGTCTTCTAAACACCTGGCTTCTTTAAGGTACCTCCATTTGTAGCACCCCAAATTATTACATCTGAAAATTAGAAGTAGTTATTGAAGTATGGCTTTGTCCCTTATGCCTAACAACATAATAAGTCAAATCGTCCTGCTGAGCCTTAACTTCAATTACCTACAATTCCTTCAGGTGCAGATTTGTTTGTTTTGCAAGCTAGCTCAGAGGGAGATGTTGCCAGCATGCTGATGCATTGCTGCCATTCAAGGCTATGGTCTTTTCTAGTTTCTGTCAATAATTTGACCTAGATTTTTATGTGGACATTGCATGGATGTGGAAGAGAATGGAGCCCTGTGCAGCTCAGCAGATGCAAGCCCTGGTTACTGGTGATCACTCTTCTTGGCCTTTGGCTCCAATTTGTGAAGGTAGAAACCTCATCAGCACATCAAGTCTTACTCCTATGCTAAGAAACGTGATGAGATTTGACAGAACAGGCACAGATGACTGATCATTTATCCCTTTGCCAACTAGCTAGTGAGTTGATATGGCAGAGCCAAAACTCAAATTAAAGTTTGGCTCACATAAGTCCAGTATACTGTTCGCTATCTTCTTTCTCAGAGATATTTTGGGGAGAGAAATTATCATTTGTCTCTTATGGGTCCAGCATCTACCCAAGCTTTGCTCATTTCTGTAAAATAGGTCTTCAGTATCAGGATGGTCATGTGTGAAACTGTTCTCCTAAGTGCCAGTTCAAAAAATGCTGATGGCTGAAATGCCGCTCTCAAATCAAGTATTGACCATTTGTGTAAGCAAGAAATAAATGTTCCAGAAATATATTTCTCAGTTGTTGCTGGAAGTGAAACAGATTTTTTCCAGTTTCCTAAGTCATGTCTGTAAATGAATCTTACATTCAGTTGTTTGGAGAGGATAGGAAATACATGGTCATATTTTATTTCCATTTAATATAGCGCATATCCTTTGGAAAAATGCCATTCCATGCTATATGCCCTGCACTCCACGCGCATGCACAGACACAAGCACTGTGCAGTGAAGTACAGTAACCAAACTCCTCAGCTACAGCTGTTGTAGGAGGGGAAATTTTGGCTATTGATTTAATCGGCACAGAGAGGAGGTCAGCTGTTAAGTGTTTCAACTTACTCGTAAATTGTTTTATTATCCTGTTGTCTTTGTAATACTTGAACAATCATCATTGCTGCAAATTGATGGTATACCTGTGTCCTGGGTTTACAACTCAAACAAGAGGAGTGGAGGAAAGGATATAGCTGGGAAGTTGGTAAGAGGGAAGTAACTTGGAGTTGTTCTTGAAATATTTACTGCCTTTCACAGATTTTTTATGGGCTTCAGGAGAGATTTGAATGAGGTGTTAGGTTGAAAACTGAACTGAGAGGCTGTTCCTTATGTAGGGGAAGATGGTATAAAGGAATGAACTGTTTGACAGCTGGATTTTGACTTGTGATGGATAATTTTTGCAGGAGAGTGTGAATCCCCCCCCCCTCCTTTGCCAGCTGCTCAAAATATGGGGCCGGGTGTGCAGGGGGTCACTGCCCATGCCCCTGTTCCAATGCTGGGAGCGGGTGCATGGGGACCATGTGGGCAGCTTCTCCTCCTGCCTCTGGATTCTCCAGGGAGCCAGGGCAGAGGAAGCCGTGCCGGGCTGTGTTACTGTCATGGGTCCATGGTGGCTGACTGCCTCCAGGACACAACGGGGAAGCGTGGGGGTAAGTGGGACTCAGGAGTATGTGTCTGAGCCACGGTGCCTCCTGGAGCTCCTCTCCTTGGGGTGCAGGTTGTGTTCAACTCCTTAC
Source organism: Pygoscelis adeliae (assembly GCF_000699105.1). Taxonomy (NCBI): domain Eukaryota; kingdom Metazoa; phylum Chordata; class Aves; order Sphenisciformes; family Spheniscidae; genus Pygoscelis; species Pygoscelis adeliae. The sequence goes on from NW_008824231.1 coordinate 1,771,989, forward strand.
TCAGGGCTTGGCTTACAGGCACTATCCAGCCTATAAAAAGCAATTAAAACATACCAAGTAATCCCCCGTGGCAACCCTTGTAGTCTTGCAGGAAGAACTCTGCTAATAAATTACTGGTCTTCAACATCAGCTTGTATCCATCTCATAAACCCATTCCTGAGTTCGGCATGGGGAAAGAAATAAAATAGCATTTAACCGAAGGCTACGGTTTTGTGTTGTGGCGGGTTTTTTAACTCTAAAAGTTCAGTTATTTTTACCTAATGAACAACATTATTACCCCTATAACTCTCTCTGTGTTGGCACCGGGGCTCTGCATCGCCGGTGTCTGACAGCTTGCTAATAATGCAGCGTGGTATGAGCATGTCATGTGCCAGCAGCGATTACTGTGAGCAGGCGGCAGCGCGATGACAGCCTTGAGAAGCGGCAAGCACAATCTGAGAGGTGACATTGGAGGGAATTTCCCAATTATTTCTGCTTCGTTATGCTTAGGGTGATGGGAAGGTCACACAGCAAGCATGCTCCTGCTCGAAAGGTGCAGGTCACCTTTTTCAGACTTCTTAAAATAGTCCCTTTATAATTAGGGGATGTGATTTAATTTTATTATAATTTTAAAAAGATAATAAACTATTGACAGCTGAGGTTGCAGGCTGAATTTAGCCATAATCACAACCACAGATGCTTGTGTTTTCACACAAGTAACTATACTCATTAAGTCTTCCTGTATAAACAGCTAAACCTCGAGACTAAATTGCCAAAAGAAACCAAGACTTCTGAATACCAGTGTGCTGCTTGCCCATTCAGATATACAGAATATATCTGAATGGGCAAGGGGAGAGAGGGGAGAAGAGCAAGGAGCAGTGAGGACAGCTTTTGTGGTGGTGCTGCTGGCCATGAAGGATGGGATTAATCTTATTTAATGTCACCATTTCAGAGTTAGGCATCTGTGCTAAGCCAGACACACAGACTCATCTGTAGGTAGCGGAGAGAGGGTGGTGGTCCAGACTGCCGAGCAGCTCCTCCTGTGCTTCTTACAGCAGAAACCTGGATTACAGGCTTAGACAGGACACCCAGATTTACTTAGCCAAAACTAGACAAGGTGACTTTCATCCTATGTGGTGTTGGGTATCATATGAGTTGAAATATTAATCCTATTTCTGTGACAGCATGGCGCTGCCATGGTGTAGCTCTCATAAAATTACCGGAAAGGTGGGTTTTTTTTCCCTGTTAGAAGATGTTTTAATATAGAGCTATCAAACAACTTCATTTAAGGCTGTATAGTCTGGCGGTATCATTCATGTGGAAGGGGCAGTGTGGAGCAAGAACGGAGACATGGTATCTCCTGTGGCTGATGCATCTTGCAGACCCCTGTCCAAAGCCAGCACTTTGCCTCTTCCCTTGGGATAGCAAAGCAGGGAAAAAGTGAGCAGTTCCCGCTCAGGAGCTGGTGTAGTCGGTGGCTACGTATTGAGAAGGGCAGGAAAATAGACATATCTGCTTGCAGCCCTGAGCACCCACTCATTCAAGGGCTAGTTGGGGTCTAACTCAGCTCCTTAGTCCTTCCAAATTGGAGATACTGCACAGTCAGGGGATGACAGTGCTACAGAAACTGAATACATATCAGCCAAGAAACCCTTTCTGCAAGGAGGATTTTCAGTTTGTGACATGCCACAAAGTTATATGTCACTGTATAAAGCACAGGAAAGCCTGAGTCTTTTTTTTTGTTTTTTTCCCATTAAAAAACGCTATATACAAATTTGAATTTTTTGGGTGAAAAATCAAAATTTAAAATAGTTGTTTGGTCTTTTGAGAATAGCAGTCCCAATGCCTTTTCTACAGCTCCCAGTCCTCTGGGCTGGACAACCCACTCAGAGAGCTTCCTGTGAGCAGCAGTTCTTGTCCCGTTGGGATTCTGGGATATGAGGGATTCTGTGGGAATCCCTTGTCCCGAGGGATTCTATAGGAACTTGGGCTGCATCAAGGCATGAAGAGAGACTATTAGACAGCACAGTGGGATCCTCAAATCCAAACTCCTAATTTTAGAGAAAAAATATGGAAATTAGAAACACTGTAATGAAGAGGTGTGGGTTTTTTCACAAAGAAACACAACTGTTGGAAAGCTGAGATTCAGTGAGCAAAGCACTTCATTTGATGCCCAATTTTGTCAAAAACACTTGTGAGGGAGGCTATCACTGGTGCTGAGCAGTATAGGAAGGTATTAATTAGCACAGCTTGATGTTAGGTAGGTCTGGAAAACAGATCATACGAGATGAAAATGAAATTAAGGTCACTGAAAGTAGGAACCTAAATTTCTCTTCAGTGGTTTGTCCCCATCGTCATGTTGCAGGAACATGCAGGCAAAGTAACATTTTCTTTTTCCTCCCTCAAACTGGGAGTAAAGCACTCCAGAGGTGGGCATGGAGTGCTCAATGAGAAGCCCTGGGATACCTGAGGCATCCACAGGGCCTTCAGGAGAGCCGTGTCTCTCCAGTGCAGCAGCTGGTGGCCAGGAGAAGTACCCAAAGCCCTGGATGCTTACGTGTAGGCAACCGAGTTAAACATGTACTGATGAGCCCCCTACCTCGCATGCAGACACCTAAATTTAGGTGTCTTATTCTCAAGGTGAGTCCCACCTGATGTTTCACACTTCACGAATTACTGATTTTTCAGTTACAGATATGCTTCCTGGAAAAGAATGTTGTATTTGTGTCCCCCTCGTCATCCCTAAGGAAAAAACACACCACCTCCAAATGGAATTTTTGCATATTTCTGGAAACCTGTTCAATATGTGTCGGTTTTGTTAAGCATTTTCCATATTTATGTCGTATATATTTTAAACATGACATGCCCTTTGTTTATCCTAATGTTGCATGACCCACTCAGACATTTGGGAAAACAGAAGATGGTTGGAGATGAGGAGTCCGTGTGTCTAGTTGGTGTCTGTGCTGTTGCAGTATTTGTAGGCAGCGCTTTGGTCTTTCCTTGCTCATGCATATCTATGTGTTTGACCCTGAGCAAGTCTCTAAGCTCTTCTGTGCCTCGGTTCCCTGACTGTCTGACGGCAGCATTCCCACCTGTCTGCACTGGAAGCCTGTTTTTTTAATTAAACCTCATTTTTTTCTGTACAAGGAATTTCTTGTCGTTTCCCATGAGATTGTTCTAGTATTATTCAGGGAAAAGAGATAAAGAAACCGGGAGTACGAAGCTAAGTAAAATGTGTATCCATTATCGCATTGCTGGGTTCCGCATCCTCTTCTTGGCAAATCCAGTCTCAGTGGAAAGCACAGTCTGGTTTTCTGTGTTTTGGAGTTAAGTTTAACCCGTGGGGGGTGCTTATGGGAGAGAGGGGTGGTTTTCTGGGGTTGTTTTTTCTCCCTTTGTCAAGTTACCTACCGTGCAGGGTGCAATTTCTCCTGGGACGAGGTGACAAATATGCCGTCCAAAGTAATACTGGTGTATATACAAACCTCTCTCCAAGTGAGGCCAAGCACTTTGGCAGGTCCCTTTTGCAGTGAGGTGCTCAAGAGGTGACAGCCGCGGCCCTGCTGAATGGGCCAGCACAGGGCCAGTGCTGATTAATGATGCAAACACAGCCTGGAGAAGTGATGCTTGAGCAAACAGGGATGACGTCAGCCCTAGCAACAGATGGCAAAGCTTCTTCTCCCGTGCTCCGTGGGCTGCTGGAGCGTTCGGTGCTGGTGAATAAAGAACAATAAGGGTAGCACAGGGTTAACCGCCACTTTTATCAGCGTTTTTGTGCTGGCTTAGCTCTTTCACAGCAAAATGTCAGTGGCTGAATTGATTATTTTTTTTTGTTTTGCTGTCCAGACACAAGAGAAAAGTGGCCACAAGCAACTTTCAGCTCTTG
>NW_008824231.1:1775900-1809054 GCF_000699105.1 Pygoscelis adeliae
TGTGGCAAAAGCAATTGAAGGTGGAGCTGTTTTATAGAGGTTTCTGATCCTGTTGCAAATTGTTATGGGTCAGTTGCTATTTCTACCATAAACCTCAGCTGCTCAGGGTGGCTGGAAATGTCTGTGTTAATTACCATTAGGCTGAGGTCTTGTCTGTAGACACAAGTTGTATTGCTTTAACTACACTGGTATCATTAAAGCAGTACAAATACCCTGAAGTGAATGCAGTTACAGCGGTATAAATGAGCTTGTTTATCTCATAATCTATGCTAGTATAAAGCACCTTTATAACCATATAATTGCACTCACTGCAATGGGGATTGTGCCAGTGTAAATGTTTTGGTACAAAAATCAATAACTGGCATAGTTGAGGGCAGGAGGCTGTCTGGGGTCCGGCAGGCTGGAAGTGCAGCACTGCAGCAGCTTCCAGACTGAATGCTCAGCTGTTTTTGGTTTTAATCTATCATTCTTGTCTTGACCTAGAAGTAAAAATTGAATGGAAAGTTGAATTTATCTCAGCGGCAGAAATAGGGCCACAGGTGCTATCATCTCCCTCCTTGAACTCCAATGGCCAGAGGGTGAGGGAACCGTCTGAGCCGCAGGACAGGAGAGGTCCCTCCTCACACAGAGACATGGAAAGGGGCCAGCTGGCAGAGGATCCCAGAGAAATATCAATGATAGCAAAGAGAGTGATGTAGCCTAAAATAAGGGATTTAGAGCTGCTTCACAGCTCCCATGCAGTTTCTGGGGCTGCTCTAATTTATGCCATAAGGCCACGCTGACAGCCCCAAATCGGGAAGGACCTAGGGTGAGAGACAGTCCTGTTCTGCCTCCCTTGTCTGCCTGCTGGATTTTATCTCTTAGGACAAGGAGGGTGGGATTCCCCTTATCAAACTCTGTAGTCATCTGCACCTGAGCTAGTTTTGTAAACTGCCTTTATAGTGACTGGAGAGAGAAAGACATCCCTAAACTGCCTCTTACCTCCTCTTAGCTTGGATATCTAAAATAAACTATATAAATCATGCTTAAGAAGTGCCTGCTTCTCTCCTTTGACTGTACAAGGGGATTTGTCAGCCAGATAGGGTGCAGGTGAGTACAGTGAGTCTTACCTGTACTGGTTAACCAGGGTCCTATTCTGGTCCGTGGCACCTGCGCTAACCCTTGGCTTTGAGAGGGGTTTTGGTGGTGTGGCTGGGGGAATACTTACTGACTTCTGGAAAAATCTATGTCCTAAAAATGCATTTGGTCTTATTTCTTTGTCTTCCTTCCTTTGACTGACAAAGCAAAATTATTTTCGGGCATAGAGTGTCTTAGTGAACTTTTAATGAACTATTTGTTTATTATTTTGTTACTTCGCACTGTTGCCACCTCGATTCATTTCTGCCTGCTTGTGCAAATGTTGCCTCTGGAACAGAAATGGCTGCTGCAGCTCTTCGTGCATCCCTAGTTTTGCACCACCATCACCGCTCTGTGCAGTAGCTACCGGGATTGTCCAGGTGCTCCAGCACTGCACCCAACTCTGTGCTGCTCTTATCAGATATCATGGCCTTTTTGAAAATTATGGTTTGTTGTTCATGTGATTAGATCTGGCTCCAACAGAGCCCCGTCCCAGTTGGCAAGCAGTCTCCAGTCTCTTCTCCCAGTTCCTGCTTGTCTCCGTGATACCCTAACACACTGGCTCCGAGCTCAGTGCAGTGTGCTTGGGGTAGATTTGGGCTTTAAAGAAGCTGACAGTGATTTCCTCCATCTTAAAATATTTTAAATACCTAATCAATTTGCCTTTTATCTCTGGTTTGTTTTACTTTCACCAAGCACATCCCAGTTACCTACAGCAGGTATAACCTGATCCGTTTGGATCCTACAGGACCAGTTTCTAGACCTAGGTCTCTGCTACTGCTGTGAAAACAATACTGCTAGTAAAATGAATAATTTGGGTGAGTGAGAATGCCTAATTGATTCATCAAGGGTTATACAGCATAAACACTTAACAGCATCGTCACAGGATCCTGCTGTGAAATGCCACTCATCCTCCTGCTACATGAAGCCCAAGGAGCAAACGCTCTGCATGTTTTAAGGAGGTACTGAGTCGTAGCCTTAAAACCCCAGAAACTCATGGTTTCTCCTTGCCCCGAGACTTTCTGTCATGTATTTGTATGTGAGTTTTACCCATATTTACCCATTTTTTATCTCAAGAAGGAGTCTCAAAATTGGTCACATTCTTAAAACACAAACCTGAGAGAGAAGAGTTTTAAATGTGCTGCTGCTATGGTTTGCACCAGTCTTCAACATGTAGTTTTATTTTTATAGTTATGATTCCCTGTCTGTAAAATGGGAGAAATCTGTTTAACCCATAGAGGAGTTAACCGCATACCCTCACACAGGCTTTTGGTGCTGAATTCATTGACACTTATGAAGTACAATGTAATCTTTGTATGCTAGATGTTGTTAAAGAACATGATGTTGAGGTTCTTAGATTTTCCTGGATTTTATTTTTTTTTAATTATTTTTAAGTGCCTGTTGAAAACTATAAAGTCATTGAGGAATGAAGTTTTATTTCCAACTTTATAAAACATATTGAAAACTATGGAAAACTTAAGTAACTTACTGTTGGTTTGAGCCCTGTGTCTGAGGCTGTTTTATTCCCTTTAGCAGTGAATAAAAAAATTGTAACTGATCTGTAAATCAACCCTTTGATGCAGTAAAACTGCCAGAAACCAAAACTGCTCTGGCTCAAATGATAGACACTTATTCTGGCTGACAACTTATACTTTGAATTGGAAGCTACAGCTTTTGAAATGAATTGGACAGGGTGAAATCATCGCAGTCTTAGATGTAGACAATGACAGAAGCCAGTATGTTCAGTTCTCTTCGTTGAGGCTTGTAACACACAGAGAAAGCTGCTGATCTTGCTGGATTGCGATTGAAGATACTTGCCCTTCACTGAATAATGAGCTTGCAATCACATTTTGCTGGAATAGGTTCTTTGTACAAACGAAACTTAAATCAGAAGAAAGTTAAATCTCATTTCTTACTCTCCGATCAAAACCTTCATGCTTGAGCACCTTGTAGGGAGGAACATTAGGCTCACATTTCTGTAATCTTATTTGTTATTCAAGATTTGCTCCTGATAGCTTAAACTACTGGGAAAAAACCCCACCCATACAGCCTTAAAAATGGAAAATTGATTCATTTTCACCACTTTGCAAAGCCTTTCTTTACAAAGGGGGAGCAAAGCAAGTAGAAAAGAACTGCATGCATCCAAAGTCACCAAATCTTTCCACTTGTTCCCAGGGCTTGGACAACAATGCCGCTATGAAAATAGCTCTGAGGAGGAAGAGCTTGCTGGGTAATGAGATGCAAATGAGCACACCAAGCATCCCACTCTGCTTCAGAGCCTTTGTATCCAGTAGTGCAATAACAACCAGCTTTTGAGTCATGATAGGTTAGCACAGAATAGGTTTCACAATGGGTGTGTGTATTATCCTCATGGTTCTCCTCAGCTTGTGGTCAGCAGGATAGTTAAACGTGGCATCCATTTTACTGAGAAGTCGCCTAGGTTAAAACCAGCTGAAATAAGAGTGCCACAGTTAAGTGTAACAAAACGTGTGAGACCTTGTAAAGGGAGAAGGGCATTTTATTTTATTCAACTCGCTCTGTAAGTTGGTTTTACCTACTCACTCTCATATGCTACACACCAAGGCATGTCTATCCAAGTGCTGTGGCCAGGATGACTCATGTGGGAAACTGAAGTCCTCACTGTGTCTCTTGGGTTCTTCTTGACCGAGAAGGAACAGAGTTTTGGACAGGTCTTTTAAAACATTTAGGAATTAACAGTTATCTTTGCATCACAATCTTGCTTACTTCTGTCTCTGTAAATCATTGCTGGCTTTCTTCATCTCCTTATCTTGGGTATCTTTACGGCTATCTGTCTTTCTCTTAGGATGATAGTATATGTGGCGTGCTGTAACCTTGTTGCCCTCCTCCTGTTACCAGACCACAGGTCTTCTGCTGACAAGTCGTCATTGCTGGGACCTTATCAGAGCCCTCTGCCCAGATGTAAACAGCACATTCCCCAGAGTTCACCTGTTTCACTGCTGTCAGTCATCTCCTTGGTTTATCAATATAGACCATTATTTTAAACCTCACTGTTATTTCTTCTGGTGCTTTCACACACATACATTTCCATTCCTGTTTCATCTGTATCCATCTTAATATTTCTGATAGGGATCTGTACAAGAGGGAGGTAGCTAAGAAGGAGGTTTGATTTACTCAATTGGATGGACTAAGAAAGGAATAGAGGAGTAGCTTCAATTGCTTCTTGGGCTCACAGTTCTGCCATGCAAGTCTGGGAGGACCTCAGAGCCCCATTTGTGTGACCAGGAGAGAAGCACAGGTGAGGCCTGGATCAAGTCACACACATCCCTCTTTCAGGTAGGTGAGCATCATTATCTGGGGCCTTCAGAGGGTGAAGAAGTAGGATATGAGTACCTATGCACTAACCAAGAGTTGAAAGGAGCAGGTCGAAAGTAGAAAGAAGATGAAACAGGAGAAGGAGTGTATCAGCAGTGATGGATCAAAACAGCAGGGCTGGGCTTCAGGCAGGAGAAAGTAAAAACCAAGTGGTGGTGGTTGTCCTTACAGCTCCAGCACCTCCAGCAGCAGCTTGCCACAGCCTCTGGAGGCTCCTGCATCTTCTGTCCCAAAAGCAGTCCTTGTAGTAGTAGGTCTCCATCTTCATTCATTAGGTGATGGCTGTCCCTTGCTCCTCTGTCATCGACCCCATCAGTGGCAAAGATTTGCTTAACATGTGTTGCATTCAGTCTCCTCTTCTCCTCTGCCAGGATTGATGCACGTTCACATCCTCCCCCAGTGTACATCTCCTCATTCCTCGATCCCCTTTATACTCTCATCCCAGTCCCTTCAAGTTCTTCCCCAGTCACTCTGGGAGTTATAAATAAATTGGTGCCATTGTTCAAAAGCAGCCAGCAGGGATGGTGCTTGGGGTGCCGCTGAGACCCATGACTGAGCAATTGAGCATGGGGTCTGCTTGCCCTCCCTCCGCTCCATCTGCCTGTGCACCTGGAAAGAGCTCAGCCTGAGGATCGCACCTCTCACTTGGTGTCAAAGCAAGAGAGAGCTCTTTGCAAATAACTGATTCTGCTCCTCTTCCTTGGCCAAAGCTTTATTGGTACCCAGGACCCACTCTGTTGCTTCTCTGCTCTGACAGCTGTTGGCAAGGCTGAGGTACTGGACTGGCTTTGCAGAGAAAAGCAGCTACTGCCCATGTTCTAGTTTTACTGTGCATTTTTGGTATTTGTTATGTGCTGAGCCACTGAAGTGGGGGGTCAGAGCTAATACTATATTTTACCCATTGATAACAATTTCAATAAATCCCTGCATAGAGAAGTGAAAAAAAAAGAAAGCAGAAAACCCTAGAAAGCAAAGGAATTCATTTCAGTCTTTAAAGAAATGACTTTATTTACTTACTTAACAACAAATTTTGGAAAATGCTTAATGCTGTTGTGGCTGAGCTTTATGAAATTGTTAGTTAATAATAATACCTTACTCTTATACAAGTCATTTTTATCTTTATAGATCACAAAGCACTTTACAAAAAAAGATACCAGTTATCCCAGTTTTTTGGAAGGGGAATATGAAGCATGGGGACATAAAATGTCTCATGTAAGGTTACAGACCAAGACAGAGGGTGAGCTGGAAACCAAGCAGAGGTGTCTCAGTACGGTTTCTTAGGCAGTAGACCACCTTGGGAAGGGCAGCGGATCTTGACAGCGCTGAGGTCTATCTGTGAGTTGCGTGTCGTGAAACAAGGCCATATATCTTTTCTATGAGGCTTCTTTCCGCAGCTCTGCTTTCTGCCTCTGGATCAGGAAGGTCACCTCGCCGATGAATCATTTTCTTATTAGAGTTGAAGATGAGATTGACTTGACCTGGGGAATCTGCAGTTAGCACAAGGCGCCGCTCTCCCAGCACTGTGGCTTTGCTGAGCTGGAGACAATTGCTAGTAATGAGGGATCAACACTTTTCTTTTGAGCACAGTTGGGAGAAAAGCAGGGTTGTTTTCCTATTGTCAAGAACAGCACTTGGTCGAGGGTGTTTGTGGAAAAATGCAAAATTACTTCTCTTTAAAAGGTAATGAGGGTGTCTAGATTAGGAGGAAAAACTGACAGCTGTGCCCTGTGCACCCTCCACACCTCCTCCACAACTGAGAAAGGAAAATACCAGGACTTCACCATGCTGTGACCTATGCATATGTTATACAAAAGCATACATTGAAGACTTTTTTATTATTATTTTTTACTTCCTTCGTTATTACATCATAATATGCCAGAGAAAGAGATTGAACAATAATTCATGATGTATTCAGGCCCAAGGTGAAAAGTATTTCCACTGAAAGTGACACCACCTACCCCTGCCGCGGATGTTATATAAGTCTTCTTTCTTGCAAACAGTGAAATTAATTAGCATAAATTATAACCAGAGTCTAGTTAGGCTCAGTTGTCGCTTTTGCAGAATTATGAGGCCTTTGTGCACAAAAAAATTAAAGAAAATTGTATAATGATTATGTGTGCTGGTTACTAAGCTAGCCACCAGTTATATATATTTATAGCTATTCCTGCCAGTAATAATTATATGCTAATTATAACCCAAATAGAATTCTGTAATTTTTCCCTGAAAATGAAAGCGATGCAGGGGGATGTTAAAATCGGTGCTGAGGCATCATATTAGCAATTAGGTTTTTAGGTGGCACCGCATTTTTTAAGGGAAGAAAACAAAAGAAGGTACGAATTCTATTTCTATTCTCATGTATTCATTTAAGCCTAAATAAAGGATTTGAACTTGAAAACCTTCTTATCTCACAAACTGTGAACTTCCGTGTGAAGTGTTTTAGGAGAGCTAAGCCCCTGCGTGACAGTCCCTGAAGGGCATTTGCTCAGTTGTTTCAGAGCATTGCAGCCCTAAGAGATGACTGAGGCTACAATGACACCGTGGGGAAATTGCCCATCAGTTGTTCTGGAGGCGCCAGAGCAGCTTGGGCACTTTGAGTATTATCGGTCTTTTCATTTAAAAATTGCAGCTGTGGATTGCGGACTCTGTGTGTTTGATGGTGCCTCCACTGCCCTGTCCCTGAGGGATTGGTTCTGAGGGGAGGCTTTTTGGGGATGCAGTTTGAGCACTGGCTTCGTCCCACCTGAGTTCAGGCACTTCACTGAGATGCCTGAGGTTATTTATGGTCCAAAGCGACCACAGTCAGGTGGTGATTGTGGTTTGACACAGGCAGGTTTTCAAACTGTGTCCTGCTGTCCAGAGCTATTCCGGGCTTGGCTGCTTCCTGGCCAAACCCAGTTCACTGCCATCACTCTCCTAGCAAGTAAGAATAACTGTGATAATCTCCACTCCAGAAATGTGAAAGAACTGGCACCTTAAATTGAACTCCTGTAGCAAGTAACTATTGAGGGGTATTATCAAATCTGGGATTTGAACCATACAATTGGGAGATAACAAAATGTCAGTGGTAAAGAGCAGGAAGACAGGGTGAAGAAATAAGCCTTGCAGTCACAGAACTATTTGTCTGACCTCTGTCATCTGCAAGGCTTTCAAACCTATTTTGAAAGACAGTATAATTAAAAACATGGAAATAAATAGAAAATGGGGTAAAAGTGCTCATGGATTTTACAGAAGTAAATTGTATCAGCCTATCTTGATGTCATCGATAAGATAAGTGATGTTCTAAGAAATGTTCTGTGTGTCATCTACATGGACTTCAGTAATGCAGTTGATATGGTTGCATTGCAGAATTTCTGAGGTACGAGGACATGGAGATTAATAGTTGAATTGATATGTGCGTATGGGTCTGGCTAAAGAGGAAATAAAAATGATGAGTCTTGAAAGAGGAATTTGCATGCTGAAGGGCACACATTAACAGATTGTTTCAAGTACTGGCTAGACAAATTATCTTGTTTGGTGGTTTCTTCAATGGTGCTGGCTTCAAAGGTGGGAGTTTGCTCTGATCCAGAGTTAGCAGGCATCATCCAAACAGGAGGGGTTGGGGAAAAAAAAGAAGAAATAAAGGATCCCTGAAGGTTCAAAGAGTAGGAATTCATTAGTGGAGTAAACAAAACATTGCATTTGTGGGACCGATAACAAAATTGCTGCTCTCCGCTAGACGTGCATCCACTGGAGGCAGGAGTTAGGCTGCTTTAGCCAGGCTGCGTAGACGTTATCTGGCACACAGCGTTCAGCCTCCATCCGTCAGGCTTAGTTGGGGTGAGGGCTGGAACTGCAATGCAAGAAGAGCAATGGCAAATTCATTAGGTGAGAGGAAGCCAAAGGAGCTTGGCTTGTTTAGTTGACCAAAATGAAGGTGCAAATTGCTCATAAAAGCAGTCTGTCTGGAAACCAGGGGCTTTCAACCATGCGGTCATGTTCCCTTGACAACAGCCTTCCAGGAGGAATACAGGGAACAGCAAACCTGGCCACTTTTAAATTGGAGGTAAATATTTAGGAGAGTGGTGAATTTGCCTGCAGTTGCTGAGGACTGTGCTGGCTGAGTTTTGAAGGGATAAAAGGGAGTCCCTCCAAGTCCCCTGTTCCACCAGGCTGAACAGACTGGCACACCATATTGTAATTTTAAACAGATTCTAAGAACAAAAAAAGCCATAATCTGCCTTTAAAGGAAAGCATAATCCAAATTCGTCATTGAAGTAAATGTTTGCTGTGCATTTTGTGCAGAGTTTTGATATTTTCAGGAATAAGCTGAGGGAACTCTAATGAGAGACAGAAGGGACAACCAAAGAGGAATAAAAAGGTTTTGCTTCAGCTTCTTTTTTTTTTTCCCCAGACATAACCACACATTAGAAAACGTAACTATTTTTAAAAGCAATCATTTTTTATACCTAGCTTGTTTCAAAGAGGTGGTTTCACTCTCATTGTCACCTCAGGAAAAACAATAAGGCAGCAGTCCTCCACGTAATTGCACTGGCTCGCCTGGTGGGATCTCTTTCTTGTTCAATGAAGTATCATTCATTTAGATCAGAATACAGTCTTTCTAAATTAGAGGCTAACATGTTTAATTATATAAAATGATATGTTTGTTTACATCTCCAAGTAAAACGTACATCGTTTTCTATCATTTATCTTTGAAATTCAATTTCATTTTGTCGATCCCTAATTTATTGCAGGAGATGAATGCGCTGTTAGAGTGTTTACAATGCCTCTCACTGCCTGCGGGTAATAAAATTACCCTGGTTATTGCTATCCATTTCGACATTTCAGTGGTTAGGAATACACGATAGTTTTACTTTCCTGAATATACAGTGGAAAATCCTAGTGCTATTCTTTGTGGCTGCCCTTTTTTTTTTTTTTTCCATCTAAAGTCCTAAATTTACTTTCAGAGAGTAGCAGGACAGCTGACAACTGATGGCTGTATTTCTGAAGAGCTGTGTACTCTTTTCTATGTTCAGTATATATATGGAAAGGCTATGTTCATACCTTTGTGTGTATGCTAATAAATATTTGATATTTCCAGTAAACTCATCAGTAAACCCATACATTCCCATATGAATTTCTGCAAATTCAACCTAAGGGCTCTGGTGAACGAGCAGTGTGTACAACCAGTCGCTGAATTTATGGAACATTTTTGGAAAAGCAGTGTTTGTTTTATTTATTCCTTCTGTCTGTTTAACTTGTTGGGTTAAAAGGCACGTATTTTCAGCAAACAATCCCAAGGCATTTTTCTCCCCAAGCAGAGCTTTCAAGGGTAACTCTACAGAACGTTTCCTTTGATATCTTCATGTGGTTTTCTTTCTGTATCCTTGTTCCTTACAGTATTTAAGAAAGGCAGATTGGGAACCGCATCCGCTTTGGACTGTGATGAGATAGCATCAGTGTTGCAGGATGTTCAGAGCATCTCACGGGGCACGGTAACTCTGCCGAGAAAGCTCGCTAATTTTATAGTCTTGTTTCCATTTCAAAATTGTTTTCTTTGAAGATGAGGATCAGTATCTTAATGAGGAGAAAGTTTCCTCTAGCAACCAGGGACTAGAAAGCTTTGAGACGAGACCTCGGCTAACCTATCCAGACCATCTCTGTGTGGGTGTGATGTATAAGCCCTGACATATATGGTCCTGTTCTGCCTGGCTGTCCTGGTCGAAGACCCTAACACTGTAAGTGGAGAGGGTGTAAAGCATGTACTGCTATGACTTGCAGCCAGGCAGTATATTCTGAGGTTTCAATCAAACCCTGCATAATAACCTGAAGTCCCTAGTCATACTTCTAAACCGTGCCACACTTGTACTTTTTAATTAAATGTTTTTTATGAATATCCATAGCAGGAAAAAAAAAAGATGATTTAATAATGGACAGTAAAACATGCAGTAAATTGTATCCTGTTAGTCTTGTGGCGGGGAAGGGGAAGACGTTGCTTTCCTACTCACCTTTCTATCTCTCTGAAGACACTCAGCCTTTAGCTTAAAACAGAGGAACGTATTGGGCTTCTACTTTAGCCTGCTTGTTACCTGTCATACACTCTTTTCATGTTTCATCTAAACAAAGTTTGGAAATGAGAAATTAATGAGAGAGTTCTTTAAATTTTCATTTTTAAAAAATTTAGTCTTTATACCATAAAATTTACAACCCTTCCAGAGGCAGCAGTAAAATATGCTATATCTCCATACCAGATTCTGTTATCTTTTAAGCAGTACTTCAGGAAACAGCTCAGGTAGGTTATCCATCCATAGGTTGAAGGAAAACAATTTAATTTCATAAGGAGAAGGCTATTGAACTCTCCTTGTCTTCATAGCCATATTAGGGAAATTCAATCTGTGTTAGAAAATAGCCTGTGGCAAACTGATTTTTGGTCCCTAAGTGCCATAGTATTGAAAAATATGTGAATTTCTTCCAAGCCAAAGGTCAGTTTAGTTCACTATCACACCTACAGCCATGGGCTGATCTAGATGCGTAGAGAATAAGCATCAGAAGAAGCAAACCCACAGCAATGTTTCCCTCTGTGTACTATTGTTCAACCTATCCAGTGCTTAGAAATTTCCTCTGCCATAGCCTTTGCATTTAACAGCCCTTGGTGAATTTTTCTTCTGTGGCTCTCTAAGTTCATGAATTAACTTGTGTCTAACACAAATCTTTCAAATAATGCATGTATATTGAAAGAATCAATATTGGTAAACCCCAGACCTAAATATACCTCTGTAAATATGTATATTTTAGGATAATTTTTAACATTCACCTCATTGGGTATATGTAAAATGTCACACACATACATATACATACTCAAACATTTGACTATATACAGTATATATGTATGTATTTGTATAGCATGGTCTATCAACTTAAGCACACAGAGACACGCAGAGGTTTTATTTGTATGAGGACCCTTCTGTGAAACAAGAGAGCTAACTGAAGGCAGAGCATGGTTTATTCAGTTGGAAAATCCTAATTGGCAATTGGCTGCTCTAATGAAAGCATTGAAGGCACAGTTAGCAGGCAGGTTCACATTTGTCCAGGTGCCATCACGCTTTCTGACTGCAAGAACAGAGGTAGCAAATGCCTTGAGTTTTCCAGAACAGAAAGTGTTGAGAAAACAAAGAAACACTTAACTTTTCCAGCGTATAAATTAAGGCTTATGTGCATAGTCTACTCTGTCTGACTAGTTGATAATTTATGGAATTTATAAAATAGTGTTGTCAAATAAATACATGATCCTCAGATGACAATTTGCACTAGTGCAGCTTTGGCGTTATTTCCTCCATCTTCAGTTGTCACCTTCACTTTGATCAGCATCAAATTCACCTAAGATTTGAAGAGTCACTATTTGCTTTTATTCTGTCTGCATTTCTCAGGATTCTCACCTGGCTTGCATATTATCCCACATTTCTTGTCAAGTTAATAATAAAATTAACCATAAACATAAGTATCTCTGTTAGCTTTAGGCCATCCTATAAAATATATTTATATTTCCAGTAGTGTACAAAACAAACTTTGATAAAGATTGGCAAAAATGTCAGCATTCAAATTAAATTTTGGAGTTCTGGTAGGATTACATGGCAGTACCACAACCTCCTGAGAAAGGAATAATTTGGATACGCAAATGGAAATATAGTTACTAACTTTTTGAAATGAAAGATATTGGCCTCAAATTACATTTGAATATAAATTTGTTTGCCTTGCTTTGTTTATGTTAAATAAGTTAATAATTTTCTGTGCTTTTTCATGTATTCTTGACTAAAAATAAAGATGCAAAGATTACATTCATTTGAGAAAGATTCTTAGCTAGCATAAATTTACAGAGCTGCTTTGATTGCAGTGGAATTGTGCTAGACTGAGCCTATATTACCTGCATATCATCAGAGCAGTGTGTACTTTTGGGTATTCCTCAGATATAGACATTTAGCATAGCCACATGTTTAAGCATCCAAGCAGAACTACTGTTCAAAAAATACAATATATCACAAAAGACTCTGTTTGAGACAGAACATTGCATGACTTTTGAATAACAAAGCGTACCTGAGCTGACGCAATAGAACCAACAAGCTGCTGCTCTCTCTTTCAGATTTGCTGGCTTTATTATTAATAAAGATGCAGTTTCCTACAAAAAAATTATTATAGAGCATTAGTCATACTGTTGAATTCATAACTATTCCTGATTTTATGTCATCTTCAATCATCTATACACACACATACACAGAGACACACACAGACACACGTGCATCCACACACATACCTGGTACGAATTCTAAGACATCAGACCTATGATCATGTTACTGTTTGCTAATAAGTTACGTTTCCTCATTTGCACTCTAGTAACCGCACGCTTCATTCATTGCTAATGAGAAGTAACTCATGAGGGTTTTGATCTCTTTCACTGAACTTTTTTCTTTTTTCACTTTGCATCTGCGATGTGCTAAAAGCATTATCCCAAACATCAGTGCTAAGTGTTGCTCAAATGTCTTGATCACACGTCTGAGCCCTAATAACTGGTGATTTGTTTCCAAGATGATGCGCTGGCTGAAGACTGTATAGGCTGATGTATTGGTTAAAGTGTCAGGATTTCTTAGTCTTCGTCCTGTTCTTTCTTCTGTGCCACTATGGCTGCACCTAAACTGTAAGGCAGGTCTGCCTTGTTGCCCACCCCAAATCTCAGGTTCTCCCATCCAGACTATAAGGTGATGGGGTGAAGGACATTGCTATTTATTCTCCATCCACACGCTGAGTTTCCCTTTAGAGGGGGATGATGCAGGAGAGGGTGATGATCCTATCCAGTGTGCAGTGAGGTGTTGGAAGGATGTTCCCCAGTGGGTGTCAGCTGGGACTTGTTGCTGTGTCCTGCAGTATGATGGGGCATGTTGTGCGGGGTGAGCTTACTCACCTTCCAGCATTTCCAAACTCTGTAACAGGAGGAGAACAATCATTGTTCATTTACTAGGGTGGGAAAAGTACTCCAATAGCAAAAGTAACAGGTATTGTAGAAAAACAAGTTATATAAGACCATATAGTTATCTCCAAGCTGAAATATTGAGTCAAGCAATGTTTTGGAGTTTCACAAAACAGTTTATTTATATGGCTTGAGGAACAGATGTGCCAGGATGCACAGAGAGATGTTTTAACTCAGAAAGTCAAAGAAAAGTGTGAAATGCTGGGAACAGAATCACATAACCTTGCTTGTGAGCTGATGGTTTTATTGTAAATAACTTTTCTATCAGATCCAGTTTTCCTCTTCACTTTCATGGCTGTTCTTAAAGAATCATCACAGTTATAAATATCTCCTGCCCTTAGCAGGACTATGATGTTTCCCTGGAAATTTGAGAGAAACCATTTGAGAGGTGTGCTATGATTTTTGAAGCTTGTTAGCGTTTTTGACTATTTTGTGAGAAATGCGTGCTATATCTCCCAGCTGGCTTTGGACAGTTGTCCAGATGGCTGTGGCTAGAAAAGCTATGGCACATCTTGAAGATGGGAAAAAAGAAAGGGTCATTTTTTATCATTGTCCCCTTGTGATTTTAAATCATAACCAGCAGTGCGGCCTAACATTATTTCTTTGGGTTTATTTTTCTCTGTGAGTTATTTTCTTTAGATAATGTCTTTACACCGTAACAGAGTGTGACAATTTAATATAGTTAGAGAAAAACTAAAACTGGGATATATTCTCTTGTGCAAAGCCAAGTTTCTCTCAGTTGCCCCTGTATCTCAAAAATAAAGTTCTTCATCCTGCTAAATATTATTATTATTATTATTATTATTATTATTATTATTATATATCTATGGCATGGAGTACTGAATACAGGAGGGAGGCACACAGCAAGGTTTTCATAAAACCCATGAAATTAATTTCTTTGAGACTGGAGTGGTAAAGCTGTGAGTAGTCTTAGACATAACTGGAATATATTTCTTTTTTTCAGTTTTGATGATTGGTTTTAAACAGAATTCCTTGAAATACAGTTTTATAATCTGAAAGGACCAGATTCACATCCATACTAATACATGACCGTAATTAAATAAATATTAACATCAAGTAGTTGAGATCTGATCTTATGGATAGTCATATTTTAAACAGTAGTGTTGCGTAGTGTGATCTATCAGTGACTTCAGGAATGTATGTGGAAGTGAGCAGCCAGGAGACTGCAATGGGGCCACCGTGAGTGTCGGCAGGAGAGTTCCTCAGAGAACAGGAATGGAAACTGGAGGCCCCATGACTGCACACACAAATGACCAATTATTTCTAGAGTATTGTAGCAACCTAATGAAACTGCCCAAAACTGGCAGTTGTATGTAGAGCTGTCTTTAAAGCAAAAACAACTAGTTGTGCTAGCACCATGCTTCAGGATCAGGTCTGCAGAACTGATGGTGATGGTCTGGTTACCTGCCCTTCAGGACTGGCTGTTAAGTCTGGGTGCTAAATCTGTTAAGACCTGCTACGTTTAAAATATAGGCAGTTCTGTCACAGAGACTCGCCATGTGTTCATACACCTCTTTTAGAAGGAAATTCAGGTCTGAAGGCACTCTGACCATTGTTGCAGTCCAAAAGGCTCTACAGTGAAAAAAGGAAAACAAAAAAAACGCTTTAGTGATAACAGAAGTTTTGTGAGGAGGAGCAGTAGTAGTAGTAGTAGTAGTAGTAGTAGTAGTAGTAGTAGTAGTAGTAGTAGTAGTTTTAGTTTTACCAGTGAAAGACAAGTACTATTCATTCTGACAGTTAGTGATATTCAGTTTCAGATGTTAGCTCTTGGTCTTCAAAAGGAATGTGAATTCGTCTGCTTGAAGAAGATGATAAGCACAGACACCTTCTGTAATTTACAGCTAGGCATTTCTTGTTTAAAAAGAAAATAGGTGGAGTTCATAGTGGCACATTAGGAAGGAAAAAAGTGGAAGATGATATAAAAATGATCATATTTCTTACTGTGGTTAGGTTGTGCTTGATAAATGTCTATAGTGACCATGAATGTGATGAACAGGGATATTTAAAATTTGAAATTTTTATTTTATCAATTTATTGGGGCTGAACTTCTTTCATAATTAGGAACTTCTTCCCTGTATCTTTGCATTCTCTCTAGACATGGGGGGATCTTGTGTGAATGACACCAATTTGTCATCTGTGCTGTCATGTCTGTTTAAACTCATGCAGTGAGTAGATGTCTCCCATATGGTGTAACTGTTTTGAATACTTACAATTGCTCGATGCAGGCAATACCAGTTGTTTTGGTTTTTCAGCCTTTCGCCAGCACCAGGTTCTTCCATGTGAATGTAATGATCCACTCTAGTTTCTGTGACCTCCCCATCGGTGTCGCTTCTGTCGTCTAATAGATCTTGTAATGAGTCTAAAATACTGGAAGCAGAATGGACTTTCCTTTGTTTATTTCATCCCATTACTTCAAGTAATATTTCCCCTCTTTTCAGCAAAACAGATAAAGTGATTCCTCCAAGGAGAAGGCAACAGTGTATGAGGAGGTGTAGCTGTAGAAGACTTCTGGGACTAGAGGTGTTACGTAGATGTAAGATGTTGCTGACAGTTTTTTTTAAGAATTTAGGGTCATCATGGATTTGTGTTTAGATGTTTGGCTGGTCTGATTAAATAAATAAGTATAACAAGTAATCCAGGGAGTATTTATTTTCTTGTCTTCTTGGTAATCTTAGAGATGAGGAATTCTTGAGAACGACTTTGTCCACTGGCATTGTCTCCAAAACCAGCTTTATCTCTAGGAAAAGTTAGTCCCTTTACACTCGTCAGAATCTATCACAAAACAAGCACATGATGCATTTTCCTATCCAAAGAAATCTTTTGTATGAGGGAAAACTCTAATCTGCCCTTTAAATCTCTACTGCGAACAAAATAAAAAACTAAGCTATGTTCATACAAGATATGCATCGCTTTTCTTGAGGGAACTTTGGAAGTGTTCCATTTTGTTTTGTTGGTATAAATCTCATAAGAGGTTAATCATTTGTGGAAGCACATTGCTTTAAAAAAAAGATATCTTGATCATCCTCATGTAAAAGGGTACTTTATTTTAAAGACTCAATTTGAGCATGGAACAAATTGATGAAATTGTAGTACAAAACCTTTAATGCATTAGAATGATTACATTTGGAAATCATTATGTATACAAGTAGTTATTACAGAAATAACCTTCTTTGTCAAGTATTTTTGGTGTGGAAGTAATCAGCATCCTATCCCATTAGTTGTTTGAGAACTCTGAAATCTTTAATTAGTTTTTTTACGGAAGGATTTCAGTCAAATGCAAATGATGCATTGAAGCACTTAACCATAAGACAAATAGTGATTCTTTAGTAAGTTTTCTTTTTATTCACTGTAATAAATGTAGCATGTTAACTGTAGATACACAGCTAACTGTTTTTCAGTTACTTTTCTCACAGCATTTTTCTCTAAAGATTCATTGTTAGTCAGTCATAATGGCTGCACTGAGAAAGAAAATGCTTGACAGATGTCAAGAAATCTGTGTCTGATATAGCTTCAAATAGATTTTTTCCCTTTGAGTGTTTGAAAAATGAATTTATTTCTTCTGGTCAATAGAGACATATATTTTTCAACGGGTATTGACAATCAAATATCATCCTTTTTTCACAGGTCTGATTACAACAACGTCAAGAAAATTGGATCGGGAACAGCAAGCAGAGCATTTTTTGGAGGTAAGATTAAGTGGAAAATATATGTTAAAAGGTTAACTGATTTTTGTAGTTTAAAATCACTTCTTCCTGTTCCAGGAGAGTGGTATTCTCCCTTCTCTTGATGTATGACAGACTTGCACAAAGCTGGGAATTGCCTGATTATACAGAAGAAATAAGACATTTTGCAATTCACAAGCACAGGAAAAAATTGAACAAATATGCACAACACTTGTTTTCCACCTCTAATCTGCTTCAGTTAAATCTTTTATTGTAGCCCTTAAATTTTATTTGTGACAGAAGTTTAGAATATTCAGACCAATTTTTTTTTTTTTTTAATTGGTGGAATCACCCCAACCCTGCCAAGATTTTCAGTCTCTCAGGTTAAACATGTTTAAAGTTTTGCATCTCAGATCTAACATACAAACTATTCTTTTGGATGAAAGCAAACTTCGACCTTGCTTACATTCACTGCATCATCAGAATCAATGAATAATTTCGTAGCTTTCACTTATTGGGACTATCAATGACAATTTTCAAGTTAAAAATTGCCCTCTAAAAAAAGTGTCTAAACCATTCCCTTGTCCCTTAGATGAATGTTTCCCTTTATAAGTAGCTCACATATGTTGGATATAGAGTGATATACTTGTAAACTACTGGTTTTACCACATGTGTTTTCTTTCACATTGCTGTGCACCATGCTGTGTTTTTTTTCCTTTGGGTAGAAGATCTTTGACTCTGTTCTCTTGTCTATTTGTGAAATAAGGAATTCTTGATTCATGTTGGTACAAGTAAAAAAGAACCATATTGTCCCACATAATCAATCATTCCTACTATGTATTTTAGGAAATTCTCTTCAAATCCATGCAAGTTAAAAAACATCTGGACAAAATAGTTCCCAATGCAATCACTGTCTGGCAGCAAAATGTAGTAAAATATACTTTTGCATATTCCATGGTTATTTTTGTTTGTTAGAAATTTGTCGTTGTTTAACCCCAGAGGGTGACTGGGCACCACACAGCTGCTCACTCACTCCACCCCCTGGTGGGATGGGGGAGAGAATTGGAAGAGCACAAGTGAGAAAACTCGTGGGTTGAGATAAGAACAGTTTAAGAATTGAAGTAAAATAATAATAATAATAATAATAACAACAACAACAATACTAATAATAACAATAATAATAATAAAAATATACAATGCCCAGCCAGGCCCCGAGCAGCAGCCCCCCCGGCCAGCTTTCCCCCAGTTTATGTACTGAGCATGACGTCCCATGGTATGGAATGTCCCTGTGGCCAGTTGGGGTCAGCTGTCCTGGCTGTGCCCCCTCCCAGCTTCTTGTGCACCTCCAGCCTTCTCAGTCGGTAGAGCATGGGAAGCTGAAAAGTCCTTGACTGGTGTAAGCACTGCTTAGCAGCAACTGAAACATCGGTGTGTTATCAACATTATTCTCCTCCTAAATCCAAAACACAGCACTGTACCAGCTACTAGGAAGAAAATTAACTTTATCCCAGCCAAAACCAGGACAAAATCCCAAATTATTTTAGTTAGTGCAGAACATGGGAGAGAAGGATTAATTTATTACTGTACAAGTTTGGGTTTTTTTTTTTCTTCATAATTCACTGTAGATTCTTACACATTCCAGGCTATAAATAAATGGAGGGAAATAAAAGGATTTTCCCCTTTTTAGGATTTATTAAGTTGGAAAGTTAGTAATCATGTGCAAGCTTTCCAGTTTATACTGTCAGAGATCACAAACTGAATGAAATTGGCATTGATTTTGAAATATATCTACTGATGAGAGTCTTAGGTCTGTAAGTCTCTTTTGCATTTATGTGTTTGCCTCAGAGACCTCAGTAAAACATGCCAAATTCACGTTTGCCGGAGGATTCCCATACAGATGGGGAAATGTTACTATTAATAGCAAAAAGAAAAAAGAATTACTTATAGGTATTAGGCTTTAGTCATCAATATAAGTTAGTATATTCCTTCCCCTGAATTTTATCTCGTTTGAAAAAGTAACCATCTGCAAGATTTTGAGGACTGATGATGAACTAGAGGGAAATTGGTGTTACAGGGTGCTCCAAGGCTTGTGAATGGGGAGTGAAGTGGAGGGCAGGCTATGGATAAGAGAAACACCTGAGCAGCGTGTCCTGGAGAAGTGGGGAGAGGACCACACTGTTGTAAAGCCCACCTGGGAATGGTGCGCAGCAAAGGGAATCGGACTCTGGCTGGGACACGGCCCCGATGGCCAAATCAACCCTTTGGGCTGCTGATGAAACATTGACCGTCGCTGCCTCTTGGGAGGTGCGTTCCTGGGGATCAGAGCAAATAAGCTGCTGGGGATCCGGAGCCAAGCTGGCCAAGCTGTGCTCATTCTTGTGGCATGCTCAGAAAACGTTTTCTAAAATGCCTGGCTGTCTCTGTGTGTAATTAACCCCCTGGGGAGTCCTTAATTGACGAGACAACCATGGTCTCCCGGTAGTACAGTATTTCCCTTCTGGCTTCATTTCATATCCTTCTTCCAGTAGTCCATCTTGTATAAAAGAGAGCAAACTTGGCTCCCTTTGAAAAGCTCTGATTAGTGCTTGACCTGGCAACCCTTGCTCCCCTTTGCCCAGTGCATGTGTGAGGCACTGACAGACCTTTCCTAGGTACAACTTTTTAATTATTTTTAATAAACCTGTCTTTTCCCTACCTGAATTTGACAGGGACGCTATACCCATACCAGCCAGTACTTACTGAGCAAATTCCATTACTAACAGTATTTCCACCTCTTTCACAAAAGTTGTTAGGAAAATGAGGTTAAATAAGGTGGCAGATGTTAATCATTGTAATTGTGTGTAGTGCCAATGCTCGCCTCCAGACTGCCGTCTGTGACGGCTTAGGGTGGCTCTTCTGGAGTTGTCTGTCCCTGTCCGTATCGGAGGAAACATGAATTGCCAGTGAGGACTAGATGTGTAATTTTAAGGCTGCCATGCTTAGGAAGGGTGAATCTAAGTGACTCCCTTTGTAAGCACAGAAATCTGTTGCAAAGTTCTGAGCCCAGGTCAGCTGTGCATCTCTTTCTTCCTCTTTTAATTATCTTCTTTGGATGTATGGACCTGTGTCCGCGTGACTTTTTTAACGGTACCTGAGGCTGCTCTCACAGGACTTGCACTTACCGAAGAGTATGTGCCAAAGTGAGTGCAGAAATGTGTCTAGACTGTGAGTTAAAAGATGCATGAGGAAGTCAGAAATAGACTCCCCTTTATAATAATTGACATTTTTTGTTTGGTTTGGTGATGTTGTTTGGGGAGGGGTTTTTTTGTTTTGTTTTGGTCTTTTTGGGAGGAGAAAAAAAGTATTTATTCTCCCAGATTTTTCATTGATTGTGACATTGTCAATGCTATTTTTTTTCAGCTCCCAAGTTGAGGGCTTAATTTTTTTGACACATTTGTAATGTCTTGTAAGGCTGCAGGTTTTATTCAGTGCTTGTTATCAGGCAGAATTTTTCTACTTAGGCTTAAATTGGATGTCACTGGATTTTATACCGGATGGTCTCTTGTTTTAGTGGATTCTTACTAATGGAATGGTTCTGCCGGAAATGGGAGGCAAGTGACCACTTGATTACATTACTTTCTCACATGAAGCAAGCCAAAAGCATTTGTTTTATTTCACAGACTTTCTTAAAGATTCTGTAATTGGGATGAAGTATTTAAATACTCATCTGAAACAAGAAAGGTAATTCTGAGAGTTACCTGCTTGCTTTGCAAGTAAATGGAAATAGTGATGTATTTCCAAGTGAGGTGCAAATGCAGGTTTCAGGTGATCTGTCTTTATTCTCCTTCAATAATTAGACACATCATCCTCTACTTTCCTTCTCTTACTTCCTTCTTCTTCTGGGTATGTGTTGTCTTCTAATAATTTCTATGTTAACACTTAACTCTATCTGCTCATGTATTATGCTAATTTACTAAAAAGAAGAAGCTAGAAGTGGAGAACATTAGTGGAATTTGAGCTATGGAAAACCACAGAAAATAGTCTGGCTGTTTTTTCTGTCCACATTTTTTGTAGATGCCTCCTAATCCTGGTCTGACAGCTTTACAAACTCTAGTGATTTTGCTATGTGATTTTATGCAAACAGCTGCTGGAGTGATGGAGGTCCGATAATACGTGTAAAATTTAAATCATTTCATGCAGGATCTGCATCCTTGTGTTGTGTCAGCTGATTTTGAGATGTCCAGAATATGAATAATTCTGGTCTGCTGTCCAGTGTACATGTGCAGCTTGATGGGAGAGGATTGTTGAATCCAGGCTACAGTTCATTGACTTGCGCATTCAGCCTGTAAAGTGGATCTGAGTGCATGCTTTCTCACCCTGAGCGGTTTCCGAATGCACTGTTGCAGATGCTGGGTTACTTATGCCTCCAACACAGAAAGCCTCTGCAAAATGGACCCACTGCTGGGGAGTTCAGTTTGCTGGGAATTGCTGGGGCAAGACCTGTATTTAGCAAAAGAATGAGCCAAAAGAGTTACAGGCTTCAGGGTGCAATTCTAGCAACAGTCTTTGAAACTTTATGATTGGGGGGATAAATTATCTGTAGTGAGACATGACCTCTTCATCCTCTTGATAACAGTGTATCATAAGTTGGTGCTTTTAAAGTGCTGAGGCTATTTAGTCTCTCCTCAATGAGTGCATGCGGTGCAGGCTCTTAAGTCATTTAGCCAGTTTTGAAAATTGTATCCATAGTATCTGTCTGTTCCTCCAAACTATGTTTAAATTTACCACTGTAGATTCATTCAGAAATTATCTTTTAACATTTGTCATGGTGGAAAACTTGTCTATTCAAAGCCTCTCTAAAGAACAAAAATAGTTGCTAATAAGCATGATCAGAACTTTAAATCCTTTCACGAGTGACAAAGCAACTGAAGACAATAGGTTTAAAAATACTGTTAGAAGAGCCTTAGCCTTTCAAGGTCCGAGTCATGTACCATAATTAATGAGGAGGAGGAGTGGGAGCAGTGTTGGCTTAGTGCAGCTAATTTTTAGCCAACTTAGCGCTATCAGAATAGTAACAGTGCCTCTCAAGTGCCTTGCTTTTGTCACAAATCAGTATATACAAGCCTCATCAATCTTCCTGCTGTGATGCTTGAGCGTAGCTCTGAGAAAGATGTCAGTAACAGTGCAAGGGGTTGTAATGAAGATAAATTGGTAAATCTGATGTGAGTGTCAAAATACATGGGCTGAATGAAGCATATTGGTTTCTATTTACTGTAAGTACACTAACAGGGTACAATAAACTGTTGCATGGCATGTATTTATATGCAGTAATTAGAGGGAAGCATAATAATCTGCTGTAATTGTAGCCTTCTAAAAAGAATTCAAATTTCCACTCGTTTAATGGGAAGTTGTAATTGTGAGGGGAATTTTGATGGAGGGACTATCATTTTATTCCACTTGGAATTTGGTATGGAATATCACAGGGGTAGTTGCTGCTGGAAACTTCATGTCCACAGTTTGCAGGGGAGAGGGGGTTTAAAATCTTGAAAAGATTAAAATAGCACTGCCTCTCAGTTCTTCCCACAAACACCACTGTGGTAGTTCAGTGTTGGACCGGCGCTGTGTTCTCTGCCATCCTCCTCTTTTTCTCCAGCATCTCCCACGCAACAACTTAACAGATTTAACCTTGTTTTGCTTTTGAGCCTATTCAGTTAGGCTGTAGCCTTTGCTAGTGGTGATGCCTGAAGTCAGTGGTCCTTTGTGAGAAACTGCAGCGTTTTCTGAAGATTATAGGCAGCCGTGTGGCAATATGCTCATGTACATTTTTACAGGAGAAGTACAAAAGCTGAAGTTCATTGGGTTTATGTAGCTGAATAGTACTCTACAGAACATTGATTGCTTAAATCCTGGATTATGAATCTGTGTAAGCATTTGTTTCATGGATCTTTAGCATTACCCACATTTGGCAGGGAAAGCTGCATTTTTTCTTGGTGACATGCTGGTGATGGGGTAAAAATGAGGCACTGTGTCTGATTGAACATTTTGTCCGAGGTTTAAATGGCTCCAAAGGCACATGCCTTTCCCTTTTTAACATTGAAGCCTATCAGATGATGCAAGGGAAATCAAAAAAATAGGTAAACAGCCTCTTATTTCCAGCTTGAGCTTAAAAATTATTACTGGCTGTACTTGCTGGAAATAAGAGAACTCTTTTTTTTATTATTTCAAGGACACCTGAAGGGCTTTTTAGTGGAACAGTAAGTATGTGGAGGCAACTGTCTAAAAAGACAATGAAAGCTGTTTCATGATGTCAACTTTGAATGGTGACACATTGAACTTGAATGTCCACTTCAAAGTTGGGGGGGGAAAAAGCAAAGGAAAAAAGGAAAGAAAGGCAAAAAAAAAGAAAAGAAAGGGAAAAAAGAGAAGAAAGGGAAGAAAATAAACAGTTCTGAAAAAAATCAAAAGCATGTTCATCTCATACTGCCTCTCCATGCGTTTATCAAACAGAGGGTGAAGCTACCTGCGGGACAGGTCAGTGTGGTGGTGAATCTAGCAGAGACCCCAGTTCCTGGCGTAGAAGGCACATGCTGAGCTCACTCATACAACGCTGCAGATTTCCATCCTGCACCCTGTGTTCTTTGGGAGTTGTTGTTCTGCACCAGCTTTCTAGAGATGTATGGGCTGCACTTGTCCCCCTTCCCATTCCCCTCCCGATTATTATTTGTTTTTTCCATCAAGTTGCTATTTTCAGAAGTAGCCAACAATTTTCCAAAGGCAGGAGATGACCGGAGGTTAAAACTCTCTTTCAGAGACAGATTTGCATTTGACATTGCACACTGCTTCTCATGTGTATTCAGGCAGAAAGTCTTACACAGCAAAATATGGGAAACGTCCTGGTGTGATTCATCTGTCTGCAGTGATAAGTGGTCTCCTTGATTAGGCTATTGTCTCTGACTAATGTGATCCGATGAGGTGAAGAATTATCAAGTGTATCACTGAAAATATTACTAGTTCAGTTGTTAACTGAGTGGCCTCTGTGCAAGAGATATGAACAGGAATTTTAAACTGCAAAATAATTAAGGCATGGTGTTTTTATGGATTATTCTCTTTTCTTTGGTTATTGCAAATTTCAATAGCTCCCAGATGTTCCTTTATTTTAGATAGCGACTTGAGAAGTAACACAGATGACAAAGCCTAAGCATTGGGAAAACTGAGTTTAATAACATTTTTCTTCATGCACGTGGAATTTTAATTTTGTTTTCTTATTAAATAAGGAAAAAATCTTCATAAAATGATAATAATAGGGCAAAATAAGTTTGAATTTAAAAAAAAAAAAAAGAGTTGTGTATTTAAATTCCTTAATATTCCATGTTAAATTCAGGTAGCCAATAGGAAATGTAC
Organism: Pygoscelis adeliae; assembly: GCF_000699105.1. NCBI lineage: Eukaryota > Metazoa > Chordata > Aves > Sphenisciformes > Spheniscidae > Pygoscelis > Pygoscelis adeliae. Next base: position 1,800,429 of record NW_008824231.1, read on the forward strand.
ACACAGCTCTGATGACATAACATATACCAAAGGCAAGGGGCAAGAATGGGTCAACATATATCAAATAGTAGTGGTGACCCTCAGCTCATTTCAGTTATTCAATGAAATACGAATGGCCTTGAGAGACTGGATGCGCAAGGATTGTCTATGACATTTCCACAAAATTTGTAGACTTTAAGTCAACCCTGAGGACGCTTTGTTTGCTTTTTGCCTTGTGCTTATGGTTGATTTCAGTCTTTATTTTTTTAGATACTATTCATCTAATCCTTTTAACTCTCTCAAGATTAGATTGTTTCTCTTAAAAATGCTTTGCACATGCTAACACCAGGATGATGTCAAGGAGAAACACACTACTGGCAGCTCAATTAGAGCATCATTTATATCCAGGCATCTGATTCTGGCCTCTCGGAGAGTGCTTAAGCTGTCTAGCTAATCTGATACTGTGTGGAAGTTCTTACATGGCAGAATTTTAGTCCAGCATTAAAAATCCTCACATTTGTTTAGTTAATCCATTCTATTGATTCAGGATACCAATAGTAATGAAGAAAAGCAGTCCTCTTTTCTATCTTTAATGAACTTCCTAAATCAAAAATCTTCATAACTCAATATGCAAGACTTTGGGTTTTTGTTATGAATGCTTGACAATTATAGAAATGAGTCAAATAATTTATAGACCTTCTATAGATGTACTGTAAGCTTGTGTTAATTTATTTGGGTATTAAAATAAAAAAGCACAGCTCATTTATTATTTAGTCACTCCTTAGCTCATGGAAGAGATTTGATTTTCCCAGTTCATCGATATATACGATGACAGATTCACCATCTACAGTGGAATACTGCCCCAAGTATATTTTCCACAAAATTGTGTTTAACTCGACAGTGAATCTGCTAGAAATGGGCAGAGAACAATTGATATTATGTTGCAGTTTAGAAACCTATTAGCCATTTAGATGAAAAGTTGACCCAGTTTAAAGATACAGATGATTTTGCACGTACTAATTCAGGTTCATATTTTGAAGAGCATGGCAATATCACAGCTGCCTAGGGCTAGGGCTTTGGTTCACACACTGCTGTCTACTACAGTTGTTGTGTCTCATTAGAAAAATCACATTTCTGATTGCCTAGAGCTTTGCCTTAGTTAAGGAATGATTTGCATATATCTGGAGTTTGCAGAGGGGAGGGAGCTTGTTTTACAGATTTCATGAAACACTGACCTGAACTGTTGGGTCATGAAATGAAGAAATGAAAATCCACAAAGCACAGCGCTGTTGGCTTTTTCATGCTGGGCATCAAATGCCTCTTTTAGGATTTTCCTTGTGGACCCACAGCAATCTAGCAGCAGGTCTTGGCTTTAAGCACCTCATTGCATGCAGGCATGGAAGGAGATACTCAGCGTATAGGCTTCGTGTGCTGTCAGGCATTTTCCTCCTCCTTTAAAGGCATAACAGAGAAGGTGGAATTGTGCCAGGAAGCAAATCCAGCCTACAGGCTGCCACCCTGCAAGTTCCTGAGCATCTGCTGGGAGCCTAGAGGTGTATCAGCATTTCTTTGACCCTCTGGACCTAATTAAAACCTCACTGGACTTAGCATCATGCAGTTGTGAAGTCAAGTAGCTCAAGAAATTGACCTTTTAGTTAACTAGCATTATGTTAAGACATATGTGATGTCACTGTGGAGAGGGGAAAGTCTTATTTATTATCCTGGGGGCTAGCTGAGTTCCTTTGCTTACCCTGAGTGATGTGCTTAGTCTGGCTTCAGTAGCATTGATTTTCTTGGAAGTTATCCCTGATAATACCCAGGACAAGAGAATTAGACATCAGCGCCCATGGCTGCGTTTCCCCAGATATATCTGGAAATGGATGAGTGAACACATTAGAGAAAAGCAATTTAAAATATACCCAACACCTGTTTCTTCTGCTCAGTTTGCAGAACTACAAGATGGCAGAGCATTAGATCAATGTAAATGGGATGGAAAAGTACTATTAAAACACCAAACATTATTGTGTGGTTTGAAAATTAGGTCTGCACCCATGTGTTAAATGCTGTTGAAACAGAGAGGGTTATATTAATGGTCTTCCTTCTCGTTTTAGAAATCATTCCTCATGCTAAGCTTGTGTAGGCAAATGCTGTGGTTCATCTATACCAAATTCTTCTTTTCTGTCAGGATTTAGGAGTTTGGTCTAATGTTGCTTTCTCGCTGAGGGATTAGCTCACAGATTAGCTCAGGGTTAATGGGCTTTTTCTTCATTGTATGTTTCTCAAGATCTGTAGCTCTCTTTTTATGGGCTGGAGCCCACCTACCAGGCCAAAATTGGTCAGATATACTCTTTCAGGGTGTCTCTTTTGCCAGCCTCTGTGCTTGGTGAGACAAAGAGTCATTGTGAAGGGCATGCTGCTTTGCTAAATCTTCACATTTGTTTTATGAATGTACCAATGTTTTAATCTTCTGCAGAAGCAGCAGGAAATCTTTCACATGATTTGAATCTATTTTAGATGTACAGAGTCTTTGTGTTATCTGAAGCATGTCTGCTTTAGTGCTATATCATGTTTTCTGTAGCATTTGCAATACCCATCAGCTGCCAGACTGTGAATTTATGTCTGTGTTTGAGCACACACACATGCAGGCACACACACATTTTGTGGAGGTCTTAATTTCCTGCCTTCCTGGCTAAGACTGAGCTGAGCGTTGCACTTAAGGCAGGGGATCATCTTTTTCCTCAGTTAGGAGTACATTGCATCTGTACTAAAATCCTTTCTGGGCACAGGAAATCCTAGTATGCCTTTTAATTCATCTATCATTTAGAAACATGCTTTTAAACAAGTTTCTCATCCATTTGTCCTTTCTCCTGGGGTGATCTGTACTGAGCTATTCAGAATTCATGCTTGTTATCCCCCCAAAAAATTAGTTCTGGGATATTTTCACAGCGACTTCACTTGCTGCCGCCATTTATACGCACCAAATCCAACCACCCTGCAATACGTCGTCATGTAGGGATCCCAACACTACATTTCCTTTGACCTGAGAGGACTTTGGGTTGGTTTGAGACGTGCTCTTTGATCACAGGCTGTTGCAATGTCCATGGAGTCTGACTGGAGATGGTTCCCAGGACACCCACAGCTTAAGCAGTCCCTTCCCCAGATCATCTTCACGTGTGAGCCCTTCGGTTTACAGGCAGCCTCTCCGCGAGGGAAAAACTAGAACAACTATTTCCTTTTGCAACTTCTATTAGATTTTACTACCTTCCCTACAGCTCTCTTTTCTCCATCATGGAGAAGATCATCCTTATTCTTAAGGTCTACTGCCTTGAGCCACACTGTCAGTCTAGAGTCACATCATCTGGGTTTTGTCAGTGCTTCTTCCTCTGATTTTTTTATTATGTTTTTTATGTCGCCACCTTGTTAATGCTCTTGTTATCCAGTGTCTCATCATTTCCAGTATTGGTGATGTACTGAAACCTCTTCATTGCCCAAAGCTGCCCCCACCAGTCCATGCACTTGGTGAGAACTTCTTCCTCGTATACCTTGAATACATAACATTTTCTTTGCATCTCATCACATACTTATGGTCTTCGCACCATAGCCTGTAATATCTTTCAGTATTATGTATTTTCCTTCTTTATCCATTCTTTCATATTCCCAGATTTCCACCCTGTCCCTCCGCCACATAATCCTTCAACATTCAGCTTGAGCAGAAAAGACATACTGGAAAGGGTAGGAAAATGTCATGCAAAAACATGGTAGTCTGAAAAAATTGTTTATTTTTTATTTTAAAAATATTTTTTTATGGCAAAATGCATCATTGTGTGAAATGTGCTGAAATAAGATTGGAGTATTCAGCATAATCTGTAACATAACACAAATTAAAGTATTTGCTAGACACCTAGAGATAAGAAAACTTCTAATCAGGTTGAGAATCAGTTTAATAAGCATATTTTACACCTTTTTTCTCCCTAAATACATTATCATGGAACATAAGAATCCTAATGCTTTTCTTATCTGACTTCAGCTTGATAATAATCAGAGACCAAACAATTCTTTTGCTTTTTACAAAGATATGATTTAAACAGAAAAGTACAAAGGCCCTGAAGCATCAAGTGCTATGAAATCTGCCCTCAAAAGCAGTAATATTCTTTTCCCAGCCTAAGAAATTTCAGTTGTCAGGAAACAGATTAATCTCCTCATTCTGAAATGTAATATTACTGTTTGCTAATCTCTCATGATACAGAGATGTTGAAAATGTTATCATAGCATTTCTAGAGTACATTTTATGTTTTGGCAAAAAATAATATTTTCTTTGGCAAGGAATATTCTAAACATTCAAAAGCAAGGATTAACATGAATAATTGAGAGCAAAAATGTCAGAATCAAAATAATGATTTTTTTTTTCTCACATTCCCTGGGAAAGTAAAAAATACAAATATTACTAATAGCAGTCTGTCAATTTATGGCTTTGACTTTTCTGAGGACTAGCATGTTATCTTTAATCCAGATACCAACAAATAGCTTAATATTTTCTGTCATAGCCTCAAATAGATTTGTTTTTCCCTGTGAATCTTGTTTCTTTATACTATCCTTCCAGATAATTTTTAAGGTTTTGTATTAAATAAAAATGTGTTCTTAACCCTCAAAGCCAAACAGCTATTTTAAAGACTGAATTGAAAAAACATAGAGAATTTAAACATGTGGTTTTATATTGCCACACTTTAAAAAAAAAACCAACACATGATCATAGTTTAAAAAACATTCAAAAAATTTCTAGAAAGTTGTAAGTTTTAGACTACACATTTTAGCTAAGCAGAGATGATGCTTTATTATGTCATACATCAAAGTATGCCAAAATGGCATGGCCTCTGTTGACTGAGAAAGATGCAGAAGGCAATGAGACAAGTGCATTAGCTCTTCTTCTCTAAAGAAGACCATAACGTATAGCAGAAGGAATAAAAATATTAACTGACATGTGAGGTTCACTTGCATATGGTCCTTATCCTCCTCACCAAAACCCTGTTGTTCAAATGGACCTCCACAAACTCTCTCCTTGTAGCTTTGGCCATATGTTTGTGGGATTAAATTGAATACTAAAGACCAGGTTTTGTCTTTTTTTTCATTTACCAAGTATATGTACAGTTAAGGATCTTTCACTATTTTTGTTGCAAACCACTAGATACCGCCCGCGCGCAGTCTTAACTGTAGCACCCCAGCCAGGGAATGGTATTTTGAAAAGTAAAATGATATTTGCTTTAAACGTCTTCTCTTCAGGCATTTAATTCTCATAATATCTGACTCTCAGTGTGAGAGTATCAATTGAAAGCTGTGGCTTTTTTAATAAAAATAAGTCTGAAGCGTACAGAAGATTTTGTTTTTCTGCAGCACTAGGAGGGTGCCTGGTGACGGATCACACCAGCAATGGGATGCCCAACTTCCAGTGAGCTGCTGAGCTCCCAAAAGAAATCCTTGCTGCTGCAGCACGGTGCTCAGCGTGAGGCAGTCATTTATCCTGCTTCTTGACAGAGCAAATGACCCTACTCGGAGCTGTGGGCTGTGTTTTCAGTACCTTGTATGGTTCTTGCAGGGCTAATTTGGTGTCTCTTCCCTCTCCTCCATGCTGTAGCATGGACTGAGAGCTACCTCAAGACTTCCTAACTTGAGAACCCCCCCTGGTTTCTCTGGGTGTGCAATACGCTCCACTAGCCCTTGGATGCCTAAACAGTAGTAGCTGAATAAATTACACATTCATGCTTTATTTTCTAAAGGTTATTGAGCACACATTCACCAGACTTACATAGCAAAACAGGAATTGCATCTTAAACTTCACTTGATTGACGAACTGCCTTTGTCCCACTGAGCCTGTAAATAAGATTTAGATATTTTATCAGATCAGTAATCCATGGATTAGACCTGCTCTTAATACCCCAATTTCTAAAACTGGATGCACTTTTGGAGAACAAGCATATTTGTATTTTGTATTCAATTTCTCAAAGGAAGCAGCAGCAGCATCTATAGATGACGTTGGCCAGGGCTCCACATCGTGAGTGAGCATCTGCAGTCCTGACCCCAGCATCTAACCATGGGGATTAGCCCATGGGACTGACATACCTGATCTCCTGTGCCAAGGGATCATGCCTCCTGTACTGATCCTGGCAGGATGCATTTGTGCTGCTCAAGAGCTCCCATAAATCAGGAGCTTTCTCATGGCTATTCCCAACAAAGTACCCGGCCCCTTTAACACCTCCTGAGACAATCTCGAAAGCAAAGCAGCTCCTAAAACTTTCCTTTTTCAATCTCTTCTGTTACAAATCAACCAAGCAACTCATTAGAGGGACTCCTTTTACTTCCCCCCTTTCTCTCCCTTCACCTAGTGAGGGCTAATTGGAGGCCCATAAAATGAATATAGGAAAATTCTCCTTCTTCTCCCATATCAGTCTTGCACTACCAAACTGGGCATATTGTCTCATGCAGTGTTTTATTGTCCCCCAGATCACATTATCGGCGGGACAATGTCACAAAGGTTAACAGCACTACTAGATTGTCTCTCAGTCTGACATTCTTGCTCATCACTCTAAATCCAGTCGTTTTACCAGTGGCGTTAGACATCTCTGCTGAAGTTAATTGGATGCTGCTTGCTGCTGACTTTAAACCCAGCTCTATAAAACGTAACTACTTGTAGCTGATGGTCTCTGCTCTTAACTTTCATTTCACAACTGGGAAAAGTATGTGTGGGTTGATATACCTGGCTTTTCAACCACACTCTTTGACATTTGCAATCCAATTACCGGTCACCTTGGCCATTCGTTCAGTCCAACTGTCCTCCCGTTGGTATGCCATGTGTCAACACCTACTCCGTATACTGCCCTAATGGGAAAATAAACAGTAAATTATGAGCCTATATAAATCCATTAAAGAGCTACTGTGATTTCATAAACCGTGGAAGTGAAACTGAAGTGCTTTATGCAGTTGCTGGTATCCCAAGTTGGAATTGCTGCTCTGTATTTTTAGAAGGTCCCAGCTAACTGAAGTAAAGCAAGATAAGTATCTGTTGAGAGCCTTGGTGTCCATACAGCAAGAACACAAACGTTAAGGGCTGTGCATGGTAAGATTTTGATACTACATTCTTGAATAAATGGTTGTCGTCAATAGAAAGCAGTAAATTTATATTAATTATTTTTGTTAAATATTTCCTTTCCCCAGATGGAAAGTATGCTTCCTAGGCTCTACTTACATTTCACTGACCCTTTGCACAGCAGTGAATGCCATCCTGTGGCTGCAAAAACCAAATGCATGTTAAAGACTAATTCTGCAGAAGAATCAAAGTGCTAAGAATATTTTAAAAGTTGCGATCTTTTAAAATTCCTCCTGCACTGCAGGAGTAGAATGTCATCTTCTTATTATTCAGACACATAAAGATCCCTTTCCAGGACTCCAGGCACTGTGTAATTAATTAATTATAATAGTATTAATTGATTAATTAATATTAATAACCTGAACATTTTTAATGCGTTCTGAGTGTTACTCAGGGAAATTAACTTTTCAGGCCAGGATTTTTTTTGCAACACATTTGGAATGTTAAAACTTTGGGACAGATTTCCTGTTGTATCGTTACCCCAAAATGACCTTGTTCCTATAGCACACCTACTTATGTCGGCAGTATCGTCTTGACACATTCTGAAAATTATTCATATATATTGCCGTTCGCAGGATCACTGACTGTATGTGTAACAGATTGAACCAACAGGAAAAAAAATCATGTTAAAGAAAAGAATTACGTATGAAATTGCTGTTTCTTTAAAGTAAACAGAAAAACCCACATTTGCCTGGGTGTTAAAGTAAGATTCTTCCCAGTCAGTTATAATGCATACAGTGGTGGTGGTGCTGTGGTGGTACACATCTTCTCTACCCTTTAGTCAAAAGCTTACAGCTTTCAGGTGCTTGATATGCAGCTGGAGCCCAGGGCTGGGCAAAAGCTGAATGAGAAATAAAAACAAGCTGAAATGAGGTTGTTGAGCTCTAGGTGCAACCCTGTTCTCACCAAAGTCAATGGAAAAATTCCCATTGATTTCCAAGTCAGAGGATTTCACAGCTGGCCAGGTCAGTTTTACCATGTTTTACCATGTCAGATGAAACACAGAGTCCTAATGCACCTATGAGGGAAGCGGCTGATGGCTCTCATCCTTTATCAGCAGAAGAGTTATCTGAATTTTGTGCGTACCCCACCGTCTATGGTGTGGTTGGGGATGCTGAGGCTATTCAGGTGTTTGTGGAGGTTGTAGAGGTTCAACAGAGCTGAAAAGAGAACTAAACTGACTATGTGAAAAACAGGGTTACAGTGAACTGGTCCCTAAACGTACACTGAGCTGTGTCAGTCTTGTCTAGTGAAAAAAAAGCAAAGTTTTACTATGTCAGATGAAACACAGAGTCCTAATGCACCTATGAGGGAAGCGGCTGATGGCTCTCATCCTTTATCAGCAGAAGAGTTATCTGAATTTCAGTTTCACATCTTTTTTACTGGACATAATACCTGAGCCTTTTTTCCAGGCTGAGTTTTCAAAGCTGGAAACTGAATTTGGAAAGAGTAAAAAGGTAGTCCAAGAATATGAGTTTGGCTTCAAAATCAGAATCTGTATTTTTTCCC
>NW_008824231.1:1809065-1813103 GCF_000699105.1 Pygoscelis adeliae
TTCCCTACATATAGTCCCATGCTGATTCTCAACCAGCTTGTAAAATTGACCCCATGTCAATGTAAACTCGATAGTAGATATTTATAGAACACTTAGAATCAAAGACAAGTGGAGATTGAGATAATAAGGCTTGTCTGTGTTGCCTGTTAGATGAAACTGTGATTAAATACAGCCCAATTAATGCTTATTATCTGTCTAAAATTAATTTGTCACAGAAAGTTGTGAAGTAGGCATCAAGTCAAGTAGGATTTTTTATTGCTAAAATCAAAGCAATTATTGATTTGATGTAATTTAACCTGGTCTGACAAAAACAGGATGATATTGTCATTACAAAAAACTGCCTTGGGAAAAGCCCCAACAACCAACCTCCTTACTCATGCTTCTCTCCTTTACCTTATTTTACTTATTTTTCATACTGATTTTCTGAGCATTTTTATACTGCTCTGTATGATATTTTAGGATGTAGTCCTCATCTGACTACAAAAAATTACTTTATTCAAACATGCATGAGTAATTGCTATCATATTGTCCTCTAAGTTGATTAAAATTTTACTTTGCATCTCATTGCTGACCAAAGAAACTTCTATCCAATAACTTGGATATCACAAAAAAATCATGTTTTCATTTTCTCCTTTTAAATTAATGAAAATGGTCACAGCAATATTCCAGAGTGACGGTTCACTAAAGCCAGATAAATTTCTGAGTCCTAAAAGGTCCATTTTTGCCTTTTGCAAATTTAGAATATCTCTACAGGATCAAAAATTGGGAACAGCCTGTTCCCCTCAAAGGTCTGATTTTATATACTTCCTACCTGGCTAAGAAATCCATTTTTTATTAATCAGGGTTTTAACTGGTAAGCTTTATTTTGAACATAAAACTGTAGAAGCTTCATTTTTTACCCTGAAAAAACTAAATTGCATTTAAATGTCAGAGGCTACTCGTCAGGCTATCAGCTATAAAACTGTCTTTGAAACGTTTTACATGTATGTGTGGATGGAGAGCATTCATTATTTCTTGCATACTGTGGAAAAATAGTGTAAGACAGAAACTGGATATTTTCAGCAAAGACTGATGTGACATAAGGTCTTTTATCTTGAGATAGCTGGTTCTGGCTTTGCCTACTTTGGTATTGATCAAAGGCTTGTTGATAAGTGATGAACTCTACGGTAGGGATTTTTTTTTGGGGGGGAGTGCAGAGAGTAAGTTACTATCTGTAGTAAAATTGCAGAATTCATCACCAAAATTGTAATTACACAATGCATTTTCCTTCAGTGGCCAAAACTTCTTAAGAAATTTCCCTCATGCTGCCTTGGGGACCTGGCATGCCTCTCCTTGTTTTGCTCTCTCTCCACCATCGCTCGTTAACCATCTGCCTTTTGGGGGATTTTGTTTTCTTTCAGCAGCTCATTTTAAACCCTGATTATTTCAGTAGCCCTGTTCATACCACAGATGCACAAACAGTTTATTGATGGGTGAAGGTGGCTGCAAACTGATGACAGGGGAAGAACAAATGGCTGGAGGAGGAGCTGGAGATGGGGCTGGATGCATCTTAATCTGCCTTTCTGCCAGAGACAAGGTGGTGTCATCCCCCATCAGCACAATCAAGTGCTGCTTCTTAGAGCAATTTAAAAAAAGAAAAAAAAGAAAAAGAAAAAGTGTTATCTTTCTTTTGAAAATACTTGGTTCTGCTTCATGTAACAGTGTAGAATTTGGATGCAGCATATCTATAGAGTAAATAACTTTAAGGCATTGCAGTGTATATCTTTCATCTCATTGGTGGCCAAATAAATGCATTACCTCCTAAATAATAACAATATTGTTTCAAGACTGACCATCACAGATCCTCACCTAAGGGTGTTTCATCCAACTTCAGAAGGCAGTGGCTGTCGGCGTGACAAAAATTGCTTAGAAGTAAGTTTTAATATTATCGTTTAGGAGAGAAGATGGTATTTCCTTTGAAGACTGAAAGTATTAGTTGAAGTTATTATTTTGTTGTAACAGAAACTGCATGCCACAATATTTCTAAGGGCATGCAGAGCAAGATCCTTCGTACTATGTCTTTTCTTAGAGTAAGTTCAACAGCATGTACCACGTTAGCATGAGGCAGTGCTGCTGACTGCTGCAAGATAGATGGAGGGCTATTGCAACACACAGGAAATCACCTGCACTGAATTTGAGAGTTTCTGCTAAAAGACTTGCTGTACCTTAATTTCCCATCAGTTTGAGTATCTAGGGACCTATACTACGAACTGATACAGCTGCACACCCAAGCAACAATGTAAAGTATATATCGTTTTGCTGCTTGAATAATTAACTCCACGGTGACTAGTACTATAGCTTGATTAAATTTTGGCAATATATCAGCATATATTTTTAAGCTCAGAATTTATGCTGATAGTTAAAACATAAAATAAATTATTAATATTAGGAAAAGATCTTGGAAGCATGGATAAAATCTTGTGTCTTTATTAATAGCCAGAATGTTTTTCTCACATGATGACACATATTGACTGGTCTAGTATGAAAAAGGAAAGATTGGGGACGTGTAACAATATTTGTAATTTTGAGGAAACTTTGAAGAAGGTATTTGGTGCCTGCTTTATAGTGAAGATGAGAATCAAGTGACTTTTGTGGATAGAAAATGAAGGGTAATTGAATATTTGAGAAAAGGGCAGTGCAGTGAGTTTATAAGTTGATGCACAGCTCTTTTGAAGCACAAAACCTGAGAGCTACTGTGTTTCCTGAGTGCTGAGATAAGGTTTTTGGAGAAGGGCATTATCTGTAGAGGTAGATCTGGTAGAGGGGAATTTAGCAATATTTGATCACAGATGTTTCTTATCACAAGAAAAGCAAAATCCACAAATGGCTGAAGTAGATGTTCAGGTACGAATGGAATTACAATTGACATAGAGATTACTACTAACGTTAAACTGCATAAATATCTTAATTTGCAAGCTTTATGTTATTTAAAGCTGCTTGAAGTGAAATATTCTCAGATTTGACTACTCCCCATTTTCTGTTCACAAAACTCTCTGTTATCTTCACTATCAGCAGGAGCTAAACACCTTCTTCAAAGTTTACTGTGAAGATCAATACACAACTTTTATCTTCTTTCTCATTTAGAGGCTATGAGGGTAGTTATACTTCTGTTTAGTAATAGGTTTTTCCTAAAGAGGTTCCATATGCCTATAAAAATTATTTTTAAGCAATCGCATATCAGTCTTTATCTTGTTTGCAAGTTGTCAGTCTGAAGGTGGGTAAATGTCCCTGGGTCCAGATATTATCAAAGGACTATTTAGAGTGTATTCTTCTGCTTTCCAAATTTTTCTTCATTATATGGGGTACCAAGATTCATTATTGTAGCCTCATGAACAAAGAAAGGAAGTTCTTGATGTACTCAAAAGACCTTTACAGTTGTTATTTGGAGACTGGGGTGGATGTTCCTACTATGATCATCTCAAATTTTCCAATCTTGTAGTTACAAACTTTGCAAACTGCTCAACATGGGATGTGATACATGCAGTTTCAAGCACCACTTGTGATGGTGGTGTTATCACTTAGAAGGTCAGGAAAAGTCCTAGCTGAGCAATGCTTTTTCTTACCAGATGATTTCTGCTGAATCATAAGTGATTACACACTACTGTTAGGCAGTAGAGGTGAAGATTTTGACACAGCCTTTGACATGGTCCTCCACAACATCCTTCTCTCTAAATTGGAGAGGTATGGATTTGATGGATGGACTGCTTGGTGGATGAGGAATTGGCTGGATGTTCGCACCCAAAGGGAGTGGTTAATGGCCCCAAGGCCAAATGGAGATCAGTGACAAGTGGTGTCCCGCAGGGGTCCATGTTGGGACCGGTACTGTTTAATATCTTCATCAATGACATAGACAGTGGGATCAAGTGCACCCTCAGCAAGTTTGCAGATGACACCAAGCTGAGTGGTGCGGTCAATATGCCAGAGGGACCTGATGCCATCCAGAGGGACCTGGACAAGCTCAAGAAGTGTGCCTGTGTGAACCTCATGAGGTTCAACAAG
>NW_008824231.1:1813777-1851598 GCF_000699105.1 Pygoscelis adeliae
ATTGCAGGCAGGTTGGACTAGATGACCTTTAAAGGTCTTTTCCAACCCAAACTATTCTATGATTCTTTGATTCTATAAGATTTTCTGTATTTAACTCCACCAATGGAAGTAGGAGGCACATGTGGACTTCTGGAAAGTGATCGGCTTAGAGTCAATTCTGGGCAAAGTTTTATCTACAGTTTGTCAAAAGCAAAATTTTATGAGCCTGACACTCCTGAGCACTATAGTTTTCTTTTTACTTAGTGAAAAGAAGGGGAAGATACTTTCTGAGATTGCCTAAAGGAGTTTCTTTTAACATAGGACACACTGCTCTGTTGTCCTGGGAATTTAGTGGAGTAATGGTTGGTTCTGCACTTATCTTAACATGTATTGATTGAAGAATGCTATAAATACAGCCTGATGCACAAAGGTTGCCAGGATCTCCAAACTGTAATGAAGTCTAAAAGCAATGCCCATGGAAAATTACTATTTTTCTTTTAGAGAGTCACTGTCAAGAGCTATGCAGATCCTTCCTTGTATTGCTATTAAAGCTAAAATACAAGTCTTAAGTTTCTTTTCAGATTTTATGTCTCTTGTTTACTGTTTCAATTTTCAAAAGTTCATAGAATAAAGTATGACAAAGAATAAATGTTGTTGTAGTAGTAGCAGTAGCAGTAGTAGTAGTAGTAGTAGCAGTAGTAGTAGTAGCAGCAGCAGCAGCAGCATTTCTGGACCTTTAAGTCACCCATTCTGATATTTCATTCTGCCAGGTCATTTGGTTACCATCTACTGGTCTCAGTACTGTGAGTATGACAAAAGTTAAGATTTGAAGCCTGTAAGACTTTCTTCAGTACGCTCTTCTAATATTTAGGTTTGCAGATACTGTAGGGAGCATTTAACTCCAAATAAAAAAGCCTGCCTTCCTTCCTTCCTGTCTTTTGGCAATACAGCGTTGAAATTACCTGATGTCATCGTTAATTCTCAAATGGTATAACAGACCATTATGCATAGTTTTCTAGCTTGAATGTGGCTGGAAGCCATTGACTTTCCTAATCAGCCACCTAGAGCGTTTGTGTCAGTAATAATCTGTATTTAAAATATACTCTAAATTATTTATATTTCTCATAGCTGGCCAGAGTGAATGTATTATTTTTTTTATGATTGAAAACAAGAGTTCCCAGATTAGCACATTGTAAAGGAAATAAGGAAAGATGGATCATATTGATATGATAGGCATTCTTTCCTACAAGAAGTGTTTCAGTCATTTGTCTTTTGGGACAGCACTACATTCTATTAGGATAAGTGAAATAAGCAGGTGCCCACTTCTTTTCCACAGTTGCCAAATAAAGGATTAGAAAGAAAAGGCATCTAGTTTACTACAGCTAACTCAGTATTTGTGTTGAACTAAAAAAAAAATAACTTATGTACCCTTTTTTCTCTCCTATATATCTTTGAGCTATGCTGCCTTCATTTTGTAGCAATAATCCGACATGTAGTTCAGTAATATCATGCATTTCAGAAAAATATTTCCTTGTAAGAATTTAGCCGCAAATCTAGTCACTCTCTGAAGTAGGCAGAGATAGTAATTCAGTGTATTTGACTTTAAAGGTCCATTCATCCCTCAATGAGCTCTCCTTTATAATCTTTTATTTCTCTTATTTGGGCTGGATTCCAGAGACTCTTACAATAGGTATTGCAGCTTGTTTGCGCATTGGCAGAAGAAACAAACCCATTAGTCACTAACAGCAGGGGTATGCCTCAGCTCTCAGGCTCCCTTTGATCATTTTTCTGTCTCCAGTAACTCAACTAGATTCTCTTTTCTAAAGTTTTCTGAAGCAAAATTGGCATTTCTGGTTGGGGGAAGGGAGAGACTTTTACCTGAAAACCTCATTATGCACACTCCTCAGATGAGACGCAGGCATCTCAGCTCGCTCTTTTTGCATTAAGCAGTTATCACACGAATGAAAATAAACAAGCAAATATGACATCTTCAGCATTTTGCAATGCTAATGACAGTAATGTGGCAGTTCCTCTTAACTTAAAAATTGGGTAGGCTGAGTACTTCTTCCTGCCAAGAAATGATATGGAAGAAGATTCTCGTTCTTCTTGGGGCTTGATAACTCACATTAAACACCTGCTGATTGTCTTGTTATACTTGTTGAAGTAAGATCCCTGCTAGCTACTCTCTCCAGCTGAGTTAATAATTATCTTGGAAGTCATGAGCTTTTGTTAATGAGACTCAATATTGTACTTTTAATTCAGGAGGGTGGTCCTCACAGTTGCATTCGTATTCTGAAAAAAATCAAGAGCTAAACCTTCTTCAGTTAAGTGTCACAGTCCAATTCATAGGAGGAGTGACTGTCTCAAGGCAAAATGATTTTTGTCACCAGCGTTGAGGTCCGCTAGACTGATGCTGTGTTTTAGCCAATACTTTCACAGTAGATGTCTCCTTCATGCCTTCTCCATGGTCATAAAAAGAAGAAATTTTCATATCTAACATTCCAGCTGTTGTATGTTAACAGTTAGTGTTGACCTTGGTTTTCACTGAGAAGGTCCACTGCTATCGAAATCTCTTTGTAGTTGATCTGTGGACTTGAACATAAACATGAATATGAAAGAGTATCTCTCAGTCCTGAAGGAAAGGTAGTGTTAATGTCGAGAGAGCAAACCTACTGAAGTAGATCCTGCAGAAGAAATGGAAATTGCCTTACTTGGATTTTGAAAGTTCTGTTATTATACTGAATGTGTCATACTCTGCAGAAGGAGATATTTTTGTGTGTTTTTCTCCAAAAATGCATGTCTGATGTAAATAGAGGGAATTTCAGGAGGTCTTGTCCTGGTCCATCCAGCTGAAGGAAGCATTGTAAAGGATGTGTGAATGTTGTTACTCTAGCAAAGACATTTCCAGGTAACCGATACCTGTATGTGTATTGGGTCACATGGTTCAGTAAAGTCATAAACATTAAAGCCAATGGGTAAATGCAGATTCCTGAAAGAAAGTGCTCATTTTATGAAGAAAACTGTAGTGGAACTGTCTGTAGGTTGTGGGAAAACAGCAGTGATGCTTAGGATTTCACCATGAAAGTGGTATAAAGTTCATATTATTCTTGCTGTCTGATGCCATCAGACCCCATTAGACATGTCATCACATTCCTTTTAAGATATTCCACCCTTGGTGAAGACCAACCCTTTGTATGGTTGGTCAGAGTCAAAACTCAGCTGCTTTCATGGCCGTATCCCAGCTTTGGGAGGTCATATGCCCTGTTTAGGCTGTGTTGACACAACATGAGCAGCAATATCTAACCAGAAGGGCAGAGGGGATAGTAGCTGGCCAGCCCCATCTCAGGTTGCACATGGGCAAGAAGCAGCATGTCTGCACTCATTGATGTTTGGATACCAGACTCAGCACAAAGACTGGAGAAGGTGTTCAGCATTTAGGAAAGAACAAGCAGCCATTCCTAATCTCCTCTGGGAAAGCTTTTATTCTGGTCCTCACCATTTCCCATCTTGATTACTGTGAGATTCACCTCATCTTGGGTTTTTGATGACAAATCTTGACAAGCATATAATGAGACTGTCTTCTGTGTCATTCATCTATATCACCTTTCTTCTCTGTTTTTTTTCCCCACCATGCCATCTGCAGGTTTCTAAACAAAAGGACCTCACTAGTCCTGAATTACATCTTCTCTCCTGGCAAGTTCTCCTGTGCCTTGCACATCTGCCTTTCACATTTCCAGAGATACCAGCTGTGAATTAGCTTTTGTATCTTTGTCCTACAAACATCCCAACCTCCCTCCCCTCCCTGGTTACTTTTCACTGTAATTTCCAGCTGTTTAAGAATTTTGCTGAGAACTGTGGTAATGTTTGAATCAAAATTGCGTTGGTTAGAGGGGCCCCTAAGTGCTGGTGTGATACAGTGTCATGATGGAAACGATATTTGCAGAGTGGTGTGCTGAACGACCTCTCCGGTCCTCCCCATTGCCTTGTGTTTTGTGTCTGCACTGTGTCGGGTTGTCTGGGAACAATTTTGAACTGGCAGCAATTTGTTATTTTGTTTTAATGTGTTATCGTGGTTATTTTCTGTAGGGGCAGAGGAAATTTCTACAACTCTTTTAGCCCGTTTATAGCTGGAACCTGAAAAGCCAGGCTGGGGTCAGTCTGATGGAGCAGAAAAGAGGGGTCAGCCGGGGTGCAGATTTACACTTAGGGAAATAATCACATTGCTGGTGTGAGGGCAGCTTAATTAATTAATTTACATGCCTGCAAAGAGAGAGCTTTAACTCACACTTCAGCTCCTGTGTCTGGCACTCAGAGCTTTTCGAGCAGAGCTGGAACCTGTCATTTTGAAAAGTTTTGAGTGTCACCCAGAGAAAAAGGCTTAGCTGGTACATAGCATGTTCCTCTCTGGGGATGTAAAGTTTTAGACAGAGTAGAATTGACTAACTTCAGGCCTTCTATGTTAATTTCTGTTAATTAGCTGACATTTCATGTTATAGGCATTGCTATTTTCAATTAGCTGTCAGAAAATATTTTCAGTGCAACTTTTCTGTTATGGAACGGATTTCCCACAAGTTTGGGCTTACAAAAACAAACAAATGCATGCATGTATTTACTGCATGCACCACGTTCGTCAGGATTTCAGCAATAACCTAACAAACTGTGAGACGGTGTATTGGTAAGACAGGAGGACGGCTTCATTTCTTGAGCAGTCTCTTGGCTTAAGTAGGTTTTTCGTCATAGTGGCTTGACTGTTTATACCACTGTGGTTTTCAGAGATTTTATTATTGTTTTTATTTGTAACCTTTTTCTCCATCCCCCCCACCTTTTTTTGTAGATGATTGCTAGAAGCTTGAGGGAAATGTCTCTCTTTTTTTAAAGTTCAGTCGTGTTCTCTTCAGAAAACAAGAGTTTCCTGAATCTTGCTAGTATTTTCTGTGCATTAAGAACACTACCCCCCAAAAAAGCATTTTGTTGGTATTTTTGACCAGCATTTAAATAAATGTGTCTCCATTTGTTTCTGTGCACTACAGCCTGTACTGCCTGGCATCATTAATTATTTTATCTGTGGAGTCAGCAGAAATCCCGAAAAAGTATTTTCTTTGTTAACCTGTGCTCTTGCCGAGAGCTTGGCCAGTTGTACCAGAGCAAAACAGAAATAGAGGGGATCAGCCTCTAAGTGGGGCAAAAGTTATTTATTGCTGAAAGTCTGTAATGGGAGGAGGGGGGTGTTGGCAGAATTGGCTTTTTGTTTGCTGCAGAAACTCTGACATTCTCCCAGAGCGGTGGAGTGGAGAGGCTGAGCCCCCCGGTGGTGTTGCTCTCACTGGGTAGAAAGGCAGATTCGCAGCCATGTGTGCAGCCTTTTGGCGTTATAAATGCTATTTTGGAAAGTGTAGCGAGTGGGAACTGGATGGCTGAGTACACTGGTAATGAGCTGTGGGTCCTCTCCCCGCATCCCCTTGCCGGTGACTGACAGATGGCGTGTTGGTGGCTTTGCAGGATGGGGATGGTCCCTGCCCAGCTCTCAGCAGACAGTCGTCCCCATCACAAGGCGGCAATCCCAATGAGTGCTAATTGCCAACCCTGGTGACAGTCTTAGGAGAGAGAGGTCTGAGGCCGTGTCACTGGGAGGACAAGCTCCACTCTCCAAATGAGTTATGGGCTGATTTGGGGATTTTACATTGCCACTATATATTGCCATACCATTTATTTTTCTGTAAATAAGGAGTTTCAGTCCCTAAGGCTGTCAGTCCGCTCCTTTCCACTGTATCAGTTTTTAAAAGTATAGTTAAATATGGGAAATGGAAAAGGTCTTTCACCTTTCTCCTAGAAAATGTTGTGGTTTTTCTGCTGATCTCAGTACTAACTTGGGGTTACCCTAAGTTTAGATTCCTTGTTGCAAGGAGGGGACAATAGCAAGGGACATTATTCCCAGAAAATTTTGCTTTGCCTAAGGTTTGGACATCAGGACTGTATGATTTGTAAGGGAACACAGAAACATTTAAGGAAAAATAAAGCATCGAGGAGTTAACCAGCAAAGCAATCGATGTGCAGTGATCAGTATGAGCAGGGAAGGGTATGTAATATCTTGGCTCACTATCATTAAAAATTGCTACTGTGGGAATTGGCATGTTAGCATATGTAGCTGAAAGTGAAATTTGAACTTCTTTCATGCAAACAGAAATAAGTTTCTGCCTTATTTCTTTCTCTTTAAAAAATGCAATGCGAAATATTGACAGAGAAGTTTGAAACATATTGATTGCATTTTGAAGGCATATTATTAAATCTATTGAGTGCTTGTTGATCTTGAATCATTTCATTTTCACCGTGTTTCAGACTGAAAATTATTAGTAATTCTGTTTATGTTGCAACTAAATTACTAATTTACTTTTGTCCTGAAGATTTTATTTCTTACGTGTTTCTGCCAGCACAGTGTGCTCTTTACACTATGCAGCAGAAATTTTTTGCTACCTGCCGCTCTGTGCCCCTTAAAATCATATAAAGCAGTTTTGGAATTAATGAGCTGTCAAATCTCAGGTAATGAATGAAAAGAACTGACAGAAATTCTTTTGTTGTTTAAGAAATTCCAAATAATTAATAGAAAAAAAGTGACAGAGATTCTTTTAGGATTTAAAAAGAAATGCATCTTTCAAATTCATTGTGTGACTGAAGAAACTTTAAAATATGTTTGCAAAAATGCAGGGATCCTGCTTAATGGGTTAATTCCAGTTCTCTCTTCTGAGATAAACTTGCAGAATCTGAGATAAAAGGATTTTATGTTTTGAGAAATCGATTCCTAGTCCACAGGTTCCCCGTTCCAGGTTCATCTCAAAAGTAAAAAATCTTCCCGATTCCTTTATTTGTTATTGTGGGCGCATTTGTCTTATGTACACAGAAGATTTTGTAAACTGCAGGTTAGGTTTGGGGAGGAAGGGGTGTTTCCTTACGTTTTATGTTTTTTTCCAATTTATGAGGTCCCACTGTACCTATGCAGAATAACCTATACTGCTGTTATTTTTCAGGTAACCGTCTCAGATGGGGGTGCAACTCCCAAGCAGTCCTCCGTTTGGGTGGTGGTCCAGGTTCTGGATGAGAATGATAACAAACCTCAGTTTCCAGAGAAAGTCTATCAGATCAAGCTGCCAGAAAGGGACCGTAAGAAAAGAGGGGAGCCTATCTACAGAGCTTTTGCTTTTGACAAAGACGAAGGTCCTAATGCAGAAATCTCGTACAGCATTGTAGATGGAAATGATGATGGGAAATTCTTTATTGATCCCAAAACAGGGATGGTTTCTTCCAGAAAGCAGTTCACAGCGGGGAGTTATGACATCTTAACAGTAAGTGCTCTTTCATCGACATACAAACCCATGATTTGACCGACTTTTTTTTAGAAGTAGGCCCTCTTGTATAAAGAGTGATATATGACTGTTTAATGTATGACCTATATGTAAGATCTGACTGTATTAAGAAATCTAGTATTCACATACAACTACTGCCAAAAAATTGAGTCTGAGAGAGCGTTCATGCTATTGCACATAGTGAACTATTCTCAGACTGTTCAGTCAACTTGCAAATTGTTGGCGTAGGTTGTTCCCTTGAATACACAGAAATGAAGACCAAGGGCTTGTCTGCTCGCAAAGTTGTATCATGTGGAACTGGGCAGATACAGCTGCGAATGGTTATTCATCTTTTGTGTGGACACAATTGCTTGCCCTCATGGAAAGTTCTTTATACTGTCCAAGTTAGGTGGCTTCAGGGAGGAGGACTACTGTGTACTCTATGTTGTAGTACCCTTCTCACCACATTAAAGAGCGTAAGTATGGCAGCAATTTCAGTTAAAAGAAATCTCAGCCAATATACGTCTGCCAGAACTCAAACCATATAGACAAGGTCAAAGAAAGAAAGAATACAAGGTGATGGTGTTGATATAAAGCAATATAAGACTTTAATGTGCACTCTTCATCTACAGCAATAAGCCAACAAGTTGTAGTTAAGGAGTTGACAAAAAATTGTCAGAGGTCCATGGTCAGAGGTTTCCATAGTAAAGGAAGCAATGTCACTTACAGTAGCCAGTCTCTGTTGGGATACCTTCATAGGGTTGGAAACTGTGACAGGAAAATGAACAAATATCAAAATATTGAGAAATACCTAGTAATCAGAGTAGAACACCCTTTGGGTGAGTGCCTTTCCCTGTGCAGAGCTGGAAGTTATGTCTGGGATCTGGGCCTTATTATAATGCAACAGCTGAAGGTTTTCTACCTTGAAACTGCTCATCACACCCTCAGCATCTTTTCACCAAGGGCCTGCCCACCTTGAACGGAGCAGGATGGCGAGTGTTAGCACCACACCCACTTAACACATTTCCAGAGAAAGAAATAGGGTATGGTATTTCAGGAAAATATTTCCCATTTTTAACAGGCATAGTAACAGCCTATTTACACCAGTGGTCCTATATAACCAGAAACATTTCCTTTAGTTTTAAAAGAAAAACCCTTTGATTGACATTGATATTATTCACCAAAGCATCCATTTTGTAACCTACATTCTCCCTTTCCTTAAGCCCAATGTTTGTCGCTGCTCACCTTGTCTTTGCTCTGCTAAAACCATAAAGCATGCCAGGCAAATATCAAGTCTAGCCATCCTTCTAGAGGACATTATAATAAAAAGAATAAATACCAAGCTGGGCAACTCTTAATGAACACGACAGAGAGGAGAAAGCAAGAAAAATAAATACGGCAAAATTTTAAATTATATTTGTTTTGGAGAACGGGGGAAATGATCTGAAACTTATTGAACTCAATTAAAGATCCTGAAGAAGGCAATATAAGAAATACCAGTCTTATCTGCAATACAGATGTCATTTAGAAGCAATCAAACATGGTCTGGGTGAGCATGTTTCACAAGTGCACGACATCCCACAGGCTCATTATGATGCTCCCAGCTTTGCTGCAAGAGGGAACTGGGTGGAAGATGAAATCGGAGAGGCAAGCTGGTTCTGGAGAGGAGGATCTGTGTGGGGAGCGCTTGAATTGCATCTCCAGGAGGCCTCACACCAACATTTCTAAAACAAAACATTGCAGTTTAAAATCAACCTTTTCAGTGAAAAGTCAAAGTGTAATGGAAAAAAATGGGAACTGAGAAATAAGTGCTTATCTTCCCCTTTTTTCCATGGGATTTTACATAAAGGATTACAAAGGCCTTTTTCCAAGCGCTCATCGTCATGCGATAGAATTAGGTCTGAACTGCCGAGCTGGGATGCTCAGTCTAAGTCCTCTTTTCTTTGTACCTGCCAGATAAAAGCGGTGGACAATGGCCGGCCCCAAAAATCTTCAACTGCACGCCTTCATATTGAGTGGATAAAAAAGCCTGCGCCCTCCCCTGTGCCCCTGACTTTCGATGAACCCTTTTACAACTTCACCGTCATGGAAAGTGATAAAGTGACAGAAATCGTTGGGGTGGTCTCCGTGCAGCCATCCAACATTCCTCTCTGGTTTGATATTGTCGGTAAGTTGGGAGCCAGTGGCATAAGGAGGAAGCTTCAGAAGCGAAGCATATGGATGTGTGGTTTTGAGAGCAAGAAAACTAACCGTGAACTGTCCCCCCCAAATTAAACCCACTTTTGTAATGCTGAAATGAAAATGCTATTTTAATATAGCGATAACAATAATATTAATATTCCTGCTTTTGTTATGACTCCTTAGCTAAGCTGAAA
Source organism: Pygoscelis adeliae (assembly GCF_000699105.1). Classification (NCBI taxonomy): domain Eukaryota; kingdom Metazoa; phylum Chordata; class Aves; order Sphenisciformes; family Spheniscidae; genus Pygoscelis; species Pygoscelis adeliae. Next base: position 1,823,469 of record NW_008824231.1, read on the forward strand.
AAAAAGCGCTGTATGGCTGAATTGTTTTTTTTCATACTATGTTATTTACTGCAATCTTAATGTTGTCTGTCATTTAAATTCTATTGTCATACTTTGCTAATCTCATTTCTAAATGTATTTATGGTACTTAGACTTGCTGTCCCTCATTTCTCTCTTTCTTCACCTTTTTTTCTGCATTCTGTTCTTTTTTTTCTGCTTCCGACTGCCCTGCTTCAAGGTGGCAAGCATGCTCGAGAGATGTTCTATATTCTACAGACAGCTTGTGGGCAGAACTGTTCAACAGAAGGTACCCTTAGTGCAAACACATTTGCTAAAATACAACTATCCAGGCTGCCTTTTATTTTTGCAAGTTCTTTGAGACAATTTATATTACATCTTTCATAAGTGCCTGTGACAGGATGCGATGCGACACATGGATGTGCTGCGTTTCTTTCTATGACAGCTTTTACCGTATTTGTGTCCAATTATTATCATTTTATTCACGGATTTTCCACAGTTTATCAAAAATAATTAATTCAAACTTTTCACAGTCCAGTGCCATCCATTTAACTGTGAAACAGAATGGGATGCATCAACATATGGGTTACAAATGGAGCCACCAAAAGTTTGTCATGAATGCAAGCTGAAAAAGAGAAATGTGTTTTGATGTGAGATTTCAACCACAAAATTGCCTTACATAAAATTGCTTATAAAAATAGGGAGGGAGAAATATCCTTAGCAAAGAGAAGGAGAAGCCATAGAAGTAATGGTCTTAAAATTGCAGCGAAATGCAGCTAAGGATGTAGCTGCCAAAAAGACAGGGAGTAGAGCGTCTCACTTGGTTGCAGTGGAGAAACAGGAATCAATGTTCCTAAGCATTGCTTTCCTGCTTCTGCTGCTGACTCAGTTATGTTATTTAAAATAACTCATTTAACATCTCCAAAATGAGGCTTTCCCCAGCAGCACAACGACCCTGCAAAGTTACTGTGCTACTTAGTATTTGCAGATACTTGTACATAATGTTTGTATATATACCTTTGGATGTAAAACACTGTGTCGGCACAAAGTGGTGTTATTTAAATTAAGGGTTATAAAGCAAATGCTATATGAAAGATTAGAGAAACAAAAAGCCTTTGCTCCAGACTTAGTGGAAAGGGTGCATCAGCAGTCTTTATTTACAGGGATTGAGCCTGGCTCTCATTTCAGCATAGCTATTTGCGGATGGGTTTAGCCAACAGGAAGGACAAGGACCACAAGAGAAAGGGTCTGTCAGAGTTGTTTTCATCCACCTTTTATTGCCAATTTGTGCGGATGAAAGACAGAAGCAGCAACATTTCCTCTTTGAATTTGTAGCATGGTTTCTGATGTGCCAACCACATTAAAATTAAACCCAAAGCTATTATCATGTTCTAGGGTTCCTGCTAGCCCCTGGGGAAGAACAGCATACGTTTCCTATGGTTTTCTTCCTGTTCCCTTGGTTGTTTCAGTATGCTACATGCAATTTATTAGCTAATGTTTACATTCCCTTTCTCTTCCTCACTGACCCTAACTTTCCTCGCAGGAGAAATCCATCTTTATTGATGTTATTGACACTTTTTCCCATTTGAACTTTTTGCTGGCCTCCTCTGCTTTTTGCAGCCTTTTGGTCCTTTCCTTGGCAAATTCACCGACTCCCATTAAAATGCTGCCTGTGTTAAGCACTGAGAGAAGCCCCCACTCTACATTATTAGTCACTTGCAATCTAGCAACACCTTATAATAATATTTCATTTTTTGCCTACCAAACAGAGATGATGGGGAGAGTATTATGAAATTTAAGCCTTTAATTTGTCATTTAGTGTGACCTTTATGGATAAAATAGTTCAAATGGTTTAGAAGAAGATTTTTGCTATTTAAACAACCCTAATGGTTTCCCTATAGGCTGTAGCTCCTGCTGCTGCAAGATGCTGCATCACTGCAGAGGGTCATGGAGACACTCTCCCTAGACTTAATGAGAAATCAGTGACCCTGACCATTCAGTTCAGTAATGTTACCATATGAATGTTGTCGTTAAATATTACTGCTGTTATAAATAATAGCACTAGCAACAGCACTTATTTCTGCAATAGGAATAGCCAACAATCCTGGGCATGCAGAAGACCCTGTTGTTCCAGGTGCTCTGCATACAACGTGCAAAGACAAAATGCACCCCAAGAGGTTTATAGGCAGAGTACTGTATATTTAGATTATCTTTGCTGCCTTTAGTCAGTGTCAGTATAAAAACCACTCTTTCTCCTTGTTCCTCAATATCATCATGTGGAAAAAAAAAGATGTTGATACCTTCCTTTTGGGAGAACATTGAGGTTTAGTGCTGAAAAGCCCAGTGAAAGACAGGGGTTATTAGTAGAAGTTAGTTGTCGTGTATGGAAAGGTGTATGGGACTGCTGATGCAAGAGACAGTTTCTGTGCTGCTGAAAAACGTAGACCTGATCCTGCTCCATCTGGTATTTTGTGATTTTGGACCTCCGTGCACAGTTCACAGTAATGTCAACAAAAGCCCTGAAGGCTTATGTAGAGGCATGGTTTAATACAGAGTTTGCAGCTTGACCTTTATGTTTATGACCTTTTCAAACTAAATGGACATTGGAATTCCAGAGGACCTCTTTTTTAATTCATAACATGCACTTTCTCCCAGCTAAAAAAAGAGGAGGGAGGGCAGATGAAGTTTGGCTATGTAGTATTCTGTCTGCCTAACTTCAGCATCTAATTTGCACCTAAATTATATACACTTTAAATAACTGTTTAAGTTCTTGAGTTAATCAGCTCCAAGAGAGGAAGGTGCCTTGCAGGCAGGGAAATCATTTTCCCCCCATGGACTAGAGAGGGACAGGACGCTTGCCTGTTTTTTTCTTTGTTTGTTTAATTGGGAATGGTTGAGATGTCATACCTGGTTTCTGTTTTCAGACTGCATTCAACGCCTTTCTCAGTTCATGCAGATCCCACAATGTGAAAGTCATGAATGTAGGTTGTTTCAGTTGTGTTAAATTTCTTCAGCCATTTATGAGAAACTATTTTTCAATGGGAGCTCCAAAATAAGTCAGAGATCTTTATTTCTCCCAGGTAAATTGAGCCCTCTCTATCTCTTCCTTTGTTAGTGGTGGGAATGGTGTGATGACTACTTTGATACTGAAGCTAAGCTGCATGGTGCTAGTTTTTGCTTAAGTAGCATGTTGCACAACATCTCTCTGATTCTCCAAACAGGCCTCCCTCTATCTTTCCTTTTTCCCCCAGCCTATGCCTTTATAAGAGCAGCCAAACTTTAAAAACACATCAGAACTTTTTATCAAGGGTGCTTAAATGGCAATAATTTTAAGATCTGTTAATTTTAATTAATTGTCCATTTATTTCACAGTGCTGCAAATTTTCATTAATGTCAAAAACATGTAGTTCCCTAGCCTCCTTTGAATTATCTTCTCTGAGAACTAGCTAAAATACCTTTCTGATTTTTTTTCTGCTTTTTATGCCCTTACCTTCAGCTTCGTAGCAGCGAACCCAAGGCTTTGACTCTCCTTACAATAGTTTTATCTGAAAATTCAGTCTGCATTATTTTCTTCTTCTAGCATGATATAGCACATAAGAGAATAAATATTTGCATGTTATGTTACTAATACTTATTATGTTATGATTAACAACAGTCTGTAGTTGAATTTGTGTTTCTTGAGGCAGTCGCTAAGTTTATTTCATCTTTTTTGAAAACAGAAAAATTGGAAATGTTGGCTGTGCTTCTTTTCTGAAAATCCTAGAGGTACTTCAGCCTCACCCTTGAGTTTCAGGGTGGATTAGCTTTCTTCATTTTCCTCTGATTCTCTGCTCTGAGCAATGCGAGAATTGTAGCAATTGGCCCAATTTATCATCACTGTCCTTGGTGGTGTAGTTTATTTGGGGGCAAGACAAGTAAGAATCCTCTCTTCCCTGAGAAAATGTGTTTTAGAGGACTGTTCTCTAAATTAGGTCATCTCGTATTTCTCTTCTTCTCCACTCATCCATCATGGCTTGGTAGGCCATATGAGACTTGTGTGAAGATCTCAATATATCCTGGCTTTGTTAAGTTTGGACGTGGAGCATGTATGCTCTTTGCTATCTACCGGTGAAGGAAGACTCTTGTCGGGTTTTAGCTGTATTTGATTTGGGGATGTCCTCCAGAGTTCAGCATGATCCATGTTTACATCTAAGACTGAACAAGTCTGATTCTCCCCAGTCATCAGATATTTCTGAGGTGTATATTCAATCCCACTCTTCTGGATCGTTCCATTGGAAAAGAGGGAGGAAGGCCCTCACATGGGACTCATTTGCCTACAAGTCCTCCAGGTTTGCTGACATGTTTTCTTCTCGGAGGAGAAAATGATTTCTCACAGCAGCATAATCCTGTCTTAAACTGCATATCAGCAGCTGATAGGAACATAGGGAGGCTCGGTGTCTTCCCAAAAAGGAACCCCATCTAGGAAAAGAACTACAAAAAAACTTCATTGCTTTCAGCAAGTGCAATAATTAAAATACAAGCAGAATATGTTTGGGGGGGGGAAAAAGACAAAACCACACTGGAATTCAAAAGGGACAGAGTTGCAGAACCCACATTCTGTGGGAATGCCAGATCTGTGTTGTATCTTGCCTTAGGCAAATTCTCCAGCTGACCTCTAGAAACCCCTTTTAACAGTTCAGGAAGTTTTCCTTGACCTGTCCATTGCACCAAATGAGTGGTAAGCTTTACATCAGAAGATCCGCTACCGTTAGTCACATAAGGTTCAGTGCCTTTTTTTTTTTAAACTTTTTTATTAAAAGGAAAATTCATTCTTTCCAAAGCATACAAGAATTTTGTCAGAAGAAAAATATGTTCATAGTGACTATGAAGCCAAGAAGCAAGCTAAGAACCAAGGTTACATTCCAGATTCACCCAGAACATGTAACCAAGGCTACTCTATACCGAGAACACAACCTATAGTCTGTTGGCTCAGAGGTGTCTCAGTTCAATTTCCCGAGATCTCCTTCTTGACCATACTATGCCATCTGTTAAACTGAAAATTAGGGCTGTGCTAGAAAGGTCTCACAAAGCTGTAGTGAGGGCCAACTAATAAGATCTTTTGTACCAGGGGCTGTTTCTACAGCTGTTCCTGAGTTTGATAACAGCTGGAATTGGCTAGAGTTATATCAGGAAATCCTATATAAACTATACATGCTTTCAGATAACATAAAAAAATTCCTAGTTGTAGAAATATAATGCTTCCAGGGCTTATGCAAGAGCATTAAGATCAATTTCAAGAAAGTAAGGGTGGAAATCATCTCAATTAACTTTAGGTGTCCAAAGTGTAGACATAACTATCTGTGCTAGGTGTCTTAACAGTCAATTAGAGAGAAAAAGCACTTTCTGGATGAATTTATATCATCCCAACATGATAAGTCTTCTCATCCAAAGATGGCATTCAAGTAGATGTGGCCTTTGAAATCCCACTCTAAGTGCTTCAGTTTAATCAGACTATTTTAAGGGAAGTCTTTAATCTGTACTGAAGTTGTATCGGTGTTACATCTTAGCCTGCAATGGTATTACAAACAACGGCTAATCCACATCTCGCTGAGGTCATTCAGTGTTAAAATGCTTTCTCAGGACAACCTGTCTAGCCAACTTGCCAGTTCAATCAACTTACCTTCTTTATTGTTGATTTTCCCAAAGTGCCCGAGGAACTCACAATGTATTATCTTCATTTGAAATATTTCTTTCCTAATGCAATTGCAAGCACATTAGCAAAGACAGCTTCTACATATCTTGTATCTGAAAGCAGGTTTTAGTAGACAATAAAAAGGAAAGCATGTGCCATATGTTGGAAAATGGAAGTAATAAAAATTCACATGAATAAAACTGAGCAGCTGAACAAAATTTCATCATCCTTAACCCCCTTTCATCCTAAGATTGTGATCAAAGAAAATCTTAAATGGCCGATAGTAACATTGGTAAAACTGATACTGCAGGAGCTTACAGCACTGCAGATGAGCTCGCTTCAAAAAGGTTGGGAGTTACATAGCAAACTTTCAAAAACCGGCCTCAAGTACCCCAGAAATGTGTGAAGCTGACACCTCCTCAGCTGTCACCTCCTACGGGCTCAGCCCTCTGACCTCAACATGAGCACCTTCAGAAGGAAGTGGTTTCACGTGGGGTTCCCAGAATAGTTCAACTGCAGGAGTTTTTAAGAAAAAAGTCCTGTTTGTTTTTACACAACTCTCTCTCCCTCCATACCCCTTCAACACCCATCTTTCAAAGATAATTCTGTTGGGTGCTTCATAGTAGGCCTTGCATGGGCTTAACATGTCTATAAAGCTCTTACAGTTTAGCATTTATGCCTAATTCATTAATTATTCTTCAGTGCTTAAGTGCAACTTCAGAAGCATGCATCATGAGGAGCTGTTTTGAGGGTATATGAAGGCTGAGGAGCCGTACAAAGCATTTCCAGACCACCTCTAGTACTTCAGATGAGAGGCAGGACTCAATATCTCAGGCAATATTCCCAGAAGTTCAGCCACCTGAGTGGATCTTCATTGTCAACAGCTGACCATGATCTGTTAAAATGTACCAGACTGAATCAGGAATAAATCAGTATTTCACTCCAAAAGAGATTATAATCACAAATCTCACAGCAGGATGTTCTCTGATCCATCTCTGTCTCAGTGTTTGATGTAGCTTCTGCATTGTTTAATAGAAAATTAATCAATGTAAAATAAAGTGCATTGTCTGGTTAGTTACAAGTATAGGCTAGAGTGGGGTGGCTGGCAACCAAGATTTATTTGTTTGTCACTAGACCATTTTGGAAGATGTGAATAGCATATAAAAAGCTCATATGGTGGATTCAGTTCTTATTTTAGGGGAAGAATATACTGCACTTAATGAAAATGGCTTGAAGAAGTTGATGTATTTGCAATACACTGTGTAGTGCCCTGCAAACCCAGCTCTAAGCCAGCAGAGGAAAGGCATTTAAAACATTTATTGCTAATCCTTCCATTTTACTTCTTGGAAGTTTTAAAGGCAGGGTTTCTTTGGAAGTGTATGCCAGTTGATAGCATATAATTTTTGATTGCTCATTAAGATGGTTATTAAGCATCCTGAAGTATAGGCTTTCATTTTGTTTTCATGGTTATCAGTATGAAACATTCTTTTTGTAAAATGCCTACTGTCCCAAGGCTAGCTTCATTTCAGCAGAGATTTCCTTGCAAGAATCTCAAACTCTCTTCTTCAAAGGAAGCTTTTTTCCAGAGTTGGTTTTCATGGTGCGATTTGTCTCAAGTAAATCAATTTAAAACATTAATTGGGAGACAGCATCTTTTTCTTCCAGGCTTTAAAAAAAAAAAAAAAAAAAAAAAACCCAAAACACCGAAGAGATGATCAATGTCCAAATACCTTGGTATTGCTTAAATGTCAAGGACAATTATGGGTTTTTTTTCTAGCATCAGATAGTATTAAAAATATATATATCAATTTAGAAAAATATGCAATTTGGGCTTGCAGAAAGAAGTTAGGGAATAAGCAATGTTTCTATCCACCATAAATCACAGCAGATCCAGTGTCAGTGTTTTCCTGGAGAACCACAACTTCATCTATTAGGCTCAGAGCTATATACATGTATATACATATATTCAGCATAGGGAAGTCTGATGGCATGTCTGAAATGACTACGTTTTGATCATTTCAGTGGGCAGAAGTTCACCAATTCTGCCTTTTCTTTGTGTAGATCACCTACACTCTTATCTCTCCTCCCCCTTTCTTCTCCCCTTCCTTGAATGGCCTCCAAGGCAGATATGGACAGAGCAGTGCTGCTTCTAGCTTACACTTTCTTTGCAATAGCCTGTGCAAGAGGTAGAGAGAAGTGAGGGTTTCTTCACGTTAAGGAATTCAGGGGCTGTGATTTCACTGATTCCTCCTAATCTTCAATTTCTTGGAATGTCAAAACCCTTTTCCTCTCACTAAATGCATGACTGTTTCTGAGAATAATGCCGGTTGTTGGTCAGCAAACCATGCAGGTGCAAGAGTTGACGGTAGAGCAAGGAAGACTGTCCCCTTCGCTTCTCTGTCCCCAGCCTTAAAATGAGAGCCATTTTGTGATAATACATCAGCCATTCAAATGTATAGCTCTCTATATATATTGCACGAGAGCTAAGTCAATGGAATGGATGTTTTTGTACCTGTGGATCTAATCCCAAGAGGTCTGAGCAGCTCTCACACAATGTGTAAGATTTTGGGATTTGAAAGCCTTTTCTGCTTTGTAGAACTGGGTTGTCGGAGACTGTAACTAGTGGCATTGCATTGCTGTGTGATGAATATACCTTCAGAGTTAGTTTGTCAGCAGTGTTGTGTTCCACCTCTCCCTGTCCCCAGCCTCCAAAAATTTCAGACTCAACTAATAATAAATTCCACTTTATAGATGAGTGAGTAAGAAGCAGCTTAGCAGCAGGGAGTGTGTGCTTTACTTTTGAACATAACAAGTGGTTCTAATTTACAAACTATAGCTGTGGCTGAGAAATCCTGTAACCCTTTAATCTCACATTATTTATGGCTTTCTCTTACTTTTTAATAGATTTTTTTTTCTTTTTCCTTTTTTTTTTTCACCTGAGACTCAGGAGGGTTTTCCCACTGCTGCATCATTCAGTGTGTGACAGGATAAGGGGATATTAGTTTCAGAACAGTGCTTTGTGAGGTTTTTTTTAATGGAAAGGAATTTATGATGTGTATCCTGTCAGAGCTATTTAAATAATTCCTAAAAGACTAGTAGAATTTGACCTTTGCTGCCAGTAATTATCATTGTCCTTGAAATTAACATAACAAATCTCTATTTGCATTTTTTAAATTGATTATAATTGTAATTTTTAAAGACTCAGTTGACAGTCTTTGCACCCACGAGCATCAGTGAGAATTTCCTGAAAATAAAATTTGCAGAATAAAACCCTCTTTAAATTATTTTTATACAAAAAGATAATTGTGCTTGTTCATTATCCAAACTACAAGGGCACACATCTTATGGGCTTATAGCCATTTGATTCTTTTTATAGACTCAGTTATGGTTCACTTAAATATACTGCTAGATTTTTTTTCTTGCAGTGCATTTTAATTATATCTGCTTTCCAATATACAAACTGTGCTTTGAAATATAAATGAGTTATGAACAAAGAAGTATCAGTAGATGTACTGTGTATGCTAAGGCAAACCGTTAAGATGGATGCCAGTAAACAGATATGCCCACTTCTAGGAACATTTTCAATGGAAATTTTCCAGAGATGGCTAATTTAATTGTATTTTTGTGCAACAATTAGGAGGGAATTACGATAGTTCTTTCGACGCGGAGAAGGGAGTGGGCACTATTGTCATTGCAAAGCCCTTGGATGCAGAGCAGAGGTCAATATATAATATGACTGTGGAGGTCACCGATGGAACAAACATTGCCACGACTCAGGTAGAATATCACATTCCTTTCTTGGCAAGTTTTTAATTTATTAGTGGAATGTATATGCTATAAAAATTAATAATTTTGCCATTCAAATAAAACCTCATCCTTTGAGACCACTGTTAACTAATGGAGGGAACATTTTTCAGAGCCTTTTCATCTGGTTGTAAAGAATCGGCTGTTGAATGTTTCAAAGCGGTATTTCTCCTTTTGTCCTCTTCGTGCTCACACGAAAGTAATTTGTCTTCCTCCAGCTGAGAGAGTCCCTATCACAGGCAGCAAAGCTTAGATTTTGACAATTGTATCGCCCTGTAATGGTCCAAAATACAATAGTGCTTCTGTGGTGTTGGGGAATATTGCTATTGATCATATTAAATGGAGTTTATACCTCTCATCCTCCCAAGACCCAAATGTGTGACACAGGATCAATTGTTCAGAGAAGAAATTGTTCAGAGGGGAAACTTAAAATTCGAAAGATCTCTCCTTTAGTGTCACTGCCTGTGATTACATTGTCTTCTGGGGAACAGCCCCAGTGAGCCCTTTAAAACCAGACTTGCTTATCAGGGTCAGTGCCTTTTAGCAATTAAAAAGTCAGGTCAGATAAATGTGAAGGGCTGGGATAATGCTGGCTCTGACACATCTTTGTTGGAGAGACCCTGATGCAGAGCCTGGATATCTGTTTGGTGGGAACCAGTTTCGAGTTGGGACATGGTCAGGGTCATGGCACTGGGACAGGTGGCACCAGGGAGACTTCAAAGAGCAAAATCCTTTAATACGAGGTGGAGTTGTGGGGTATGGATTAGCTAGGGCGTGAAATCCTACAGCTGAATTACTGCCCAAGTGTAAAGTGTGCCTCTAGCCTGAATATTATTTGACACGTAGGGAAAAATACATACTGGTAGAGGACACCTGTGTGCAGCTTCAAATCCTGGATTAAATGTGGTTTATAGAGGAAATGAAAAAAATAGGTTTGTGATGTTATTTGCTTCTTTATAATGCAGAAGGAAGGCCTGAACATTTTTTTATATTTACATATATGCATGCACACGCAGATGCTTCTGTTTTACCTTGCCTTTTTGCTCAAATGGTTCAGATGTAAATCTGTATTCACTGAGTCACAACACCAACTTTCCTAAGACTGTTAAATCGCCGAGTGCTTTCTCTAATCTGAATTCCTGTTTATAACCAGTCCTAAAATCTCTAAGTATCCTATCTGATAATTTCTCCTGATAATCCACTCTTGATAAGAAAACATCAGTTGATAGTAAGTTAGGTGGTAGGAAATCTGCTATTTTCCCTGTTAGTTTCAGTAATTCATTGCACCTCTGCTAAAAACATCCCTTATTTTTAACTTGATTATATCTGGCCTGTATTCCCTGTTATGCCTTTCTCTGCTCGATTAAAGAGCTCTTTAAAAAACAGTATTTTCTCCCCAGGAAGTCAATTCACCTCCCAGTCTTCTGGTAGACAAGCGAAGGAGAATGACTGACCTCCTTACGTTCCCTTTCCGTAAGGCATTTTCTTCAGCCCTTGAGCAGTTTTTTGTTTTGCTTTGTTTTTTAATCTTGGCGACACTCTCAGTCCACATTTCAGAACTGTGTTGTTGAATCCTTAACATGACATTTTTTTTCTTGTAAACATTTCAGCCAAACAAATATTAAAAAGCACAAGGAATTTCAAACATGCTGGATACAAGCAAGTTCTCTTCTTACGGATATTATGTTTATTGTTTTTGCTGCTTATGATTTAATAAATTGACCCCTATGACAGTCCTCAAAACTGATTTTGATGAAAACCCTACATTTTTAATTAAAACATATGGTAAAACCATATTTCAGTAAAGCTGTTGCATTCTAAAAGAAGCCTGAGCATTCTTTGTAACAGTAATATGACCTATTTAAAAACGTAAGATAGTCATTTAAGATTGCAATAGTATAGCATTAGATAATCATCGGTGGGTACAGGCCCTTCTTTCCTCCTTCTCTCCATGTGGATACTGTTTAAGTATTTAATTGTGGCCCGGACAACAGCTGAGAATGTGTTTCTTTTGCTCTTCACAACAGAGATTTCAAAAGCGATCATTATCTCAAAGCTGCCAGAATTATGGCCTGCCTAATTCTCTCTCCCTTTTACAAAACTTTCATACTGTATTTTTGACTGTACTTTGGACCCTTTGGCAACCTTATTCATCTTTATTTCCTTTTAGAACAATAATAAAAAATCAAACTGATAGGTTAAGTAAAATATGTCATAAAAAGAGTCAAAAAAGCATCTACTGATGACTCTGAGTGGCTTTGTTCTGAGTTTTGATAAAATGACATTGTAAGTATTTTGTCTCATACACATGAGACAAAAACCTACATTTTTAACTACAGCTGCAAGAAGATATGGTAGGAGAGGAAGCGGGGGAATAGGAAATGTATAAATTCATCCCCTTGTGTAACAATAAAATAATATAAAGCCCCCCCAAAATGCGATGGTTTATTATGAAACAGCTGATCATCACCATGCCAAATGGAACAGTCTTGCTTTTTATTCCACCCCACCTGTTTCCCTTTATCTCTTCCTGGCCTTTTGTCTATTACACAGTTGGAGGTGGTAAAATACAGTGTAAAAATGCCAAAGATTTTTGCTTCGGTAACATGATCCCTGGCACGGACTCGTGTAAGTTTCTTCAGCAATGTTCCTGCACGCCTGAAACTCCAATAAACTGTTCGCTTCCTTCAAGCCTTACTGCACACATGGTTCACTGTCGTACCGTAAGAGGAAGGAAATAATTTTGATTTAAATGTTGCATCTGTTGTATTAGCAGCTCGCTGTTGTGAAAAGAGGTGAAAAGAACATAAGGAATATTAAAAAAAATAAAATTAAAAAATTCCTTTGTCACTGAAAGCCTATTTGGTTTGGGCATGATCAGGATTCCAAAAAGGAAAACAGTCTCCAAAGTGAGAAGCAAAGTGCCAGGACTTGTTGAGCTGCTGCTACTCACTGTGCTGCCCATGCAGCTGAGCCCCAGCCATCCCGGCAGCACAGCTATGATGGGGAGGGATGGAGGGGGAAAGATGAAGAAATGTTGACTCGCTTGATTTATATATTTGGAGTGTGGGTATAAAGCTTCTGTCACGCTGATTAACTTCTAGGAAGGCTAAGGCTCCTGACTTAGCCAGGGAGAGCTTTTGGGTTTTTCCCTTAGCTTAATTCATCATTGCTCAAGGCCACGTGGTAATTTGTTAAAGGCTGAAGGCATACATTGGCTCTAACTCCCCGCAAAATGCGATTCCTGCAGCTGCCAGGCGAGCTGTTGGCCTTGGGGAGGGGACAGGACTTCTGCATCCCATGTGCTGGAGAGAGCCGGGACAGCAGCTCTGTGCAGTGACCCTGCTGCTCGCCACCGCCACCACCTCCCTTCGGCCTGGGAGAGGGTCTTTTGCCCTCACTTGAGCAGAAAGAGGAACCTCCCAGCAAGAAATCAGTGTAATGGTATCTAAATGCCCACTCCTGCAACAATTTTGACTGACTGTGTAACATTAGAGGTTCTCTTGGTCATGAGTCAGGTTTATCCCAAAGCCTCCTTTTTTTTACTGAATGACCCAGACCCTTTACATCCAAGCACAACATAGGAATAGCATTTATTTATTTATTTATTTGTAGTGCATACTGTTGAGTTTTGCTAAAATACCCACAGAAGTACAGTACAGTGGGGAACAATCAACTAAGTGATGATAATTTGTCACTTTTATTGAGAATGTTGTACTAGCAGATAATTACTTTTTTTTAAGAAGAGCCTCCTGGAGTCATGGTATTATATGAAAAAGACAGTTTTACTTCTTGCTTATTTTCTTGCCTTCTTTCTCATCATCCTAACCACTATAAAAAAGATGCTTTAAAGCATAAAGGCTGATGCTTCCAAGTTAGGAGGCCAAAAGTGCCTCAGTTTCACTTATGGTAAAACCATCTCACTATTTCCCACTAGAGTGGGCACTGAGAGGAACATGGAGTTCCCTTTGAAAAGTTTTTGTAGATCAATACATGGAGCCAACCAGGCTGGAAGAGCAGACGGGAGAAGTTACTGCTTATGGCCCCTTTCTGTCTCTCCTTGCAGAAGGTTGTGGACTTTTATTTATTCTTCTGCTCAGGATTGACCTTTAGCTGTGAGTTTCAGGATACTAAACTTGGTCTCACCTTTCAAAGAACACCTTTTATTTATAAGATTGTTCCTTAACAAGAGGAACTGATCAATCACCGTGAGTGAGGGTGGTTCTTTTAACTGAAGGGTGAAAAGCTCTTCTTAGAGGACCATGGCCATGTAGATAAGACATTAGAGCCCACCAGAAGAGGTTCTGAGCTGTGGATTCTTCTAGGATGGACAAGAAGATGTGGTGTTTTAATTCAGTTTTTCACTTCTGTTCAGTTGCATGTTTCCTCCAAACTAGAACCAACCCAATCCTTGTTTTTTCTGCCCCATCCAGCGATCTCAGCACTGCCTTGCCTGTGAAACAAAGACTTTTTCCCCCATTTTAACATAACACAAGAGGCACAGTAAAGTATAAATAACAGGCCACTGAGGTCAGTAGGGAAACTATTGGCATTTTTATGTTAAGGTTGGGGTTTGGGAGAGAGAAAAACTTGTCAGGAAGTAGCAAATAAAGCTGTGTGGTAACACTACTGAAAGCAATATTAAATCAAAATAGGTTTTCAAAACTTGTACAAAAGCGTAACCTGAGTTTAAGCAATTCAGGCACTTAATAGGTTGTACTACAACACTGTGCCCAGACCAAGCAATTAGCCAAGCAGATTCTTCCAGCTTCAAATGTCTCTAAAGCAGCTCCTGGCATTTATCCAGTTTTCACTCAAATACATTTGTGCCTGAACCGAAGGTATTTGTGATGGGCAACATTAAAAACAGCTTTGGAGAGACTTCCTGCATTAGGTTTTGTCTTGCTTTGATTTGATTGTATTTCTCTAGGCCTTTCACTTACCATTTTGAATACAAAGTCTTTGCTAATGCTCTGAGTGTTACTTTGCCTAATTTGTAAGCTTGGAGGCCCATGAATCCTTTATTTGAAACTTGCTTTAACTGTGGGAAATAGGAAGTGAGCAGGGAGAAGCAAATCTTTTATAGCGAGGTGCTTGTTCAGACTATAAATTAGGCTTTGCACAATGGAAGCAGAAGGAGGCAAGCCTGCCTTTCTGGAGCCCACGACACGCTGGAAAAGATATGAGCTTTCAAGGATAACCGGGCAGAGACTGCTTTGGTGCATGTTTGCTTTATGAGCGTGGAAAAAAGACTTGCAGCTAATGTTTGTCTATGAAAAGTGGTTTAGTCAGTAACCTTGCACAGTCCTCAGCAAAGAGAAATCCCTACTTAGCAGCAAACAAATAGTAAACATTTCTATTTGTCACCTTTCGGAGATGTGTTAGGAAACTTTTAAAGCCTGTCTTTGATTTTACACAATGGGTATTGTCACAGCTTAACAGCCCAGGCATCTACACAGTAATAAAGGATATTTATGCAACAAAACTCATTCTTGCCATATCTTCCGTTTGGAAATAAATATGAAGAAAGTATTGAATTACACATACACTGTGAGTCTTTGAGTCACTTCAGAAGGATAACACTTGATTTTGGGTGGAAGACATGCTACAGGCTGGCTAAAGCTTAAGGCTTCAAGGAACAGAATGCTGGCCCTTTTGAAGTCAGTGGGAAATTTGCCAGTAGTACCAAGATTTTATGCCTGAGTTTGGCAGCCGTTAAACAAATTTGAGTAACTTTCCTCATATTAACTATCTGGTAGAATTCGGCTTACTCAACTTCACATATGTTTGTAGGATCAGATTTTCTATGAGCCTGGTGTTCATGTCAGTGTAACATTCGTCCATTATTAAGGGAAAAGATTGCCCCCTCTTTTTAAGTAACACCTTACTAGAAGTCATCCTGCTGGAGCAGGAAATCTTCTGCATAGGAAGGTGGCATTTTAAGGTGACCTTATAAAAGGGGGGTGGCTCAAAAATAAACTTAAATTATCTTCCCAGCTTTGCCACTGCGCTTCTCGTGTGGCTTTGCTAAGTCATTTAACCTTGCTGCAAGGCAGCGTTTTCCTGGGCAAAGAATGGGGATAATAATCGTCACTTGCTCCTCAAAAATGTTGTAAGGATTGAAGGATTAATAGCTATTTAAAATGGCACTTAAGTTCCATTTTATTTTACCTGATTTTGTTTCAAGTAGCTCCCAAGACAGTTAAAATTTTAAGAACATAAAAGAGTTCCATTTTCTCCCTTTCCATAGCCTGTGGGTTTAACAGAGCTCTGTATAATCAGTATTCCCATATATAATCTAACTTTCTTTTGTTGCAAGGAAAATCCACCCCCTTCTAGTAAAGGAGAGACCGTAATGTTAAAATTACAGTTGACTCTCGGGGATTTTGAGGGACGGCTGACAAAAATTAGAAATACTCTTAACTGCTTTACTAGAAGAAATTGTGAATCAATAATGACCTCTGTATTCATTAGCATCTCTAACCCATTGCCTTCCATCTCCAGATGGAAGTGGCTGTTGAAATGTAGAGTATGTAATAAATAATGCGTATTTCAATGTGGATCACTTGACAAATCATTAAAATACTGTCATCTCTGGAGAGGAAGATGCCTGCCACTTAAACAAGAACTTGATCAGTCTTAGAGTAGATATGAAGTGAAAGGAAAAAAAAAAAAAAACCAAACCAAAAACCAGTTCTTTTCTGGAAACTATCAAAGCAATTTTAAGTGCATAGTTCCCTGTAAGTTTGATGACCAGAGTGAATGAGGACCTCAATTTTTTTATCTTTTCCCCTCTCCATAGCTGGCACTCCCCAAGCACCATCATGGTCCATATTTGTGTGTCAGGGCATTAGCTTATACCTTTTTCAGTGGGAAGAAATGCTGCTTTGTGAATCCACACTATAATTTCCGTAGTCTCATGGCTTACCCTTGGTCTCTGATCCTGATTCAGTCCCACCCTGTTTAGTTTATGCTGTCTAGTGAAGGCATAAATCATGGAGCCGTGGCTTGCACAGTCACAGTGCAAGCTTTGTGGTGGATAAAGCTTTATGCCCTCCTCTGCTTTCCCAATTTGCCAGTGATCCCAAAATGCATTAGCTATAATGGGAAGTGAACCCCAGCACTGGAGTGATCACACACCACACAAACAAAACAGCATGTCACCGCTGTAGCAGTACCTTTAAGACACATTGTTGTGCATCTGTACCTTTTTTTTCCTTACAGGATAGCTTAAGCTTGCACACAGCAATGTTAAAAACAAATTCACAGATACGAGCCTGTCCCTCACATGGCAGCTTACTTGTTCAAGGTAGACCGTGCTGTACTCGCATCAGCAATATCAAACGCTCTTGGTATTTTCAGTCTAATCCATTTGAAAAGTTTTTACTTCTCTGTTAGACTATCTAAAATGATACATGACAAAGTTTTTGGCCACTAATTAAAAGCAAAATAAATTGTGTTGTTGTCTGTGTTAACAATGCAGCAGTAAAATAATCAACCATGTTACAGTGCTACCTGGCAAGGACTGAGGGTATCAAAACTGCTCGAGAAGATGCCTTCAAGTATTAAACACTGGTAATCAGATTATCCCCAACGCATATTGTTTCAGTGTCTCTTCCTTACACTAACAAAAGTGGTTCAGCACTGGCTCTGTGTTCCATTAGAGTAGACTTGAAGACTTTCATTTTTTCTGAGGGCTTGCCTTCATATATTACAACTCATTTCTTCACATATTTTTCAGATGTGGGTTTGGCTTTTTTTTTCTCAGTCAGGTCAGAAACATGCCTTGATATATTGTATAGCACCAACAAAAATACAAAAAGCTATGCTTTTTATATTTGCCCCCACGGCAGGGGGGTTGGACTAGATGACCTTTAAAGGTCCTTTCCAACCCAAACTATTCTATGATTCTAAGTAACTCTTCATCATTATTATAGGCTCAGCAATGTATATTTCCCCCCAATTTTATTGCTATCTGTCCAAGACTGAAGCATAACTTAATATAGGCTTCACCCTGCTTCACTCCGGCGTACCATAATCTGGTGAAAATTAAATTGTATGGAATGCGCAGTTGAAGTTCTATGCCATTTAACTTACAGAGCATTTTATTTCCGCTGTCTTTTAAACAGTTCCCAGGCTAGTTCATTACGACTGCAGCTTACAATTGCTCATGTTCCTTTTGGTAATGTGTTTTGCAAAACCTTCCACATATCATGGAAATCTAAAGTTTCATTTCTGTCTGAGGCCAACATCTGTTTGTCCAATATTGCAGTAAAAGTATAACTGTATTTTTCTTCTGTTAAGAAAGTATGGGTGAACAGGGCTTGATCAAGCAAAGTAATAAAATATTTGCTTAAAAAAGAGCCAAGTACTTTTCAGAACAACAAAGAAAATATCATGAGGGATGGGTCAAGTCTCCTAGTCTTAGGAAAAAGTCCTGTGCATGGCCTTTCCCATGTCGTTCATTGGACTATTTCTTACTTCAAAGCCTTTGAATAAAAAGATTGTTCCATTTCACTCACTGTAAAATTAGGTAAGTACTAAAACAGTACTGAAAAAGAGGCAATTCTTTGCATTTTGTCTTCCAGTATTACATAGTTCGTCAAGGGTTTTGCTGCTACGCTGCCCAAAGTAATCTATAGCATACAAAGTCTGGAAACCAAATTTTCTCCAGGGAGTGACTCCTCCAATAGTGAAAAGCGCAAAACCAATCATCGGAGCCACATACGCATAACATTGCATAGTCACGTAACTTTTGAAAGGCAAAGTTTGGAAAATAGTGATTCTTAGTAGTTACCAGGGTCAGCTTGTGATATATTGAACTGGGTGTAATAGGCAGCAACAGCAGCATCCTGGCTGCCTTTGCCCTCTCCAAGTTTCTTTAGGGATCAATACCAAAGTTTTAAAGACAGACTTGAAGCAAATGGCACAGCGTTCATTCACATTTTTAGTGGAAGTCCTATGGTTCATAAACTGCAACAGAAGGGAGGCAAATAGGTGTTCGAGGGGAAAGTGAATTAGTTGGCAATAGACAACCATCACTGGCAAAGGAAGAACAAGGATGAAATAATCTTTTCCTGTCACCAGTGTCCTGAGATTACCTGTCTGTGGTGGTATGTATTGAACTGTACGGGGTGGGCTTGCTTGGTCGTGAGGTCATGTCTCCTGTTCTCGCCTCATCAAGTGTCACTGTTCCTAACAGCCTAAGGTGTAACAGCAACTTGAAGTCTCCACTGCTGTCATGACTCGACATTGCTAGTACGTCCCAACGCAATGTATCGGGCAGAAAACAACACAGGATTTAGCCAAATCTTGATTGTATAAAAAGCAGATTTAAGTAACATGAAAGGGATTCTTTTATAGCCTCATTAATAGTGATGGGGAAAGGAAATCCCATAATAGCTCTAGAAGTCTCTTGTAACCAGAGCAGTTACAAAGGACAACAAAACCTTTCCTATGACCATTGCAGGAATATTTTCTAATCTATAGATACTGAAAATATGGGCTTCTTTGTCAGGCTCTGAGTAGGTCTTATAATTAGGAACATTTTGCCTCCAAAGTCATATCCTTACTATTTCTTTTGTTCTGAACAGTAAGAATTTAATGTTTCTCAGTCCCACCATACAGCAGCATAACATCATCAGCCATCTAAAGTAAATTATATTTCTCTAGGTGCATATTCAGTAATCTGACTAGACTTCAATAACTTCAAATGTTTTTCTTTTATTAACTGTAGGTTCTTATCAAAGTGTTGGATAACAATGATAATGGCCCAGAATTCTCTCACCCAAGTTACGATGTCACCATTTCAGAGGACATCCTCCCTGATACTGAAATTCTGCAAATTGAAGCTATAGACAGAGATGAAAAGCATAAGCTGAGCTACACTATTCACAGCAGCATCGATATAGTCAGCGTGAGAAAATTCAGAATTGATCCCAGCACTGGGGTGCTCTATACTGCTGAGAGATTAGACCACGAAGCTCAAGATAAGCACATCCTTAATGTCATGGTAAGAATGCAATATTCACTTGGCTCAGGACACAATCACTGCTGCTTCAGGTGCATACGTGCCTTAGTCTTTGCATGAGCAAAGGACTCTTAGTGCAGTAAGTAGTCATTCATTTCATTTTGCCTGCCCTGCTGTGTATTTATTTTACATTTTTTATTTGGGCTTTTTGGGAAACTTATTGTGAATTCATTGTATGGAATATGATATGATTTGCTATCTCAAGGGAGAGCAAGCAGGAAATTATTTAATCTCTTGGCATCTGGTCCTTTCACTCAAGGTAATTTTCAGAGTTTCTGAAGTGAGGCTGCAAGTGATTTGAGAAGTTATTCACAGGGAGATAACTGCTTTCTTGCCATAGAGAATGCTATAGCCGTTCTGAATACAAGCCTCTTTTATAGTTTACTTTTACGGACTTATTTCAGTACATAAACTGTTGATATACAAAACAGCTTTCATCTACATTTCCAAATGTTTGGGTATGGAGAAAAAAGTTAATTACCATTTTTTGCTCAGTGTGCCTAAATTACAGAACATAAGTCTGTCTGTTTTCAAGTGAAGAATGTATATTATGGACTGGAGGTTAATAAAAAAAAAATCGTAGTCTGCTATTTTCTTTAACCACTTAAGACTCCTGCAGAAGAGATCTTTGAAGGAACAGCTTATGATGTGTTAGGTATGGGGCCATCTTTGGGTGGGGTCCCTAGAAATCAGAGAGCTGGTGTGAGATCCAGCAAGCAGGAGCTGAGCGGGGTCTCAGCTCGCAGAGTAACAAGCTGCAAGTCCTTTGGCGAGCAGGCTAAGAAATAAATATAAACTGAATCACAGAAAGACGTGGCTAACAGAGGTCATTTCCTGGTGCTTGGTTTTGATCTCCACCTGATAGAATAGGTTTTTTGCTCTATTTGAGAAGAACGAAACTTTTGGGGATCGTGTTGGTGGGATTATTAGTGTCACAGTGCTGAGATATTCTGGGGGGGGTTGAGAGAGGTGTGATAAATGATACCTCTGTTGGGAGTGCTCAGGACTTCTTAAGGTAATTCTTACTCTGTTTACTATCGGTATCTTCATCTTCAAAAAGGTATGTACATATATAATGATGAAAAAGTTCATTGGCAGCTGCAAGCACTAGACTAACACACAACTGATCATAGTGAGTAAAATTGTTTGTAATTCTTTGAAAGAAGGAGCAATGGGCAAGGTATATTTGCCTCTATGCTATAAAGCAGGGAATGGCAGCACAAATGCATGAACATTTAGCATGTATTAAAAAAAATATTTCTTGCAAACCTAAAACCAATTTTAAGATGTCATGTGATTGCCACTTTAAAATTCATGTCATGATGGTTAGTTGCCATGCATTTTTTCACAAGTGAAAAAACAAAAATCCCTAAGCTCTTCCTGTTTCTTTAACACAGCTCGTGTGTGAATGTATTTTAGACTGTTCTTTGGGACAAATGGATTTTTTTATTACTTTGTATTAAATAGAACTGAAAGTATTATTAGTACTCAGATGAGTCATATTTATAAAGTTTTACTGGGTGGATATCAAGATGTGTATTATGCACTTGTTCTATAGGTCCGAGATCAAGAATTCCCTTATAGAAGAAACCTGGCCAGAGTCATCATAAATGTGGAAGACTCCAATGACCATAGTCCATACTTTACCAGCCCGTTGTACGAAGCCTCAGTGTTTGAATCAGCAGCAGTTGGATCAGCAGTCTTGCAGGTCACAGCTTTGGACAAAGACAAAGGAGAAAACGCAGAGCTTATCTACACTATTGAAGCAGGTTAGGACAGAGGCTGAAAACGTAACATCATGATTCATGCCATACACAGAGCAGTGCTGTGATGGTGGTCTGTCTTGACACACAAGTCAACTTCTTTGGCCTACCTTCTCCTGTAGAGCTGGGTGAAGGAGACACCTTCCTGTTGGTTGGTTTTTATTTTGAAGCTACTATACCCAAAACCTGTCAGAACAGAATCTCATTCACGTTCACTAGATGGCTACAGAGCTTTTTACCTCTAAGTCATTGGTTCAAAACCATCACAGAAGATAGTTTTTGAAAGCTACAGCCAGTGACTTGTTTTCAGGTTGCTGGCTTCAGTCTAGTACACAGTGGATCCTTCATAAACAAATGCCACAACAGCTAGTATGTCCTGGCATCTTTGCCAATATTCGGATCAGAGGAGCGTAGAGACTAACACTAGGGCTATGGTAAAAACTTCTGTCAGCAGAGCGTAGCATCCTAATGGCACAAGGTCTCCTGAAACTAAGGGAGGGCATGGTGATACCAGATTAAAATTGCTTTTGCTGTTAAACTCTGGATATTTACATCCACCACATAATCTGTACCAGCAAAAGCATTCTTCTGCCACTTGCAACAGCACGGTCATGAGAAATTTGCATTATCTTTGCCACACATGCAAGTGAATGTAACTTCCTCTGGCTCATATGGATCTGAAGTGAAGAATTATCTCTGAGATAAACTATTAACATATATACAAGAGGGGTGCCTGGAAAAAGAGAGAAGGAAGTAGAAATTTGTAACCTTTGGATTTTTTAATGTTTCATTTCTACTTTTTTTTTTAGTAATATGAATCTTTCCATTGTGATAATAGCAAAACTTGAAACCTATATTGCCCTAAAAAGAAGTCTCATACACTGCAGATTGTCCCCATATTAATCAGATCACAAGCCTTTCCCAGCATTAGGCTCTGATCCTACAGGCTCATTATTTATCCCTATATTTTTATAAAGACTTGTCTTTTAGGAAGACTCGTCAATTAGGAACAGGCTAAATGACAAAAAATAAGTAACGAAATAAGAACATCTACACCATCTCATACTGATTTAACTTCATATAGTTCAATCTCACACCTTAAATTAAGCTGATATAACCTGAAGAAGACCCAAGGAACTTTTTTCTGTCATTACTTGTATGCTTTGTGGAAGTAGAGTCCCTTAAGCAAACCAGGAGGTGAAGTCTTTTGCAGTTAAAAGTGTTGAACTTAGACCCTTGCGATCCTACAAAGATCTTAGTACTACAAAACAAATATTTCCTTTAGGCACTGCATTTGGTCTTACCAGTTATTTCTCAGTATTCTTCAGTGGCCTTTAACTTAGATCAGGGGAAATTTTACACATGTCCAGGCAGGACAATGCTGTGCCTTACAGAACAAACTGAGCAGACCAGATAGGATTTCTGGGGCAATGTTTTTCAAGACTGTTCCCAGCTTTTCCTTGACACCTTATTACTATTATGGGCTTCAACCCAATCACCTATAGGTGCCACCACAATGTAAAGAGCAACCTGACGTGCTAGGAGTATGGCTCCCATACACTGGTAATAGAATCATACATAATGCAGACAGAAAAATATGATGATTAGAAAGGATGCTTTAGCTTTTAGATGGTCCTTTTTAGTCTGCATGTTCTTCTCTTTTCTAGAGGCTCTGTCTTCCATTACAGCCTGTTTCTGTTTCATCATGAGCTCTCCCTGCAGTGTCAGACTTCAAACTTCCATTTACTGTAAGCCACGCACTCCCCCAGTTTCATTATCCGTAGATGTTCCAATCCCAGATGCATCAAAATTCAGTCTTCTGCTGCTGTAGTTTCTATGATCCATAAAATCTGCAGTTGAGGATACTGATTTTAACTGTAGCATTTAGATTGTACACAGCCCTTTCATTCAGGGGAATTACTTACATCACCTTACATGTGAAGAGAGCAATTGGTAAAGAAAGTAGCTTTTGTGTAATTTCATACGAAATTCCTAAAGGAGAAGAAACAACTCTGGCCTTACATGAGGCAGTCAGTGGCTAAAAATTATTTGTATTAGCAAGCACTGACAAAATAACTGCAGCAGCATTTGTAGTATCTGCAAATGTGACAGATGCTGTGATCTTGATGAGAATTTGTAGCTCTGGCAGAATCTCAGCTCCTCAGTGAATAGCACAATTTTTGTTTTAGCTAGTAGAGTAAACTTTACTGATCTGAAAGGATGAGTATAAATAGAAAGCCACTACCAGTACTGAACTACATACAGTAGTATGCAGCTTAAATTAGCCTCCAAGCCCCAGAATTTACAACAGATAGCGAATCACATCTTAAAAATAGTTCACATTAACTCACTTCATGTAGGATTCTATGCATTTGGTATTCCAGCTACAATTTTCACATTTACTGCTCTGTGCACAGCACCTGTAACATTCACCATTAAAAGAAAATCTCTTGTTTATCACCAGTTACCTGAGACATATGTCTCTCCAGGTCATGGATGGATGCTTGACTGTAGATTGGAAGCAGTTCTAGATTTTAAACTGTAAATTACAATAGCAGGAACATGTTATAATGATTGGAATCTCTGTAACTCAGTACATGCTGTTTGTATTTAGAATCAAATTCAGAAAAAGAGTCTGTATGCCTATACATGCCATATACACACGCAGCATGCTATACTTTAAGCAGGCACTCAAGGAACCAGCAAAATACGGATTGCCTAATAGAGGTGATCACTAATTACAGGGTAAGGATACATATCAAAAGGTTTGAATCTGTCTTGCTAAAGAAGAGGTTGGCAAAAAGACTAAAAAGAAAAAAAGACCCCAAAGAAGGTCCTTGATGTTGTCAGAGTGTTGACACCTCATTTATAGTTAGTGTTCTCTTAAAAAATTTTGGTTAAAAAAAAGTTTATTTTTGAATTTATCACCTGCATAATTTGATTTTGTGAGCCTCCATGACATGTTCCAAACTCACTGTTTTCACCTTTATGCAGTCAGTGATATCCCTGCTTTCATGTTATAACAGACATTTCATGACATTTTCTGCTAAATCTCATTCATCTAGATTCATCCTCCACAGAGATCATATGATAAACCTTTGTGCCACAAGACACTTGAATCTCTTCTATGCTATTTGTTCTGTTTTATTTTTCTAAATGCCACTTTAATCTTCTCATATTCAGTTCTTTCGGTCTTGAACTACTACAGTCTTCTCTACAGTTGCTTAATATCCCCTTCAATTAAGAGTCTGAGTTGTTATCCATTTGTCACGTAATTGGCTTGTTAGCCTCTGATCTAGTTTCTTTGCCTTAGGTGTACATGTATTTGACTAATTCCAATAATTTAGGGATGCTTTTTCCTACTTCAGTAATGTACATGCAGCTCTTGCTCAGACGTTGATACTCAGAATCAAGATATAGATAGTAGCACCTGAGTTTCTGAAGGTTTGAACACCTATACCATCTACTGAGATTCCTGATTTTCAGAAAGGAAGGCTGGAAGGGCCTTTAGAATTCTTTTATGTTGATTGTTTTTTTTCAGTAACTGCCTTTAACAAATTGCAGCTAATTGCTCCTGATATAAGTTATCATTAAGTATGTTGTATTTAATTTCTAATTTGGATCCAATATTTGTGTTTTAGGAAATACGGGAAACACATTCAAGATTGAACCAGTTTTAGGGATCATTACATTACTGAAGGAGCCAGACTTAACCACAATGGGACAGTTTGTTTTGTCAGTCAAAGTGACTGATCAAGGTTCTCCACCACTGTCTGCAACAGCAATTGTGCGGATATCTGTGACGATGGCAGATAACTCCCACCCTAAGTTCACTCTCAAAGAATACCAAGCGGAGGTTAATGAAAATGTGGATATTGGTACTTCTGTCATCTCTCTTTCTGCAATCAGTCAGTCCACATTAGTTTATGAGGTTAAAGATGGGAATGTGGATGGAGTCTTCACTATAAACCCATATTCTGGAGTGATCACCAGTCAAAAGGCCCTTGATTATGAACGTGCTTCCTTCTATCAGCTCATCATACAGGCAACAAATATGGCAGGCATGGCATCAAATGCCACTGTGAACATTCAGATTGTTGATGAAAATGATAACCCACCAGTTTTTCTCTTCTCTCAGTACTCGGGCAGCATAAGCGAAGCTGCACCTGTAAATAGCATAGTCCGGAGTGCGAATAACAGTCCCCTCGTGATACGTGCCACTGATGCTGACAGCAACCAGAATGCTTTGCTTGTCTACCAGATTGTTGAATCTACTGCAAAAAAGTATTTCACAGTAGATTCCAGCACAGGTGCAATAAGAACAATTGCAAATTTAGATCATGAAACAATAGCCCTCTTCCACTTCCACGTGCATGTTAGAGACAGTGGGAATCCCCAGCTTACAGCAGAGAGCCCAGTTGAAGTGACCATTGAGGTAACTGATGTCAATGACAACCCACCAGTCTTCAGCCAGGCCGTATTTGAGACAGTCTTGCTGCTGCCCACGTATGTTGGTGTTGAGGTTCTCAAAGTCAAGGCTACAGACCCAGATTCAGAGATCCCTCCTGAACTAACATATAGTCTAATTGAAGGCAATATGGACCATTTTTTAATTGATTCAAACACAGGGGTACTCACCATTAAAAACAATAGCCTCTCCAAAGACCATTATATGCTAATAGTAAGAGTATCTGATGGGAAATTTTATAGTACTGCTATGGTGACAATAATGGTAAAAGAAGCCATGGATAGTGGGCTCCATTTCACACAAAATTTTTATTCCACTTCTATCTCAGAGAACAGCACCAATATCACAAAGATCGCTGTGGTGAATGCTGTTGGTAACCGCCTCAATGAGCCTTTGAAATACAGTATATTAAACCCAGGCAATAAATTTAAAATCAAATCCACCTCAGGAGTCATTCAGACAACTGGCATCCCCTTCGACCGAGAGGAACAAGAGCTGTATGAGTTGGTGGTGGAAGCAAGCCGTGAACTAGATCACCTTCGTGTGGCTCGAGTGGTGGTGAGGGTTTACATTGAGGACATAAATGACAATGCCCCCGTGTTCGTAGGGCTTCCATACTATGCTGCTGTGCAAGTCGATGCTGAGCCTGGTACCCTGATATATCGAGTGACGGCTATTGATAAAGATAAGGGTGAAAATGGTGAGGTGTCATATCTTCTGAAGGAGGACTACGGACATTTTGAAATTGATAGAGGATCTGGTAGCGTCACTTTAAAAGAAGCCTTCAATTCTGATTTGTCTAATATAGAGTATTTGGTTGTCATTCTTGCAAAAGATGGCGGTAACCCATCGTTGTCTGCTTCGGTAGAGCTCCCCATTACTATTGTTAACAAAGCGATGCCTGTATTTGACAAGCCCTTCTATACAGCCTCCGTGAATGAAGATGTAGAAATGCACACGCCAATTTTAAGCATAAATGCAACCAGTCCAGAAGGCCAGGGTATCATTTATATCATTGTCGATGGAGATCCCTACAACCAGTTTAATATCGACTTTGATACTGGAGTTCTGAGCGTCATCAGCCCGCTGGACTATGAAATAAATTCTCTTTTCAAGCTTATGGTGCGAGCCAGTGATGCCCTCACTGGCGCTCGAGCTGAGGTCACTGTGGACTTGATCATTAATGATGTTAACGATAATCCTCCAGTTTTTGATCAGTCGGCTTACAATGCTACTTTGTCTGAAGCATCTTTGATTGGGACTCCAGTACTGCAGGTTGTTGCTATTGATGCTGACTCTGACAATAACAAGATTGTGCAGTATCAGATAGTCCAGGACACCTTTAACAGCACGGACTATTTCCATATAGACAGTACCAGTGGCCTAATTCTGACAGCCCGGATGCTGGATCATGAACTCATACAGCAGTGCAGCTTGAAAGTCAGAGCAACCGATAATGGGTTCCCACCACTAAGCAGTGAGGTTCTTGTTAGTATCTCAATAACAGATATGAATGACAATCCTCCAGTTTTTAACCAGTTAATATATGAATCATATGTGAGTGAACTGGCACCTCGGGGTCATTTTGTGACTTGTGTCCAAGCCTCTGATGCCGACAGCTCTGATTTTGACAGGCTGGAGTACAGCATCCTATCAGGAAATGATCGGACCAGTTTTGTTATGGACAGCAAGAGTGGCGTTATCACCCTTTCCAACCATCGCAAACAGAGAATGGAGCCCATGTACAGCTTAAATGTCTCTGTGTCAGACGGGCTGTTCACCAGCACAGCTCAGGTGCACATACAGATTCTTGGGGCCAACCTCTACAGCCCTGTGTTTTCACAGAGCGTTTATGTTGCAGAAGTTCGAGAAAACGTTGCTCCTGGAACTAAGGTAATCCATGTGAAGGCAACAGATGGCGATTCAGGTGTATACGGCCAGATAAGCTACTCCATAATAAATGACTTTGCCAAGGACCGATTTTTGATTGATAGCAATGGGCAGATTCTGACAACTGAGAGGTTAGACCGAGAGAACCCGCTGGAAAGTGATATCGGTATATTTTTGAGAGCCCTCGATGGAGGTGGCAGGACTACGTTTTGCACTGTGAGAGTGATAGTAGTGGATGAGAACGACAACGCTCCTCAATTTATGACAGTTGAATATAGAGCAAGTGTCAAAGCAGATGTTGGGAAAGGTTACTTGGTGACCCAAGTGCAAGCAGTAGATCCAGATGATGGAGCCAATTCCAGAATTACCTATTCTCTGTACAGTGAAGCCTCCGTTTCAGTAGCTGATCTGCTTGAAATAGATCCAGACAATGGATGGATGGTCACCAAGGGTAGCTTTAACCAGCTGAAAAACACAGTTCAGTCATTCTTTGTCAAAGCAGTTGAT
>NW_008824231.1:1851656-1862024 GCF_000699105.1 Pygoscelis adeliae
CCCAGAAACTATTTTGCCTTCCTTTTCTCAACCCCAGTATTCTTTTACTGTAGCAGAAGACACCCTCATAGGTAGTACCATTGACATTCTGCATGTTTTACCTAATCAGGGTGCTTTGTATAGCACAGTTAATGGTGAGCTGACTGAAAACAACAAAGATGGTGTTTTCATCATAGAGCAAGACACGGGGCTCATAAAACTGGATAAGAGACTTGACCATGAGACAAATCCTGCTTTTCACTTCAAAGTTGCGGCCACCATTCAATTAGACAAAGTAGACATTGTGTTGACTGTGGATGTGGAGGTTAAGGTATTGGATGTAAATGACAACAAGCCCATGTTTGAAACGGCTAGTTATGACGCTATAATAATGGAAGGGATGCCTATAGGAACAAAACTGATGCAAGTTAAAGCGGTTGATGCAGACTCGAGTGCAAATGGGCAGGTCACCTATACACTTGCAGTAGAATCGGAGCTGGAGAAGATCACAGAAGCATTCACCATCGATAGCAACAGTGGCTGGATCAGCACACTGAAGGATCTGGACCATGAAAAGGATCCTGCTTTCACCTTTGCAGTGGTGGCCTCAGATCTGGGGGAAGCTTTATCCTTGTCATCAACCACCTTGGTCTCAGTTACTGTGACAGATATAAACGATAACGCACCCATCTTTGTGCATGAGGTGTACAGAGGGTCAGTGAAGGAGAGTGACCCTCCAGGGGAAGTTGTGGCTGTTCTTAGCACCTGGGATGAAGACACGTCTGACGTCAACCGGCAGGTTAGCTACCATATTACAGGTAAGAAACAACTTGCATGCTGTCTTCCCAAAACCAGCTTTACTGAAGAACTGTGCATGTGTCCAGTTTTAGGTGAACGTTTAGCAGGGTTTCAGTTAAATTATCACTGTGAATCAGACAATTGCATCTCTCTTTTTTTTTTTTTTTTTTTTAGTTTGGACATAACTTGCAGCAACTGAAAGTTCAGAAAAGCTGAAAAGAGGGAAAGGGAGTCTGTGTGTGTGTGTGTTTGTCTGGGTTATTCTCTCCCTAATTTCCAAGATTAATGCTTCATGATTTGCTGCAGTGCAATGTAGTGTGACCCATCAACCCATCGTAATTGATGTGTCGGCCTGGAAACCGTCATGACCTAATGTTTCAACCAAGGGAAGAAGAACAATTTATTCTTAAGGAGAAAATTCTTACATTTCCAAGCATTTAATTTTTTTTTTAAATAGCATTTTTCTTTTTGAGATAGTAAAGTGCATGCAGGAGCCACTCTGAAATACCACTACTGGGGGGAGGAATGAATTTTACATTGGAAGGAGTGGGGGATGCCATTTCTTATCAGCACAGATTTCTGGTCAGGGAAATAGTAATCCACTTAGAAGCACCGGTTAGCTGCCAAGCATTGTTATATACAGCATAAGGCAATTTCGATTACATTATTAACATATTTTTCAAAGTGTGGTAGCGTTGCTCTTTCCTGTTGTGCTATATTTATTATCATTCTTTTCTCCTAGATTCAGACTGGCTTTTGTGTGAGTATGTTATGAGTGATGGGGTGCTGCAGTTATTTTTCTGCCTACAGCTTGCATCGTCCAATAGATTTTGTTAGGGAACAACTTTGTCACTCCCCGCAACCTTCACAACCCAAGAGCTAATATTAATTACCTAGTAATAACCAGATTATTGGACAAATTCACATTTTTATCACTCGATAGGATTAGAATTGCACAAGACTGCACATAGGAAGCAGGCTCTGTGCAAAAATGACTTAACGAATAGGATAACAGTTCGTATATTTTGCTCTGGAGGATAAGACTCCTACCCCTTCGTTAGCTATCAAATTAGAAATGGCTGTGGGATGGTGTGTAGGGAGAGGTGTGATATTCCAGTTAGCCATTGATTGCCTGTGTTACACATCAGACGTAGCATCATTTTCAAAGCAACCAGAAATTCATTCTGACCATTTACTTGAAAGTCTGGATTCAGCTTCAAGGTTTGCAAAGACTATGTGTTTATAGTGTGATGTGTTGTAGGATATTAGAAGTAGAGGCAAAAATAGTCTTGTGGATAAAGCACAGGATTTGGAGGCTTTGGGCAAGGTGCATTAGCTGCCGGTGCCTCGGTTCCCACATATCTAAAAGTAAATAAGTAGTGCCTCATCCTAGAGATTTTGTGATATTTGAAGGAGTTTGGGGATCCCAGTATAGAAAGTACTATAGGAAATGCAAACCCTTCATGTTTATTACAAGGATATGTTAGTGTACTGTGATCATTAGCTGAAGTTACTGTTTTTCTCTTTGTTCTGAAGTCTTTCAGTCATCTCTTATAATGAATTATGCTTTTAGTTACATAATAATCTTTTCTTCACATCCCTGTGCCGTTAATTTAGCAAAAACTGAACTTTTGAATAATAACGGTCACATGTGACTCAAAAATTATAGATCATTCTGTACCTTAATTCCTATCACAGTTCAAAATATGTCAGATATTTTGCTGGTATTTTAGTTTCTGAAAACATTAGATGTCAAAGCCCAAAACTTTCTCTAATGCCTATTGTACAGTTACTAAAGTGTATGAGCTCAGAAATTCTACTGTCTTTGAATATATCCTTTGAATTTGGGACATGCACAAGCAGAAATTAGGTTCTTTTGATTAAAATGTCAAAACCTATTGAAGTATAGTTTAACTAACGAAACTATTCACACTTTACCTCAAGTTGAGCTCAGGAACTGCACCTGAATATTTCATAGAATCAGATTAGCTAGATGATTATTCAAATGCTGTGGCTTTCTGGAGGCATTTTGAGCCATAGAAACTTCTGTGAATACAATAAACAAAGTCTGAGGTAAAACAGGACACTGACAAAAAGGGAGAAGAAAAGAAACGATGAGAATGACATGTAGATCCACCAAAACCAGCTTTGTGCAAATGCACCTGGAGAAAAGTAGCACACAGAAGATAGATGGAAAAAATCACCATTTAGGAGATGAAAGAAGTAAACATTCTGGGTCAGATGTGATCACTGAAGAGTCCTTTGCATGCTTTTGAGAAATACAAATGCTTATTGAAGTCTACTGGTCAACTTTGAAAAGGGGTAGATATATTCTGGTGGATAAATATATATTCTGTTTTGAACTCCTTCAGTTTAGGATTGGTTTCCATGATTACTGGCAAGTAGTTGTAATTTTCAAATCCACCTTCATCCGCATTTGATGGTGGGGGAAAAAATTTTGCACTTGCCCTTTGTTATTTGTAGTTTGATAGCAGCTGGAGATGTTCACAAAGCAGAAGCACTATATATAAATCTTAATAGAAAATCAATAGAAAGCACAGATGATACAAATGCACTTAGGGAGCACAGCAGTTTTCTTTTGAAGGCTCATTTGCGGTCATTGCCTATATCATTTGAGGCAGTTGGGCTAAAACCAGGGTTCTGCTGATATCTAGCTAGGATGTTTAGCCAGCCTAGACACAGCCAGATACTACTGAGATTTAACAGTGGTAAACTAGGAAAAGCCACCAGAAAAATGTCAGTTGCTAAGACTTTGGTACAGTAAAGTGTTTTGTGTTCCTCAGTGGTGTTAATTAGTCTCCATCAGGCACATAAACCTAAGGACAGACAATAGCCTTTAAGCTTGGTTCAGCTGAATACAAGGAAGATGGACAGTGTGTTTCGGAAGAAAGAACTGGTATTGTACACAGTAGGTTTTTTGCTGGGTTGATTGCCCAGTATGAGCAAAGTGATGTTTTTTATTTGTTTTTATTTTATACTTGAGATCCTGGAGTTTTCGAGAAATGGATGTTTCAGTGTCTGGGGAGGACTTGTGCTGCTGGCTGAAGAACAGTGTCTGCAATTTTATGATAGTAAAGCTAAGAGGATTGGGTTTATCATTTCAGCAGCTCAGTAAACATGCAACATCTTAAACGGGGAGCAGAGGATAAACCTATTGATTTTATGTGATACAAATGCCTAGAGTTCTAATTGGAAATTGAAAGTATCTAAATAAATGCATAAATGTAGGAGAGAAACTAAATAAATAAGCTAGTAAATATTCAGGTCCCCCTCCCAGATTGGGACATTGCAGTGAAAACTGATACTGTTGGCTTCTAGTTTTCAGTTCCCTTTTAGCCATTATAATTCCCTCTGTGTGTGCTTTAGTAATGATGTGTGTCAGGATTTGTTTATTTTGGATCACTGTGTCTCTGCATTTCATTTGTATCTGGCTGTTTTCTTTCTTTTCTTAAACTTGAGCTTGATTTGGCTTTGTACTATTTGCTGACTAGGGAGGGAGGGAGAGCATTATTTAAACTTCAAGTAACAAAAGATAAAAGATAATGCTGATTCTTTTAGCCTCAAAGCCTTTCTAAAAAGTTACTGGAGTGTTTTTTGTAGCTAGCACTTCACTGTTGTGACATTCAAAGTAGAACATAAGAAAACTGCCAAAAGATTTTAAAGAATCCATTAATACATGTAGTCAGGAGGCTTCTGTTTAGAAAAGCTACATTATTCAGAGTGAAAAACTAATTAATTAGAACACCCCTAGGAAACTGAATCTGCTTACATATATTAGTGAAAAAGTTAATTAATCACTGCAGAATGAGATCTGCATCAGGACATATGTATAAGTACTAGGAAAATGGTTCCCTGGGCCACAGTGTGGATTTTTTTGCCTTTCCTTTTTTAAGAATATTTCCTTGATGGTATTTTAGTCTTTACATCTCATTATTTCTCTTACACTTTATAGTACAACTTCCACCTTTGTGTTCCATCAACAAAGTATATAGCCAGTCCTGAGAAGCAAAAAAAATGAAAGGTAGCGCTAATGAAAAAGGCACGCAGATAAACTGTCACACATTTGCTGCTTATTACGCAGGTTTCTTGGTCATTCAAATTGATCCTTTTCTAGTGGAGTAAAGGGGGGGGAAAGGGATCCCAAGGACCTTTTTTTTATACATACTCCCCAAATTCCTATGTATGATTTAAAAGCCATTCCATCAACAACAAAGCAACAGTGATTTTAAAATTGCTCCAAGCTAGTGTTACTGCTAGCCATAAAAGCCACCAGCTGATTTTAATTAGATTCTACCTTTCCTCTTTTCTTAGCAATGGGATACCCGTACCTTGAGTGTATTGCTTCATAGTTGGTCGGGACAGTTAATCATTTCCTTTTACAAAAGGACTAATATGCAGGAAAACACTGATTGATATCACGAAGCTAAATAAGACACTTAAGACCATTTTTATTAATGGTTTACAACATTAAACTCACTATGACAAGATTACAGCCTTTTATAGAGGAGAGTTAAGCTTTTTTATGCTGGTGTTGAACTGAAAAGAGAGAATTTAATGTCAATCAGCAGGGGTCTACCTTCTTTGAAGTCACATTAAGACTCAAGTCAATGGACAGATTCTCATTGCCTTGGACTGTATTCAGATCTGCACATCGACATACTGTGTAACCCTCTTTAGGAGAAATGTGCATTTATATCACACAACAGATTAAACATGATTTAACTGAGTCCTCTGATGATTATTGCAGACTGTCGTGGAAATCAGTGGGAAAATTGGGATCTGCTTGGTTTTGTGATCAAAAAAGGTGATTTTCTATGAACAGAAAATATCTGTGTTTGATATATCAGTTTTGTGCTCTGTATGATTAGAGGGCCTTTTATAATTATAATGCCTATCTATCTGACTAATTTTCTGGAAATCTTATGCATTACAACGTGTTTTTTTGACACAGTTACAGCTAGCACAAATGGTGATGCTTAACAAGAAAGATTTGCTCAGCCTGTCTCAACTGACTTAGTTTTCATATTAAATAGAAACCAGTCTATCCTGTCATTGGTAGCTAATGAAGAAGGCATAGATTACAACCTGTGACCTCTTTTCTGCTTTTTGATGTAGAAAGAAGGTATGAAATGTGCATTAAACTTTTTTGCTTGGTTTTAAGCTCAGTTTCAAGTTCAGATCTTCTCTGCCTTGTTTTTTTGCTAAGATCCCTGGGAACTGACAGAATTGTGACACCAGAAGCAACAACAGTGACACCTAATCGCTTGACAGCAGAGGCAGCTCAAATAAATTCAGCCTTGGGTTTTTTTTTAAATACTTATTTATTCAAAAATTCAACACAAGTACTAAACAGGAAGGTTTAAGAACCTGGTCTTTCCATTGAGCTTGGACAGATCCCATAACACATGTCAGGACCCTGAATAAGTTGTAAGCAAAAGTACACTAGCATGCTTGACATTCTTGATCCTGTTACAAGAAAGAATAAGAATTCCCTTAATATTTTTATACCACTTTTGCACATGAGAAACATGGAAAGTAGTTCTCAGATTGCATTTCTGCATGGGAGAGCACAGGAGAAAGCTTAATATGATGTGGAAAGAGCTAGCAGCGGGTTAGCTGGAATTAAAGTTCACCCAGTGCAGCAGCATGATGCTTTTTTCTATGTCCTCATTCAGTTTCTATAGCACATGAGTCTGCTATGACTGTAGTGCTCTATCCTGAATTATTAAATGTGCAGTTATGTTTTTACAGAGCAAGGTTATGTTAGACACTGGGCACAGAAGTCTGCATAGTTGGCTTTACTGTTTTTGGCAGGGGAAGAGTTAATTTTCTTCATAGTAGCTAGTATGGGGCTATGTTTTGGATTTGTGCTGGAAACAGTGTTGATAACACAGGGATGTTTTAGTTACTGCTGAGCAGTGCTTACACAGAGTCAAGGCCTTTCCTGCTCCTCACCCCACCCCACCAGCGAGTAGGCTGGGGGTGCACAAGAAGTTGGGAGGGGACACAGCTGAGACAGCTGACCCCAACGGACCAAAGGGACATTCCATACCATATGACATCATGCTCAGCATATAAAGCTGGGGGGAGAAGGAAGGGGGGGACATTCAGAGTGATGGCGTTTGTCTTCCCAAATAACCATTACGCGTGATGGAGCCCTGCTTTCCTGGAGATGGCTGAACACTTGCCATGAATTCCTTTCTTTTCTTTGCTTGTGCATGCTGCTTTTGCTTTACCTGTTAAACTGTCTTTATCTCAACCCACGAGTTTTCTCACTTTTACCTTTCTGATTCTCTCCCCCATCCCACTAGGGGGGAATGAACAAGTGGCTGTGTGCAGCTTAGCTGCCTACCTGGGTTAAACCACAACATTGGTTTAAAAGATTTTACTGTCTGGACTGACAAGGGGTTGAGATCAGGCTCAGAGAAAGGTGATTGAAGGTGTTTTCTTCATGGAGCAGGCCGGGGACTGTACCATTTCAGATGAAAGAGTAAATAACTGTTGGAAACGTTAACGACAACTGTGCCTGCCTTGATTATTGTACCCTTCTACATGTGACATGTCCTTACTTCCTTCCTGAGGATGATGTGGACCAAAACCTTTCCTCTCCCAACCTGCTTTTGTCACCAGGCAATTTAATGACGTGGAAGAGCAACATTGCCAGGTTCAGTGTCAGTGTTACGGCATGATAAAAAGCTGTTCTGCTTTGTCTCGTGCACTCCTTTCACCAGCTTTCACTCTCAGATACATTTGATCTAATTGTACTTCTTATCTTCCAACTGCTCCTCAAATGACCTCTTGTTAGGACTATTTAATACTAATGTGTCTTCCTGTGTCGTGTAAACTTTTTTTAAAACTAGAATTTTAATGAGCAGAAGAACGGCGCAGCTGTATGATAAAGCTTTCATTAGAGGATTCCTTAATAGAACCCACTTCCAGTCCTTGATTGCATAATCAACAGCTAATGAAATTGTCTTGGTAACAAGAGCTACAGTGTATTACATCCTCTCCCGAGACTAAGCAGAAAGACAATTGTACCAGCCTGAGAGGGCTATTGATTGTTCACAGTTTGAATTTGATTGCCCTTACGGGGAACTAAACAAGAGATCATCTTCAGCTCTGCTAAATGGATTTTGTTTCTACTGAAAGTTATTGGTTCACTTTCGTACAAGGCTTTCGGGGGGCAATAAACACAGGGAACGTAATCTCATTACAAATTTCCTGAGTCTGCGAGTTTGAAAGCACCAATCACTGTAAAACAAATGACGGCTGCTTAGTCCAGGTCCTCTACGATGTGCCTGTGTTTGTGTTTAAACGAGGTGGGAGCTCTGAAGGGATATCCCAGCCCATTGCATGTTGCTTGTCTCGTTGCAGGAGGGAACCCCAAAGGGAAGTTCGCTCTGGGACTGGTTCAGAATGAGTGGAAGGTTTATGTTAAAAGGCCTCTAGATCGGGAAGAACAAGACATTTATTATCTGAACATCACCGCTACAGATGGCCTCTTTGTAACCCAAGCTGCTGTGGAAGTGACCGTCACTGACGTTAATGATAACAATCCAATTTGTGAACAGGTAAGTTAGCAACACCCACGGCAATTGACTGTTGTGTTCAAAGGAACGGTTTCCTATGGGTGTCCCTGCTATTTACAGGTATTCACAGATGATGCCCACTTTCATCCTTAAGGTCTTAGTTGAAGAATCTGGAGTGATCTGGAAGAGGAGCAGGATAAAGCAGTCCTATGAAGCCAAGACTGAAATATAATGGTCTAGTAAAGCTAGCAAAGGAGTCTTGTCCACAGTGGCCTTAGCTGGCTTTAGAAAAAATGAAGCGTTGTGAGGTGGCACTGGGCAGCCACTCCTCCCCTGCAGAAAAAATGTGCTTTCCCTTCACAACCAATGTGGAAATGTCTTCAATCTAGTTTGGCTCCAGCTTTCCTGAACCTGGCAGATGCCAGAGACCGAGTGGAAAAGGCAGAAGAATGTACCTTGCTTTCATGTTGTCGGGCATGCATGCAGTGTGGCCTGACCACAGCGTTCACACTGCTAGCTCTCTCTTATTCTGGGGAAAGGCAATGTGGGGAACTGATATTACTGCAATAGAAAGGTCTGTGTGAAAGAAAAGACATGATGAAACCCAGATGAAACCCTTAATGTTACTGCTCACAGAATCTTTTATATATTTATCTGTATGTATATACTCATATAATTCCCATCACTACATTATCACTGATGGACCACTGTCATTGCAAGCACCATCTGGGGAATCAGTGTCTGTATCTCCCTGAAACACTGCTGCATGAGGCAATAAAAAACAGTTGTCTTCATTAGCACACTCATCAAAGTTTCCATTTCATGGGCATTGATGAAACAAGTGGAAGATAGAAAATGAGACCACATTTAATACCTAAGATGAGCCCTAGTAAGAGTCATAATTTGGCATTGTTTTTGTGACACCTCAAAGCTTAACAGTGATTTGAATTTCTAGGAATGTGTTACATAAAGGAAAATTGTCTCCTATATAGAAAGATGCGCTACAGAGAGTTTAAAAAAAGGGTTGTGCAAAGACTATAGAATAGTGTTACAGCATAGCTTACATTTCTGTTTTTGTCTCTAGGTTGCATACACAGCACTGTTTCCTGAAGACATTCCGTCAAACAAAGTCATTCTTAAAATCGGTGCTAAAGATGCTGACATTGGGTCCAATGGTGAAATTCACTACTCTCTCTATGGTGCTGGGAACAATAAATTTTTCTTAGATCCAGAAAATGGTAAGATGACAACTGAATGTTTCCGAATAGCCTTCTTAATCCCTTGACATCAGTGGGTGCTAGCTTCTTTAACTAGAGTTAGGTTATACTTGGTTATCAGCCAGTTGTTCCAGTTATGGCAGGCGTGGATGACCACTTCTGAAGTGGTGGTGGTAGGAGGAAGAGGGACGTCTTTGTTGGCCAGGTTGAATGTTATAATCAACAGTGGATATCGACCCTTTTGTTTCCCTGCCAGATCTCAAGTTAGGTCAGAGGTGTATCATTGAATCATAGAATAGTTTGGGTTGGAAGGGACCTCTAAAGGTCATCTAGTCCAACCCCCCTGCCATTGGCAGGGACATCTTCAACTAGATCAGGTTGCTCAGAGCCCCGTCCAACCTGACCTTGAATGTTTCCAGGGATGAGGCATCCACCACCTCTCTGGGCAACCTGTGCCAGTGTTTCACCACCCTCAGCGTACAAAATAGCTTCCTTATATCTACCTTCTTTATTTTAAAACCATTCCCCCTTGTTCTGTCACAACAGGCCCTGCTAACAAGTCTGTCCCCATCTTTCTTATAAGTCCCCTTGAAGTACTGATAGGCTGCAATAAGGTCTCCCCAAAGCCTCCTCGTCTCCAGGCTGAATAACCCCAACACAGTCACTCCAACTCTCTCAGCCTTTCTTCATAGGAGATGTGTTCCATCCCCCTGATCATTTCCGTGGCCCTTTTCTGGACCCGCTTCAACAGGTCTGTGTCTTTCTTCTGCTGAGGGCTCCAGAGCTGGATGCAGTACTCCAGGTGGGGTCTCACCAGAGCAGAG
>NW_008824231.1:1862070-1867148 GCF_000699105.1 Pygoscelis adeliae
CACCAGTACCCCCAAGTCCTTCTCGGCAGGGCTGCTCTCAATCCCTTCATCCCCCAGCCTGTATTGATACCGGGGGTTGCCCTGACCCAGGTGCAGGATCCTGCACTTGGTCTTGTTAAACCTCATGAGGTTCACACAGACCCACTTCTCCAGCTTGTCCAGGTCCCTCTGGATGGCATCCCATCCCTCTGGCGTGTCAACTGCACCATTCAGCTTGGTGTCATCTGCAATCTTGCTGATGGAGCATTCAATCCCACTATGTCATTGATTAAGATATTAAACAGTACTGGTCCCAGTACAGACCCCTGCGGGACACCACTTGTCACTGATCTCCATCTGGACATTGAGCCATTGACCACTACCCTCTGGATGTGAACATCCAACGAATTCCTCATCCACTGGACAGTCCATCCATTAAATCCATACCTCTCCAATTTAGAGAGAAGGATGTTGTGGGAAACCGTGTCAAAGGCCTTACAGAGGTCCAGATAGATGACATCCATAGCTCTTCCCTTGTCCACTGATGTAGTCACTCCATCACAGAAGGCCACTAGGTTAGTCAGGCAGGACTTGCCCTTGGTGAAGCCATGCTGGCTGTCTCGAATCACCTCCCTGTCCTCCATGTGCCTGTCCTGGTGTCTTTTTGGTACAGAAGATGGGAAGATGCCAACATGGTTCTCCTTCACTTCTTCCACCTTGGTCTAGATCTATTGGAATTTAGACCCTGTAAAAAAGACATTCCTTTTATACACAGATTTTGGCGGAGAAAGGATATCAGTAATGAATTTGTGGGCACAGTGGAGTGCTACAATGTTCTTGTACATTTCGCAGTTGGTCTGGAAAAAGATACTGATCTCTGCTAAGATCTAGATTTTATGGTTGTTATGAAGTAAAGCTAAATGAAATCATTTTCCCATGAATAAAAATCCCACCCCTCTGTTATTCTTAGGAATTTGGTTTCCATAATGATAGACTAAGTCCTTCCCTGTGCAATGCCTCCTCCGTCTGACTAGCAGAGGCAGCGCCCGCTCTTGCCATAGCATTACTGATGGAAGAGGAGGTGTTTAGAGATCTATACAGTGTGTGGAAGGGGAAGTATTGCCCTCCTCAAGAACAGATTTTGTATTTAACTGCAAATTACACCTTTTACAAAATTAACCCAAAACTTATCTTCTGACTAGTAGTGGCTCTTTGCTGATGTGGTAATGTTTGGCAGTTGTTTATCTGTGCAGTGGAAAATGCATCATCGGTAAAGCTCTCACAGTCTGAATAAGCTGCCTTTTTGTTGCTGTTAATGTTTATTGTGGTACATGCCTCTGTATGAGAATAAAAAGTTTCTTTCAAACTAGATGCCAGAGGTATCTTCAGGAATTCAGAGCTGGTTGGAGATTGCTTTGTGGTGAGAAGAGAGCGGGATGTTGATGTTATTTTTGAATGGCAGCATTAGAAAACTTTAGAGTTCATTATGGCTACTGTCATCAGATTCAGGATGTGTTTCTGTGTCTAGAGAGTCTAGTCTCTAAATCTTGAGAGTAACAGAAAGACAGACTTGGAAAAACACAGTGGTGTTCATGTGGGTGAAGTTGTAGGACATTGAAAGCCACCATGAGTGGCTTGTCCTCCCTGCACTCATATTGGCAGCTCATTTTGTTGGGTAAAGAGGAGTGAGAAGTGACACTGCTGTGAGTTTTTAATCCATTCATTGGAATAAGCAAGGTTGATTTCTTTTTCTTATTCCTATGAAATACATATTTCTGAGATACTCACACTATCTAGAATTAGTAATGTTGCTACAGTAGTAATGATGACTGCTGCTTTTAATCAATTTTAGGTGAGCTGAAATCCTTGGCCCCTCTTGACCGAGAGAAAATCCCTGTGTACAACTTGGTTGCCCGAGCCACAGATGGTGGTGGCAGGTTTTGCCAATCAGAAATCCATCTTATTTTAGAAGACGTTAATGATAATCCACCAGTGTTTTCATCTGATCACTACACCGCATGTGTCTATGAGAATACAGCCACTAAAGCTTTGTTAACAAGAGTCCAAGCCACTGATCCTGATGTCGGTAAGTGAGTAACACTGCGAGCAATAATTAATGTTCAGGAAAACTCTGTGGGTTGGTGGAATTGCAATACAGATTAATTTTTCTATTGCTGCCTTTCCTCATTCTTTCCTCCTTTTGCTTCTGCATCGTCCCCATTTTTCTCTCTTGTTTCTTTACATCAAAATGCTCGTGGCTGAGCTTGACATAATGGTGTTACAAACAGAAAAGCATTGCAGCAGCCACAGAAGCATGTAGTCTTTTATAGTCTTGATCTGTGATGGCTATGTTTAGGGGTAAATTATAGTTTTGGGGGTAAATTCCAACTTTCTTCCTCCAGTGGTCTCACCTCTTTTCTTGAGCCAGCTTTTCTAGAGTTTTATACTGCTATAACTCCCATTTGTTCCAGCTGGTTACCTTAGCATAAAACTATTGTTGTACACTGTGAATGTACATTATAAATGTTCTGGTTATTTAACTGTGCATTCTTTTAAAGTGTAATAGTTTATTATATGAAGACCTTAACCTTGAAATCGGGGCCCAAATATAAATATTTAAAGGGGTTTTTTTGCATAACACAGTGGTAAAACTGGCCGAATATCAGATTTTTTTGTTATCTCATTCACTTCAGTTGGAATAAATAAATCCCATAGTTTATTTTTTCTTCCTCTGGTTTTGGAGATGTTTTGTAAAAACTGTGGCCTGAGTAGCTTCACATTAAAAGCAGACCTTTCACTGAATGAAAAAATATTTCACTTTTTTTCTTTTTTTTTAAGTATAATACATGCTGGAAGTCTCAGTTGTTACTAAGGTTGATCATGTAAATATACAGGAATCGGTAAAGGAGCAGCAAGCATTCATTAACGTCTCTGTAAAGAGCTGCATTATATGCCTTTGTTGAAAAATCACAATTAAAATTTATGATACTGTCCTGCAGTGAAAAGCCAATTACTGGTAGTAAAGTACTGAACAGTCTGATGACCCAGTGTTGTTGTTTTCCACTGTTGTCTTAATTACCATTTTTCTCATAGGTGAGATGACATTCAAGGAGAGGGGGGAGACAGAAAGAATTAGAATAAAAAGTTGTGAATAAAAGTTCTTGCTAGCACCAACTTTACATAATAAGATGGTTAGCAATGAAAAAAAACCCCATGAGCTAATTGCTACATCTTCCTTCTGAAACTAAATAAGTTAAAGGGAGGGATGCATGTGATGAATGAGAAGGGGCTATGTACTTCCTTGATGATTAGGCCTGAAAATCAAACAAGACATTGTATCATATGAAAGTGACTCTGGTCTCTAAAATTGGATTTTATATTAATTACTGTTCTATTAGTCCATACTAAAATCACTGATTCCCTGTTGCTGCATAATGAATGAGTTCAGGTAGTGTAATGTTCCATCACAGAGAAAAATGTATTATTGATATTCCTGATGGGCTATGATATTCCTGTGAGGTTTTGTGGAGCATTATCCTGAAACATCAGTGGAGCCAGTAATCATCATACAAATAAATCTTTAACATTCAGGAAGCATCTTACAATCAGTCTTAGAATTTGTCCATTCTTCTGCCTTGGGCTTTGAAGAGCCATGTACTGTAAGGATAGGAGAATCAGTATAGAAGCCATTGAGATAAAACTTGAGAGAAGTCAATTTGTGGTCTGCAACTAAACACAATTTAACGTAAAACTGAAAATATTGTGGTCAGACACTGTTGGATAATTAAGACGATTTCCAGTTAACAGGAAAATAGTGTTATATCTGCCTTGTGCCTTTGATATCTCTTGAAGTTCCTGAACTCATAATATTCTGGGAAGTATCAGGACTGGAACATAAATTGTTGTTTTAATATATTTGTAATTTGGATACATGCTTAGAAACTAGCTATACCAGCTGGACACACTGAAGGAGAGATGTGATTTTTCTTCACAGTGTTCAAGAGAAGAAAATGGCTTTAGCTATTTAACTCTAGTAGCACGCAAGTTCATTTTACATAACCTCTCCATGTAGCTAGGTGTCTTAAATTAAATGGTCACCTGAGGGAGAGAGAATATACATAGGTCCCTTTGTTAAGACATATTAGTAACTTTAATATAAAACAATTTTTTCTCCCATCCTGCTTCCACTGGAAATTCTTAATACTTCCACAAGATAATATTTCCTACTAACTCACCACCACCAGGTTGGGAAATGTGCAAACCAAGAAATGAAAGAGAAATGCTCATTTTACAGTTTTTTTAGAGAAGTTCACAGGGAGCAGTGGGTTTTCCACCTCCCACTGTCTTCAAATCAAAGTGCCAAATTACTCCATTCTGTTCAAATTAAGGCACAAGAAGAGTTGGAGTGAATGCTGAGGTGTAATTATCTGAGCAAACCCATCAGAATATCAGCCCGTTTCAAAGGAATTAGGGTAATGCTAGAGCAGTAACACTGAGAAAACCTACATGGGACTTTGTGGCAAGGTTGACATTAAAAAATTGATAAACTTTGAAGTTTATTTTGAAATAAACCTGGAGCCCAAATCTGAGCTGGAGGTGCATACTCATTTCCAGTGTTGCTCATGTATTCTGCATGCATACAGTGTTGTGGCCTCGCTCGGAGAATACGAGAATGAATGACAACATGGTCCAAGCTCAGCAGTGCTTTAAGTGATGGTTATATCCTGCCTCACTTGCAGCTGCCTTGCCTTGTGAATGACCTCCATGCTTAGGCCTGTTTCCGTGATGATTGATGGTGTAGTCTACCAAGGGCAGAAGCACTTACTGTACTAAAATATGAACAGTGCATCATCTGTCCTTCTGCAGTCCTCTTCATCACCACTGGGGCACTGGCAGTTCCTCACAATCCACATTTGTAGTCAGTTTAGTGATTTCACTGACCTATTGATTTTTTTCTGAGTTTGTGACGAAGATGGGGTTCAAATGTTTCTCAGAATGGGAACCACCTTGTCATCCAGCCCTGTCTTCTCTGCCACTGCTGCCTTCCAGCCTCTGTGTTATCCTATGGTCAAAGCCATGGCTGGTACATGCTCGTGCAA
>NW_008824231.1:1867169-1872203 GCF_000699105.1 Pygoscelis adeliae
CCTACACAACCAACCTGTATAAATGGACTAGGCTGTCTTGGAGCCTGCACCTTGTATTGCATGCAGCTGCATGGGCATGTAGGCAGAGAAAAAAATGACAGGAGTGGCCTTTATTTGGTTGCAAAGCGTTCCCTGCAGTTCACATACATCCCTGCTCTGGCCTCAGCTGTCCCTCACCCCCATGCCCCTTCTCCAGCCCCAGGGCCCATACAAGTACATTGCACAGGAGGAGTGGTGACATGCAGCCTGCAAGGAGCCAGCTGGTGCCCAGGTTATGGTCTGGCTAGCCAAATCTAGGAGTTTCTCAGAAACATAATTCTGACTGATCTAATTCTTCCTTGAATAGCAGTCACACCCCAAACAGCAAAAGCCCACACCCACTCATTTGCCCAGCCAGGCAGTCCTCCTTTGCCAGCTGCCCTATTCTTTGACATAGTTTTGTCCATGCCTTGTATTTGTCTCAGTTCACGATCCACTTCCAGGCAGAAATGACCCTGTGTTCCCCTGCCCCATTTTTGTGGTATGTGCAAATAGCAAATGAATCGGGAAGGGCCCTCACTGTGGGTTGAAGGTGAGGACCACAGGGTTGTGCATGGTGACAAGTCAGAGGTGAAACACTTTAGACAGCCTTGCTAGAAATGTGTCTCCTGGCCTTGTGGATACAGAGGTGTCATGCTGCAGGGTTCACACAGTCACGGAATGGTTGAGGTCAGATGGGACCTCTGGAAGGTCATCTTGTCCAACCACCCTGCTCAAGCAGGGCCACCTACAGCAGGTTGTCTAGGACTGTATCCAGATGGCTTTTGGATGTGTCCAAGGATGGAGATATTCCCTGAGTGTTGTGCAGCATGGGCACCCGAGGGGCCCTCTAGGAATAACCAGAGACCTGCACTGTGGATACAGGCAAAAGCATAACATCCTCACCGTGACGTAGCAGAGCAGTGCAGACAGGCAGCAAACCCACACTGATGCCCTCTCTGACTGCCAGTTCTTCCCAAGCTGGACATAATTCAAAGAAGAATTAATGGCAGATGAGATTTTGTAGAAAGTGTAGTTTGGGAAAATACTTTCCCATATCTAATAGCAGATTTAATAGCATTCAGTAATGCAACCTAGAAAAATAATAAGCAGTGTGCTACTTTTTTCAAAGCATTTTCTCACATTTGCGCATAGGATGCCCAGAGTTACAGATGTGTCCCAGGTTCTGCAGGGCTCATAGCCTCACAGCAGAACGCAAAATGGTCTGAGGTTTATTTGTCAGTTCTCCGTATTTGCAGCTTTGGTACTTAGGTGGGTGTGAGGGAAAAATGGATGTTGAAAGCCTAATTCAGGGAGCCAGGATAAGACTTGAGGCTCTCCCAAA
This sequence comes from Pygoscelis adeliae, assembly GCF_000699105.1. NCBI lineage: Eukaryota > Metazoa > Chordata > Aves > Sphenisciformes > Spheniscidae > Pygoscelis > Pygoscelis adeliae. The sequence continues at coordinate 1,868,533 of NW_008824231.1, forward strand.
GTTTATAACAGTGACCTGTTATTCAGGTCACTTGTGTTTGAATTTGATTGTGTTTTTTAAAGAGTTATATAGAGTTAAATATTATTTGGACCAAGATTTATGAGGCAGATTCTGTAGTCATCTGATTAGTGCATTTGTGTTTAATGTGGAGAGTTTAAATCAATCTAATCAGCCTGGTTCTCAGTGTGGGGGACTAATTATTCACCTCTTCACATAAAGTGGAAGAGCTGCAGCAGAAGGGACTCAGCCCTTCTGGGGAAGCCATTTGACCTTCTCACTATGAGACATCTGCTCCCTAGCCCTGACCTTCCCCACCAAGAAGTACAAGGGAGCAAACTGTGATCCTTCATCTGCCTGGCAAGTGGTTGGGGAATCTTGTGAACTGGGGGAAGGAGTGCCATTTTCTTTCAGCTTCTGATGGAAAGTTTTATCTTGGATTTCAAAGAAATCTATGACAAAACTGATACTTTCCCATCAAGGTTTGGTCTCAATGGGTTTTGATGTTTCAATAAAGACTTGGTTTGTCAAAAAAAACCGCAACACCCAAAACCCTTACCACATGCACTCATAAGGCAGGTGCACAGAAAATAAGAAATGTCTTTTCTAGGGAAGAATGGTAATATAATTTCTCCTTTAGGTTTCAGTCAGTCCAGTCTGGAGTGTATCTACCTCCAGGAGGGTGGTGAAGCAAGCATATTATATCTTCTTTTTCTTCTTGTCCTCTCATTGGGTCAATAAGAAAAATGAGGAAACCATTAAAACAATAAAAATGAAATCTCTATCAGAAATAACGACTGAAGAACATAGATAGTTCTCTGGGGTTTATCATTTTTTTGTAGAAAGTGGTATCGAAGTGCTGGTTAGCACAGCACAGAAAACAATCACTCCCATCAGGTTGTTCAGTAGGTCACAGCTTTCAAGAACACGTGCATGGAAGTAATGAGTACAGACTTCAACCTTATCAACGGTGGGCTTTGCTCTTGAGGAATTAGGGCAACTGAGCCTGTTGCACACACAGCTGCACCACACAGCTGGGCTTGGGGAAGGGTAAAGTGCTGTCAGGTGAAATTGCAGAAGTGTCAGAGAGGAGTGCAAGACGGTCATGACTTGATTAAAGACCAGTTCTCTGAATTATGTATAATGGCAAATAACAAAATAATAAAAATGCTGAAATAGGTACTGATTTTGGCATTTGCTGGCAAAGCCGGTATAGAATCATAGAATCATAGAATCATTAAGGTTGGAAACGACCTCTAAGATCATCGAGTCCAACCGTCAACCCAACACCACCACGCCCACTAAACCATGTCCCTAAGCGCCTCATCTACACGTCTTTTAAATACCTCCAGGGATGGTGACTCAACCACTTCCCTGGGCAGCCTGTTCCAATGTTTAACCACTCTTTCAGTAAAGACATTTTTCCTTATGTCCAATCTAAACCTCCCCTGGCGCAACTTGAGGTTTGCCGTATACAGCAAACCTCTACTTTGCATGTTTGTTTATGTTGGGCAGGTCCCTTAAAATGGATCTAGAAACTTTTGAGGCATGCAGGATCTGAAAAAGAAGAAAACAAGGACTGAAACATGAATAAGAAGAATAACATAATAGGACAGATGTTTTACTAAAACCCAACAGCTAATAGGTAGATAACTTTAGCAATGATGCCAGCACTAGCTAGATGATATTTCTGGATATTGTCTGAGTTTTTGTAAAATAGATAAAACAAGATACTTTCCAGAGGATGGCTCATTCTCTTTAAAACATACATGGAACTTCCTATATCTTTACCCACGTCTTTGTGTCACTGACTTTTAAAATAGTCCAGGGGTTAGTGCACTAATGCAGGATATGGAAGACCTGAATTATTAATTCCTTTTTCTGCAGCTATTTAAAACAGCATTGCGTAAGTAAGGGGTTATAGCTGAAGTAAGGGGTCCTTTCCACTGTCACTGAAGCTGTTTTGAAAAAGGATCCAGGAGTCAGCCAGAGGAAGAAAAAAAGACATGAGTGAGCATTGCTCTGTAGCCTGATGGGTGCTTGGGTTCTGGGCTCTGTTCCCCAGGGCTTATTCAATGAAAAGTAATAGTCTATGGCAATGTACGTTTGTACTCCTCCTTCCTGGATAGATGTCCTTACCATTAGACTTCTGTTCCATAACGAGAGTGGGAGGGCAATGCCCCACATCCCCCAGTGGGCTGGCCAGTCCAAGTTCACCCAGGGAGTTGTTCAGGAGAAAACCTAGCTTTTGCCTTCAAGGAACTTGTAGGAACGCAGAGACACAGCACATTGGGCCCGTGAAAAATTGCCAAATAAAAAATAATAGTCAGACTCTGTGGAGTTTAGACTTACTTAGTGTTAGGAGGTAAACAAACAAGGTGTTTGGGGATTATGATGGAAAGCTTAGGTTTCTACCTAAACAAGCCCTACTTCATATTGCTTATTTTGCTTCCCATGCCTAGGCACTTAGGAGACCTAATCCTTTAAGCAGTCAGTCTGTGTAACCCTGTTGTTGAATCCTTCAAAGGGCCATATTTTTAAAGCTGCAGATAGGTAGTCAGGGGAATTTAGTCACCCAACTTGCATTAAAATAATGAGTTTTGTTTAACGAGATGACTAAGAGCTAGTCTGTGTTCGGCAAGAAATCATCAAACCAATCTCATTTCCTTCTGCAACATGCGAAGAGTCCATATAAAAGAAATATTATGGATGGTATGGCTTAGGTTTAGTGAGGTTTTTGACATTGTACCACATGATATTTTTGTAAGGAAGCTAGGGAAGCATGGTCTACATGAAACTGTTATCAGGTGAGTTTGTAATGACAGTTACGCTGGCGGGATAAGTTAGGAAAGGTACTGGGTGTAACATTGCTCTTATTTTCATTCCTGAATGGATAAGTAGGTATAAGGTCTGTATTACTAGATGTCAGAAAGCAGAATGGGGCTGCAAGTACGCTGGAGAGTGTCAAAGTCGTAGTTGTGGGTTTTAACAGTTGGACAAGTGGTATGAAAAATACAAAGCAATTCATCAAGATAAATGTGAAATCGTGTTTAAATAAGAATAACCAAGTGCACCAGTATTGTCTGGGTAATGACTGACTGGGCAGCAGAACTGCAGAGAAGCATCTGTATTATGGTGAATCACAGGCTGAATGTATGTTTACACTTTCATCCTGGTGTGAAAAGGCAAATACTTTAATGAGATGAGTAAATGAGAGTAATGCTGGAAAACAGAAGTAGTTCTTTCTGTTTACTTGGTGTTGGCAAATCCTGACCTGAAAGGCTGTGCCGAGTTTTGGGTACAGCACTTCCAGGAAGATGTGGGCTACCTGGAGATTTACAAGAAAGATCACAGGTCTGGAAAACGTGTACTACCAGGAAATATTAAAACAGTTGAGAGGGGGTGCCAGGGAAAAGAGAACTGAGATGATAAATTATAACAGTCTTCAGATATCAGACAAGTAGCTCTGAGGAAGTCAGTCAATCTTTATTCTTTTTTCTCCCCTTTTATTATTTTTATTCAATCTCACAAAAAAGTCAGAACAAGATTTTTAGTTGTAAGAAAAGTGAGGCACTGGGGTGTGTTATCCAAGGAGGTTATGCAAGTTCATGATCAAAGGATAGGCCTGTGTTTGGGGATAAATTGCATCCATCCTTTCTTTGTGCAGGGATAAA
>NW_008824231.1:1872213-1895690 GCF_000699105.1 Pygoscelis adeliae
CTGTCTTTATACTCTGTCATTTCTATTAATTTCTTTAATTTTTGAGATTTCCAAGACCTTGTTAACAACACGGAGACAAAGAACTAAACAAGGAGAATTGTACCTCTTGGATTATGTTGACTGAGCAAGCCATGTATTTAAACTGGATCACTGAAATATATATATGTGTGTGTGTCTATATGTATATGCATGCATATATACATGCATATATTTTTTTATATATGTCTCTACATGTGCATTCCATTGCTTCAGGTTACGTTGCCCAATGTTGTCAGCTGCAATGTGTAACCCTAAATCAGGTGTATCCAAAATGGCCTCTCCCACTTCAGAAAAATAATCAAGCTTATGCCTGATCAGCATGAGGAAGTGAATCACTCAGGAGCACTGATGGAAACAAGTATTAATGTCAAGCCATGTAAGCCAGTACCCTGGGCAAAACACAGCACTGTACCAGCTACTAAGAAGAAAATTAACCCTATCCCAGCCAAAACCAGGACGGTCATCAAACCAGACTGACACAAGATAACCCACATCCCTGGAACTTCTGTATTCCTCTCCTTTTCCAGGACGGAAAAATAAAAGCACTTGCCTTCAAGAAGTAACTCTCTCCATTTCTGCCTAAAAATCCCTTAAATTAGAGTTAGCAACCAGAACACCATAATCTGTATCTGAACTGTCTCCATTGTAGGATCACTAGCAATCGCTTATCAAAAAATATTATTCATATTTTGTTAATTAATGGACATCTCCTTTAGGAAGTAGAATACAAGGAGAGTTGTCGGATTATACATCAATCAGATTGCAGTCACCGTGGTTATCACTTCCTGTATGTAAACTCACCCTACGTGGTGTCACATGCACCAAATTCTCTCTCCCCACTTCCCTTGCAAGATATTCTTGCTGAAGTTTTGGGGTGTTTATGCTTTTCAAGACCATGGTATCTGAATCTTTCATCTTGTGCCCAGGTATGCTGTAGTGAGTCAAAAATAGGGGTTTTGTGCCAGAGAAAAACCCAAACTGGACTAAGGCTCTCTTGCAGTCACGGACACGTGCGTGGAAGGTGTGTGTTAAGGTCCCTGCTTCAGAGAAGTATTTAATTCTATGTAGAAACTGGCAGACATCAAGAGAGCCCAGCACAGAATACTAAATAGCTTTACAGTTAAAACTCATGTGTAGGTTGGGTGTTCAACTGCATGCTCTGAATCAGGCAAAATCCCCTTTTCCAGCATCCCCAGATATCAGCTGTAATTACTAGCTCATTAATTGCTCTGGTCAGGTCTGTCCCTTTTTGTAAGTGGAAGTTCAGGAAGGATTCCTAGCAGAAGGAGATCCTCCCCTGCTGGAAATGTAAACACACCTCCAGCCATTCAGACCCTCAAAACCTTCCACTTTCCAGAGGGTTTTACTCCTTTTTCACTTTTGTCAGTTTGGTTGATTGTCAGCTGACAGAGCATTTGGATGCATGTATAAAGAGGCTAAGTGAAGAGGTGAGCGTGGTCTCCAGCAGACCGTAGGGTGTTCAGAGTCTAGGTGTTTCAACATATGAAAGAATCAGGTTCATTACAATATTGCCATTTAAAATTTTCCTTATTTTAAAGACATTTGAACGTTTGAAATATACTCTGGTGTCTCAAGCACTGCATAAAAACTTTATTCCCTGAAGAGGCCAAACAGTAATTCCTAACACTCTCCAAGTAGGATCTGGGACTTTGTAGTTGCTCTAGCTTTTGTGTGCGTGTGATTGAAGAAAGAGTCTCCCAGCTCCCCCGTGTGTGGATGCTCTACTCCTGCTACGTCAAGGAGAAAACAACTGTGATTTGTGCTGCTTTTGATCAGACATTTCTACAATGCTTTGCTGCTGGAAAGCAGAACAATACTGTCACAAATTTTAAATTAACAAAATATGCCTAGAAGGGATTGGTAGCTCTTGTTCATCTGATTAATGTCAGGCTTGTAAAGTCTGTTCTCCAACAAAAAGGGCAGCAAATGCTCAAGTGAGAGATGTTAAAAACAGATCCTCTCCATTTTAGTGGATCTTTGTGTTTTAGTTATAGTCTCGTAGTGAAGCACCCAGGACCAAATCACAAAATCAACCAGCATCAAGGGAGTTGAATTAGGTTGTTATCTGTGTTCACTTTTAATTAGATTTGAAATGGCTATCCCACTGTAGTGCAGCAAGCAACCAAGTCAGTACCTTCCCCTCAGGCCTTATTACTGACAACAACCTTAGTATAGATCTGCATATTCAGCAGCTGGGTGGATAGGTGTTATGTATTCGGAAATACAGGCAGGATTTGAAAAACACAGCATATCTTTTGTACAACTCAATTTTTGCTCTCAAACTGGGGGAGTGGGGGACTTTCCCTTCTAAAATGTCCATATTCTGGCAGGAGTTATTTGATGCAGCTTTTGTCTAACAGAGATCGTCTTATGATAATATTTTGCTGCTCAACAGTGGAATCACGGTAGCACTGGTAGCAAGCACATTCTGTGCCACCTGATGTATTTTTATGGGTTTATTTTTCCCTTATGTACATTTCTATTCCTTCAAGATGTGCTCTGAGACATTTCCAATTTCAGCATTCTGTCTGTCTCATCTAATTCAATTGTAAGCTTTTCTGGGCAAGGACCATATCTGGATTCTGCTTTCAAGTTTCATTACACAGCAGTTCTACAAAGTGATCTTTTGAAAAAGTATCATGATGAGGGAAGGAACTTAAATTATCCACCAGGGTTTGACATGTCAGAAGAGCATGTCCTGATCTCCCAAACTTTCAGCAATACCGTACCCACAGGCACTCCTACCTCCATCTGCTCCACCCCTACTGGAATTGATCAGTGTGATAGCAGATTTTGCTTAGGGTTTCCGTTAGGTGGGAAGAGGTGGTTATTTTCTTTATTTCACTTTACCATTTTCACATTTGTTTCTCTTTCAGGTGTGAACAGAAAAGTTATCTATTCCCTGGCAGACTCCGCAGATGGTTACTTCTCAGTTGACCGGTCATCAGGAATCATTATTTTGGAGCATCCACTTGATAGAGAGCTTCAGTCTTCCTATAACATCAGTGTAAAGGCCTCAGATCAGAGCATTGTGCTGACCTTGTCCTCGTTTGCCACCGTTACCATTACAGTGCTAGACATTAATGACAACCCCCCTGTGTTTGAAAGAAGAGATTATCTTGTTACAGTACCTGAAGACACCTCACCTGGCACTGAGGTCCTTTCTGTTTTTGCTACAAGCCAAGACATTGGTACTAATGCTGAGATTGCCTATCTCATCAGATCAGGGAATGAGAAAGGGAAGTTCAGGATTAACTCAAAAACAGGTTTGTAAAGTGGCTCTTACTTGTAATGCAAAATTAAAGCATTAGAAAAATGTGAATGCTTTGGGGAAGGCTCTTGGACCAAAAAATTTCCAAGAACAGAGACTCAGAGCTTGTCAATGTGGAATTAGTTGCACAGTTAAAAACCAATTTTAGGTTGGAGAGTGATGTAAATTACAGTCACGCTCAGCTGCCCCAGCTCAAGTGGAGAATACTTTTCTCCATTAGTATGTCTGTTGAAGTCAATATGGATGTGACAACCCATTAGCTAAACTGTGCAACCCTTACAGTTACAGACACTTGCAATGTTTACTTGCTTACCAGCTGAGCACAGCCTCAACTGTCTGGACCTTAGCAAGCATCAGACAGTGCTATCAGGACCAAATAGCTGGCAGTCCTAACATGTGATGGCTGTTTATACAACTGTATGCAACTTTACTGACTTAGGTTGCTCCTGATTTGTGTTGTCTGACAGTTGACTTCAGCCATGGTTTTGGTGGGTTTTTTTGGTTATACATCACAAATTTTAAAAACATACTGCTGCTTCTCTTTAAGAAATACTATGAAAAGCTACCTTATTTGGTGCAAATGGCTCATTTTCTTTGAATTTCCTTAGTGGGATATATTCTTTACCCTTATTGAGGTTTTAATCCATCAACAATAAGCTATGATTCTTCTGTGCTTCCTGTAGTGGATCCCCTTATTCTCATAACATTCAGGATGACCAGTACAAATCTGCCACCAGAGCTTCAGAGCAAAACAATCTTGATTTTGAAAGCTGAAGGTAACACTTGTTTGAGTGCAGCTATAATAACCAGTAACCTGGAAAATCTCAAAATGATGCATTGTGTCATTTATATTACTGTATGCAAAAATCTCTCTCCACTCTGCGGAGACCACTGCCTTACATGTAAGGGACTTAACATAATTGTGTGTTGTCTGTTATCTTCATAATGTTGATTAGTGCTAACGAAATTTAAACATAAATATGCCTAGACAGCGATACTTAACTTCACATTTGACAGTGAAGCCAAGGAGATAAATCAATAAAAACCCATAATGAAGCTTAATCACACAGGGGAAAAAAAAAATATATTTATTATTCATTAATGTGTGACAGCTCCATTATTATCGGTTTAGAGGCAGGAGCTCAGTTTCCAGACAGCCGGGTGCTGATGTAGCATGCCTGATCAGGGCTTGAAAAATAACGCCCTTCACACCATTTATCAGTGGGAACTCTCTGCTAGCCACTTGGAAGCTTCTCTTCAGGGCTCCTGCTTCCAGCAAGTCATGCTGAAAGGTAGGATTCATTTGGAGAGAGCCCAGATGAGATTAAGAAGAATGATCCGAGGTCTGTAAAATGTGGCTTACCAGGAAGGCTGAAGGAATTCAGGCTATTTAAGCTAGAAAAGAGGAGGCGTGCTGTTAGTATTCAAGCCTGTAAAAAGTACCTACGAAGAAGAGGGGAATAAACTGTTCTCCATGCCCACTCATGAGGAAAGAAGTTGTGAATGGGCTTAAATTGCATTTGGATTATTTCGGTTAAATGATAGGAAGAAATTCCTAACTGTAATTGTTATTAAGTACTGAAATACATTTCCTAAGAAGGTTAGGAAACTGATGTTGTTGGAGGTTTATAAGAACATTAGAGATGAGTACCTTCAATAATGATTAGATTTAGCTGACCTGTGTTGGGTGGCAGTTGGACTAAATGACCTTTAAGCCCCGTATATCCCAGCTCCTGATGGGTCTCTATTGAAAAGGATTTGGCTTGCCAAGGTTAAGGATTTGCTTTTAAGTCTTTCCTGCCACGCCCAGTATTACCTCCGTCAAGGCATCACTAGTAAACTGTGCACAACCCACTCCCCACTCTTGTTAAGGTTATGGGTACATGGGAAACAAGTGGAGGGCTTGCATAAAAATCATTTCTATCGTAGAGGGGGCCTGGGTGCACGGAGTGAGTCAAGTTACAGAGAATCTTAGTTTTGATTGTGTGGTGAGGGAACCCAAAATTTATAAACATAGTTGAGTGGGGAAGTCCCTGTTTAATCACATAAATGATAGACAACTGATTTCTCAAAGGTATTCATACCCCATTCATTTGTATTTAATTCATGAGAAGTTAATTACGTGGGAGTGAATTTCTGTTGACTTGTCGGGGCTGATTTCCAGCGTCGGCATCCAGTTCTCCCACAAGCTCTGTGCATGGGCCCAGGCAAATTGGTGGATATGGCCCCCACTTCTCCGTCTACAATACTCATATAATAAAAGCTATTTTCATGAGAAACCATTCATTGCTTCATGCCTTGTGAAGGTCCTTTCTGCAGAGGCAACCCAAGTGTAATTGGCATCATTCTTTAATCAAACGACAGCAGTAGAAACCTGACCAAATATTTTTGTTGGATTGGGCAGTGTTACAGTTAGAACAACATATTTTGTATGTGTGCCATGGTGATAAATAGCATGCTGTACTGATTACTACAGTCAAATCCCTTAGTCCAAAGCATTATTTGTTTTTCGCTGGCTGTTAACATTCCCTCCCTTGCTTCAAAGGAGCGATTTCCATTTTTGAAGCTTTGGATTATGAATCGTGTAAGGATTTCTACTTAGTAGTGGAAGCAAAAGATGGAGGTACTCCAGCCCTCAGCGCCGTTACGACTGTGAACGTAAACGTGACAGATGTTAACGACAACGCACCAAAATTCAGCCAGGTGGTCTACAGCGCAGTCATCAGCGAGGATGCTGCCATCGGTGATTCTGTGATAATGGTGAGTGAGGCCATGGGTGGCATTTAGGCGGGATGAAGCCTGCTGCCACATGACCTTTAATAAAATACTGCTGCACTGGTTAATAATGATAACTACTGCATCTTGAATCACCCAAACTGTTCTCTAGCCAATACTCTGCATCTGCTACTGCTGGCTGCTGCCAGTTTCCACCCAAAAGAAATCAGTAGTAGTACCGACTGTTTCTTTTTAACCCCGATATGCTGTCAAAGAGCAATGGCATGTTTAAGGCATTGCATTTTATGAGTCAGCTAGAAACAAGTGGGTTTTACTGGAAAGGCAGAATTCAACTTTTCAGTGAAATACATAGTATTTGTGTAGCCTGGCATGCAGTGTGCCATACCCAAACCTCACAATACTCTCATCTTGGAACTTGTGGATCAAGAAAGGAAGTGTTATGTGGAATATTAAGATTAAAATATTGTGTAAGTTTTAAGGCTAAAATCTTGAAAAGGTCCAAGGGGAGCCTCCTGTCAAAAACTGATTGGCTTGATGCTTGGCTTAATGCTGAAGAGATGTGCAGTTCAGATGTAACTAGTCTGATGGAATATGAAGTCTTACTTGACTTGTGTTGAGCAATTAATGTGTCATACAGATGGCTTAATATTTGTTTTGCTAATTTTCACTCTTCTCTCAAAAAAAGTTGATAGCGGAAGATCTGGACAGTCCTTCCAATGGCCAGATTCATTTTTCCATAGTGAATGGAGATCAAGACAATGAATTTTCGGTTGATCCTGTTTTGGGACTCGTGAAGGTTAAAAAGAAATTGGATAGAGAAAGGGTAAGACATGTGGGACATCTTAACTTACAATGACTTACAGATGTGTATTGATCTCAACTCTGCTGCTAGCTTGTTTTGAAGAAGCTTCTTTTGTACTCTGCAATGATCAGCCTAAGATGCTCCAACAGGTCTTTCTACTGTTGTTCCACTTCTTCCCAACCCTATCCCTAATCCTATCTACAAGCCAACTGCTCTGCTAGCATTCCCATCCTGCACCAACACAGCAGCTAAGGCCAGATCAGGGAAAAAAGCAACACTGGATTTCTCCCGTGGTGCCACCGGCAGCTGTTGCTGTGTTAATGAGCTGCCTCCTCTCTCCTGCGCGTGCAAGCACACACATGTAGCGGTGTGTGCAACAGAGTGATTACAACATACTCCAGATTGTGGCACCAAGCACCGAGCTGAGACCTCAACCATTAATTAGCACTCTGCAAAACATGTCACTGGGGAGGTGATGTTATGAAGTGGCCAGGCTGTACCAAAAGTGAAAGAGTGCTTCATTAAACAGATTCTGCTGCTTTGTTTGCTCACTAGATTATTCATTCAGGGTGATTTATCACCATTTTGCCATAGCTAGCAATTAGCAGCTTTTGGAAAAAACCAAACAAACACAGTTGCCTGTGCTACTAGCCGGGCAGGAGAGTGCTACATGGCTTCAAAAGTCTTGCAACACATAAAGAAATCCATGCCTTCTGCCTCTGAGCAATGCATCTGCAAAACTGGGGAAACTGACTGCTATCCTCAGAATATGGGCTCAGCTGTAAAAGCTCTCTACTGGAAGCAGGGCTGCTGCTTAAAACAGTAGCAACTATCCTTCCCGTATTATCACAAAGGCAGGATTAAATTGTCAGTGTTTGGTGGCAGAATGACTTTACTGCAGACTGTTGAGGACAAGGAAGTAACAATGGATGTGCATGTTACAAAATTGCTGCAATATATTTCTCTTAAATGGCACAGGCTTAATTTCTTAATATGATTTTATTTAGTTTCTGAAGTCTACTCATGTACATCTGCATTCAGACACACACATTCACCCTCACTGGCATGTACGTGTTTAATGCCAGCTCTGTTAGATCTGCATTTTCCAAAGTTTCCCTCGGTTAAATTAAGCTGTGATACTGTCTTTTTCTTTGCTTCCTTGGCACATTTCCTAGACACAGGTGTTTCTGACCCCTTCAGGGAAAATGATACATGATGCCCCATCTGCTGTAGATCCCCAAAGGCAGTGCTGACTCCCAGGTTTCAGTGGTTTAAGGAAACTTATTTCTAGAGCTGTAATCACATAGAAACCATGACTTTTGCCACCTAGCATTCTGGGATACATGGAAATGAAAGTAAACACGCACAAAATTTGTGAAAGACCCCACAAAACTGTCAATCTTGACTTTAGCTAGCAGTAGAAATTATAGCTCAAAAGGAAAAAAAAAGAATAGATTAATTTTCTGCCTCAGTTTCTTGACTTTCCATAGTTCAGGATTCTTCCTCCCTCCTCTGCCACTATATCCCCACCAAATTGCAGTCTTTCTCCTCCATAGAACCCCTCCAAAAACCTGTTACCTTTTTCTTTAGCTTGGTCCCGCATCCCAGAAGAGCCGCCTTGTTTCGTACGCTTAGCCTGTACTCCTCCATCCTACTCAAATGGTTTTTATTTTTCAAATGGCTTTGGGTTTCCTCTCACCCTGAAAAAGCACCTTTAACATTACATCGTTCCCTTCTGCAGGGGCGTGTTTTTCCCTTTCCAGCCCCGCACTGAGGGCCTGGAGCGGGGTGTTTTATCTGGCATGCCCTTTGCTCACTCCCCGTAGAAGAATTCACAGGCAGACATGTCAGCAGCTCTCCCTGGGGACCGTGGAGCAATATACAGTGAAAAGCAGTCGTAAGACGTAAGGAGGCTGACATAAGGACGCAGTTCATAAAACCAAACTGTCATCCATAAGCTGTGCGTAGACAGAGCTTTTGCAAATTGTCACGTACGCTCACACCTCATGCATGGGCACATATGTGCATAGAGGGCCCATGGGTGATGCACTGAACTGCCCACACCATGCTGAGTAGTTCGTGGCTGTTGCAAACAAGTATGTTCAGAAAACCTGTATCTTCTACTGAATGGTGGATAATATTGTGTTGCTACAGAGACTGTGTTGTCCCTAGTAGTCCCAAATGTTTTCCAGTGTGTTTAAGCCAACTGTTTGTGAACTTTTCCTTGATTCTCCATCACCATGTTAGAAACACTGCATGTCAAACTGAGCTTGGCTTTAATAAGTAATTTATACAATATCCTGGAAACCAACCGTAAGATAAATAGAAACAGGTCGCATATCCCAGCTGACACCTAGGAGAGATTAAAATGTTAGTTACAGTAGTAATGGCTGAGTTTGGATATTATCCATCGTTTATTTTTTGTCTGCCCCTTTGTTTCAGGAATGCATCATCTGATACAGTTATTTGAATGCAGTGAAGCTGTTACGTTTATTGATAGCCTTATAAAACAGAAATTGGGACACAGTGTGGCAATAAACAGGATAATGTTGTACTAAGGACAGGGAAGGTAATGAGGCCATTAGAATATGCTAGGTGGTACACTGGGTTTAAAGAACATGAGTTAAAATTTAGGACCATTTTCATGATGATTTAATGTGTTCACCTTTTGGCAGATATCTGGTTATTCATTAGTTATCCAGGCAAGAGACAGCGGCACCCCTCCTTTGTCTTCATCTGTGACGGTCAACGTGGACATTTCCGATGTGAACGATAATAGCCCTGTATTTACTCCAGCTAACTATACAGCTGTGATTCAAGTAAGTTTATGCTGCACATCCAAAACTTCTCAGACTTTTAAAATACAAAAGCATTTGGTTTCAGTTAAGTAGCTTTTGATGATTTATCTGTCAAAGATGTATCAAGTGATCTTATTTAAAGGAAAGTATAAACACGTCTTTCTTAACGCTTGGGTAAGTTTCTGTTTGGTGAGGCTCTTTAACCTCAGCATCTGTCACACATTTTATCGTTCATCCCTGTTGCGCCAGAAATTGTACTCTGGCCTCAAAAAGTCTGAGCTGGGATGAGTTCGCACTTCTTTGCACCTTGCTCAGGGTGCAAGTCTTAGTGGTCAATCAGTCCTGATCAGACACAGTATCAGGCAGAGCTCATCGGTCCCTGGAGATGTGGTGGATACCTCCATCTCTGCTACTGGTCCATGGGGTGTAAGCGATGCCAAATAAATGCTGCTTGTGAAAAGAAGCAGCAAAGAGCTGCTTGGGCAGGAGCAAAGAGCATTCAGTTGAATATTCTCAATAGCAATATGTGGTGTTTTATGATTGTGATATGTGTCATTTTAATCCTTTTCTTTATACGCTGTGTATATGTGTAAAGGAAAATAAACCAGTGGGCACAAGCATTTTGCAGCTGGTAGTGACAGACAAAGACTCTTTTCACAATGGCCCCCCTTTTACCTTCACCATCATCACTGGCAATGAAGAGGAGGAGTTTACGCTGGACCCTCACGGCGTCTTGAGATCTGCAGTCATCTTCAAGCACATGGTCGCAACTGAGTATGTGCTCTGCGTGCAGGTACAGCTTGATTTTTGCATCTGCACAGAAACAAAAACCCTCATAGTGGTAGGTCATCTGTACATTGTCTGTATGGGTTGGTTTTAATTGACTGTATTCTACGAGTAAATACCATGCATTCCAGTTTACAAGTGCACAATATGGTATATTTCCTTTGATGTCCTTAAACCTAATTTCATATAAATATAAATAGGTAGCCAGCCACCTTTCCAATTTCCTCCGCATGAAATGGATTTTCTGAGCAGCAGCTGTTATGATTTAAGATTTTCATCTTTTTTTTTTCTGTAACTAAGCGAGGAAAATAAGCAAAAATGCATTATATACATATAAATACACCACAGAACGAATGACAGCAAAATATTGTTCTAGAAAGGAAAATCACTTCTGCTTTTAAGTCATAAATTTAATCGTAAATTTTTGGAAGCCTACCAAGAATTCATGAAATCACATTTCCAAGGTCAGCTTAGCTTTTAAAGAATGTGAAAATAAGACATGCAATAGAAATCCAGCTCAAACTTAGCGTTAGAGTCATTGTTGAGGAACTTTGTAACCAGGGTAATTCTGATTACAAAAAACTGTAAATCCAAAAGTCCACATTTCTCAGGCCTGCCAGAGAAAATGTAGTAGGGTTCAGTAAATATGCAAGTCTAGGGAATGAACTACACTACTTTGTTGAAATGGGACATGGTCCTGTAATCTAAGTCTGAAATGCAGGCTTCTTCCACCTGCTTTACTGGGGTTGATTTCTCTAAATACAGCCTGTCTGCTCCTTTACAAGCACATTTAATGCCGTTTGTAGCAGTAGCATTCTCAGTTAGTTGCAACTCAAAAAATATAAGTTCTGATGCTAATTGACAGTTCAAATCAAAGTAATGTTTTACAAGTTTGCCATTTAATATTCCTGCAACCCATTTTTTGAGCCTTGTAGGAAAATAAAAAAACCCTCACTTTTCCTTCTTACCATGCTTTCATCCTAAAATATCCTGCTTTTAGGGCAATTTGCTAGCCAAAGTTCCAGTATAGCTAAAATTGGGCATAAGAATTAAATTTAAGCAGCATCCTCTAGCTATATAGATCCAAGTATGGCATGTAAATGAAATATTAGACAGACCACAATGTCTGAGATGCACCAACAGGTTCAGAAAACCGCGCTGTTGAATTGCAGAGGCCGAGTTCCTCACAGTTTTATTTTCTTTAGGGATTTCTGCAGGGAAAACATATTTTATAGTTTCCTGTTGTCTATAGACCATAGAAATGTTTCTTTCCATTCATAAGTGCCAGTGTGCTTTCCACCATTGGGTTCCTCCCCTGTGTTACGTTTATTAAAAAGTAATGTTAAAATTGAAAGTGGAATGGGAGGTAACCTCTGTGCATTTCCATGTCTGTGTGTGCACATATACATAAAATCTTTCCTTAAATATTCCACCCACCCCTTTTAGGAGTGAGGATGAATGATTTTTAGAGTGTCTTAGAGTTACTAATCCTTTCCTAGTAATGTCCATATTACTATTGCCATCCTGCCTTTTTTTCTTCAGCTTGTAAATTTTCCTCCCGATGTCCAAACACAAAGATCTTTGAATGTGTGCTACATCTCTGCCCAGTTATAGTTTAGTCTTCTGTTCTTCTCTGGAGCAAATAAATGTGTGGAGCAGTGTATCTTAATAGTGACTTCAAGGAAACATTTTTCTTAGTGCAGGAAAGGACACTGATTCAAGTTTGCACACCTTTCTGTCAAGATGGCCTTGGGTTTTTTGTCATACTTGCTCTTTTTCTCTCTATAAAAAAGTGCAAAAGATGCTATCATACGTGCTCTGGGTCATACAGTCATCTGTCCAAGTGCAGTGCTGCTCTCATATTTTATCATTAGTAAAAGCACAAGCACCCTATTTCATTTTTGGAGGGTGATAAATTTTATTTATTTCAAGCATGTTTCTTGACTGCTTCAGGTAAAGTAGTACAGAGTGCTGTAGAAAAACTCAGAACTCCCTCACATCCACACAAACTAAGCTGGGTCTGAAACACATTGGAGCACACCAAGCAATGCAGAAACTGATGCTGGTATTTCACTGGACTTCAGTCTCTTTTCCAGGGCAGAAGTGAGCCCAAATTCCATTTGGTGCAGAATATACCACATTCAAATGGCTCTGTTGTGAAGAGGACAAGTGATAGCTGTGGGATCCTGGGAACATTTCAGTTTGAGTAATGAGACATTGTGCTGACACATTTCTCTCTGCAATCCACTTAGATGAGATATCTGTGCTTCCCTGAAGAGTTTGTAAGTTCCACTGCTAGAAATGGCTGAGACGTTTCTTTACATATGTATTTTGCAAATGCGTCTGGGAAGTTCTTTTGAGAGGTCTTCAGAATTACTGATGCTGTGAAAATATATATAGCAAGAAGTTACGGTTGTTAGCTATGTTATATTTGTGTTTTATTTTGGTTTTTATTTTTTTATTTTTTCTAAATTACATTAGGCAAAGGACTCTGGGAAGCCTCAGCAGGTTTCCCACACCTACGTTCAGGTGAGGGTTATTGAAGAGAGCATTCACAAACCGACTGCCATTCCACTGGAGATTTTCATTGTCACCATGGAAGATGATTTTCCTGGAGGAGTCATTGGGAAAATTCATGCCACAGATCAGGATGTGTACGATGTCCTCACATACACGCTAAAATCAGAGCAGAAAAGTTTGTTCAAGGTCAACAGCCATGATGGGAAGATCATTGCCCTTGGAGGGCTTGATAATGGCAAGTATGTCCTGAATGTCTCTGTTAGCGATGGCCGGTTCCAGGTACCCATCGATGTTGTGGTCCACGTCGAGCAATTGCTACAAGAAATGCTGCAGAACACAGTCACCATCCGTTTTGAGAACGTTTCCCCAGAAGACTTTGTGGGCCTTCACATGCACGGCTTCAGGCGTACCTTGCGAAACGCAGTGCTCTCCCAGAAACAAGACAGCCTGCACATCATCAGTATTCAGCCGGTGGCAGGCAGCAGTCAGCTTGACATGCTGTTTGTAGTTCAGATGCACAACGGTGGTTTCTATAAGCCCGCCTATTTGATTCAGAAGCTTACCAATGCAAGGAGACACTTGGAAAATGTGATTCGTATTTCTGCTATCTTGGAGAAGAATTGCTCTGGACTGGATTGTCAGGAACAACACTGTGAGCAAAGTCTATCTATTGATTCACATTCCCTGATGACCTATAGCACGGCACGAATTAGTTTTGTATGCCCCCGCTTTTACAGGAATGTGCGCTGCATGTGCAATGGTGAGTACTGCGCCCGCTTCCCCTCCCATCTTTACACATTATGCGATAGGATTGGTTTTATTCCGCTGATGCAGATTAGAAGGGGCATTTCAATTCAGTCTGTTAAAGCACGACTGGCTGATGTATTGTGGGAATTGATTTCTCAGGCTCGGGAAGAATTGTTTGTGTTTACTGATGTAAATGGAAGTTGATGAACTTTGGCCTTTTACGACAAAGACCGCTTTCCTGGAGGCTCCGTAATCAGAGCCATCAGCCAGCATCCAGGGGAGGGGAAGAAAGGGGAGAGGAAGGGAGAGGAGAGGGAGGGATGTTGTTTCCCACCCAGTCGGTGCCACCACTGGAATAAACCTGGAGTGTGACCGTAGCAGAACAGGCCGGTCCACTGGGATGCACCAGCAGTCTCCAAGGAAAAGGGCTCCTGACCTAAGCAGTGCAGGTGAAAAGGCCTTTTCCCGTCCCATTTTTGCAGAGGCATGGAAACCAATGAAGTATTTTATTAAATAACTGCAAGCAGGCACTATTCCTGACCTTTAATGCTACAGTAGGTGACACTGTGGGTTTTTGGCTGGGTTTCAGGCTGCTCCACATTTTGGCAGAGATTTCACATGGGCATATATGACAAATAGACTCGAGAGCCAATCTTCCTTGTGATTCTGCACTTGGAGTGTAAAACCTCAGGCAGTTATAATAATAGTTCTGTTTCTTTTGTTTGCCAGGCTATTTGCTTCTCATTCCACTTCATTTAAGAGCAGAGTAAAAAGCTGCTGTAAAATCAATACATCTAAGTCTCCTTCATCTTAAGCACACATGCACACATACACACACAGAGCAGTACAAGAATTCAGCAGCCGTGTCTCTCAGTAACCAACCTTTGTTTCTGCAGCAGTCAGCAGGACTTCGTGTCTTACCATCGACTTCAGTGGGGATGAAAATAGGCATAAATTGCATAAAACTTAACCAGAAATCATTGTCTCCTGCGGCACATGAATAATAATGCCATAGAAGTTCAGTTCTGTTAAAAATATCAGAATTCTGTACCTGAGGTATTTTCATGTACATTCAAGAGCAGACTATCTGGTCAATTTTTAAGTAATAGTGTTATAAGTTTCAAACAGATGTATCTATTATAAAAATAGTCGGTGTTTTGTTACACATGAAAGGCTGTGAAATAAAGGGTTTTCACAGGTTTAAAAGGGACAATGCTGCAATATTCTCCAGATGAGTCCAGGAGCCAGTGCAGGGGCACTGTCTGCAAAACACTTTTATGTTCTCTAAGTTACAGTTTTGTCTCATTTTTGTACCAAGAAATCACAAATCCTCATCTCCATGGGGATAGTGATAGCCCTCACTGTCAGAAATCGGTTTTCTGGCAGCCAAAATTTTCACTGTTTATAATTTCATTTCACTACTTATTAAAGTCAATAATAATGTATTATTCCCTTCAGATACTAATAGTAAGTGGATCTGCCTCATAATCCCTTAGCTTAGCTCGAAAAAAATGACTTTGCAATGCGGTACAGTTCTGATCCAACAGCTCTCTCCCTTTTCCTCCCTGCACAGCAAGTTTGCACTAGAAGCACAAAAATTCAGCTGGGACAGCAATTTCCAAATTTTTCTGTCATGTACCAGTCAATCCTCAAAATGTATGGCAGGCTGCTGGAAAGGCAGCATGGTTTTGCAGACCGTCTGTGGTCCCTAGCCTCTGGACCATTTATCATGGCCTCGAAGACCGCTGCATGGGAACAGTTGCAACAGGCAGCTTGTCCTGGTCCACCTGGAAAGCTGGATGGGTTCCCACAGCTCCCGTTCAAGCTGCTGTGTGCTGATTTCCTATGGGTGATCCACAAGACTTGGGGTGGGGTTGTGCATGTCCAGTCCACCACCCAGCCTGTAACAAAAAAGTGTCCAGAGCTGCTTATTTAAGTATAACTACCAAAAAGGTGAAAGCCTTGGTGCCTCTTGCACAGAGATAAGAGATCTTGGTGGGAAGTAGAAAAACCCATGGTTTGCCCTTCTCCACATTAGTTAATGCTTCAGCCTCTTCTACTGTTTTTAATTAAAGGACCCACAAGAAATGTCTTGGTATTTAGGTAAATACACAGACACACAGTGTGTTTTATCACATAGGAGGTAACACAGACTTCTGAGGGTATATTAATTAGAGAATGTATGTATAGTTTTACTTTCATGAAAGCTAAAGACTAGGCCCGGTAAAAGAGTTAGAAAAATGCAAATACTTCTTTGATCAGTAGTTCTTGTACATGCACATAAATGCAGCAAGTCAGGAACAAGAGCACAAAATACTAGAATAAATTTCTTTTGGCTTGTTTAACAAGACAGCATTAGCAAGATATTATCAGTATAATAAAAGTATTATACTTGTTTTGTCACTAGGATACTTTCATGATCCAGTCCAGTAAATATTAATAGCTTGAATTATGACAAAGCCATTAAAATATTGCATATGTTTCCAGAGCTCTGATTCAATTATGACCCAGAAAGCTTGAGTTCGAACTAATTCACTCGTTCTTGAAACATGTATCATACTTGGAGTGGTTTTCCCACTGGCAGATGTCACAGATATGCACAATTTATGCATGCCAGCTGTGCATAACTTACCTAGATTACCTTTGTGAGCAAATGGAGTTATCTAACATGAAAATGCAGGGAGACTGTAAAGCAGGCAGTGGGTGAACTTCGGAGCTTCAGCAGCTCAGCTCTGGAAGGACAAGTTCGAAAGTTCAGGTGCATCGATCTAAGCCTTTAAAATCAATAAAATTGAACTAAAGAGTTTTCCAATAGCAGACTGACTCCTTAGATTTCTGGCTCATCTGCTTGTATTTGTCTGAAAAATATTGTAACAAACGGGGGCTTGTTTCAATGTGGCTATAGGGGCTATGCAATTGCCAATCTCCCATCACATGACATGAGGTATGCAAACGTCTGTCAGTGCTTGTGAGAAATAAAGATAGGAGGACTGGAATAAATATATTCATGTAAAATAGTTCTCATGACATTCTCATTTTTCAGAAGCAAAAATCTATTCCGTATTTTTATTTTTTCATGATGCAAAGTAATTTTTTTGTGTTGAGACAAAGATACAGGGAAGAAGCAGGTTTTGTTGGGACTACTTTGCTATAGAGTTGTTCTGCATTATAATCTTACAAAAGCAAGGTTACATTAATATGTTTATGGGAGAGGGCTGGATTGAAATAATCTTGACAAATGTGGGTATATATCTACATCTGAGCTGGTCACTCCAGGCCCCATTTGCAGACAGTGGAAAGAATGAGGTATTTTTAATGATGTGATACATCTCTCCCTAGATGTCTAAAATCAGTCAGATGAATCATGCCCTAAAGTTAGATGAGATGAATTCCATTTCAAGTGTTTAATATGGTTCTGGCTTAATAGGTTGAAAGAATTTTTCTAATAGACCCAGAAGTGTTCAGCAAAAGTGCAGATATTCACATCCACGTTATTTAATCAAGTGAACAGCAGTCTTGGACCACGTTCTCATGAAACCAGGCAATTCAGACTTTATGGAGCCACTTCTAGCGTTTTGTGAATGTTCTGACAAAAGGAAATCATAGACTGTGATGATCTGCTATTAATATAGGACCTAATCTTCAGAGGTGGTTTGTGTCCTCGGCTCCACAGAACACACAGTTCCTTTTAAAGAGTCCTGGGTGTTTTGCAGGATTGGGCATCAGGAACCCAATTCCTATGTGTACAGCACTGCTTTTCCCGTTTCCAGGAAGCACACACATACTAATGAGCCTCGAGTTGTCCTGTCAAGGTCGCCAGGAAGACTGAAGAAGAAGGTGTCCTGCCTGTGCTTGGGAGCAAAGAACTGCAGATAAATTTGATAGATTTGATTTGGCTGTAGTCCTTTTAACCCTGCACTTGTGTAAGGAGAGATGTTTCTCCCTGTGAATATCCCCCATTTTAAGGCCCACGCTGAGAATGCACAATCTCATATAAAAGGTGGGAGAGCTGAAGCATCAAGTGGGAGCACGACTGTAGAATCAAGGCGAGTGGGAATTGTTATCTATCACTTAAGGGGTCTTAAGGGAAGCTGTGATCAAGGAGTGGATGGAAGAGGTCAAATGTCTTAGTTGTTCTAAAACTGGGAGAGAATCTGATTCACTAGGACTTACTGTGTGACACAAAGTTTTCCAGGGGCACTGGAGCTAACCGAAACCCTTGGCTGACTTGTGCAGAACCAAGTTTGTGGTATCTGCACTTATATGTATATTGTAATAATTGCTTACAATACCTGGTCACCATGTTCCAAAAACAAAAACAAATTGCAGCTCATAAGTTGACCGTCTTCCCTCCCACTAAACTAACTATTAGATTGTTTAAAAGTAACAGTTTGGAGCTTTGCTTTATATGCTTTCTGGGACCCTGACCTTCAGGAGTCACCTTTCAAGCAAGCAAGAGAAACAGACTTTTTTTTCAATATTCATACAGATTCAGGAGAATGGGCTTACAGAAAAACACCAAATATCTCAAGGCTCAAGTTAAAATTGTTGAAGCATTCAATTTTCAAAATATATTTACATTCTTGGAAGTGATCCTTCTTTGGATGGACAGGAATTAAATAAACGTCTCATTTTGCAATGGAAGAGTATTTTCTTCCTCAGTATACTAGCAGGGAGATTGTAATACTTTTACCTTCTTTTAGATAATCAGACTGAAGATGATCTGTCAAAATCAACTGGGTCTATTCCACCTTTTCCTGCCATGCACTGACGCTAGCTCATGTGTCTCTCTGATACCTTGTAGAGAACAACTTTATTAATACTAATGTGAGTTTCAGGGGAATGCCGTGGATTGACCGGACTTGCCTACAGAAAAAAACCGATCAATTCAAATCCATATTTCTTGAATCTCTTATTGGATGGTAAATAGACTGTTCTTTGGAGTGGAAATGCAACATGAGAATAATTTTATTTAAACTCAGCCTGTAAATCTTTGATGTGGACAATGTAACCTTGAATGATTTCACAGTTTTGCTCCGCATAGTTGTGAAATCAGCCTGAAAATGCGTGTTAGCTAGGGCAATGCAATAATGCAGATTTGTAGCTTATGTACTTATAACCATACAGACAGGCAATAGAGCATTTCTTCTCCCAAGTCTGAATATTTTAAAACTTTTGTGACAGCTATGAAATCCTGCTGCAGCAGAATGAATAAAAAGTTGATTTGCTTGTAGTTTACCAGAAGAACTATTCTTGGCTTGCCAGGATAAGCAGTTCTTTAGTGTGTCTCCACAGTTACACTAAATACGTTAGATCCTCTCCATATATATTTTGACTGTGGAAGGATGACTCCGAAGTACAAATCAGAGTTTGAATCAGCTAAAAAACTGGCAGAGATGGATAACAAAGTAATCTATTGCTTTATTGCTTCATGTCAAAGATACAGGCATGGGTTAGGGGATGTGAAAATTTGCGGAGCCACATTTGGAAATCTCAGTGCACCCTTCTGCTGCACACTGATGAGCTGTAGGGCTTTTGTCCAAATAACTTGTCTGTCAGCTACGCAGAGGCTCACTTGAATTACAGCCTTACAAAAGTGTGTTCAGAGAAGAGATATACTCTGCGTACAGCAGAATGCTGTGTATTTGTCACATAAGAATGAATTAAAATAGCCAAAAGAACCAAGCAGAAAATACAAGACAGCCTATAGAATATTTAACCACCTGTTATAATTTCAGAAATAATTGTTACTTGCCACTGAATTCCAAAGAATGTGGGGTTTTTTCTAAAAAAAAAAACCCTATAGAAAACATCATATTTTCTGTTAAATTCTGCAGACATTACCTTTAAATAGAATATACTTCTGCAGTGCAGAACCCTATAAAATGACATTTGTTTCTTGATTCTATAAGACTTAAAATGTGACTGTATATTGCAGCTGTTATTCCCTTTATGTTACCTACTAAAGTGATTAATAAAGATTGCCATGCGTCATTTTCTAACAGTGCTACAGGCAGTACTGTAAATCGTTTACTGCATAGACCTCTCAAACAAATGTTTGACAAAGGAGGGGAGGATGTTAAAGATTAAATTGACTGTGCTGTACATCAAGCAAGACATTTACAGTCATTGCCATATTTGTAGTCAGCTCATGTCCACTTCGAAACCTACAGTAGTAATTTTTCTTCTTCCAGAAAATACTTACAGTGCCAGGTAATTTCAGCTATGCTTACTATGAGTCCTGCTTGGCTTATACTAAAGTGTGAGAGCAATAAGATTCTTTCTTTCATTAATTTTGGAGATATACTGTATGACAGGTTGATCTCTTCCTTTATAAATCGTAAATAAAATACATATGCTCAAAAAACAGTTTTTGAATATTATAAGGGACCTGCAATAAACAAGAACTGCCAATATTCAAAAAGTAATGGGTAGGAAGGTGCTGACTTTTGATTGTTAAAATCATCACCTGCATGTATTAAGTAAATTAATTTGATAAGCAAAACAAGAGACGCCTGTCCATTCCCAGCAGCTGGCTCTCCCTCTGTTCAAGCTCTGGCTGGAAATCAACAGAAGCATGGGCAGGAGTGCCTTTTTTCCTGCACTTAAAGGCTACTTTCATAGCAGCCATACACAGATGTCCAAAAGTAGTAGCTGACCCTGCGTCTACCAAGTTCCTTATTGCAACCAAGAAAAGTCTAACTGTTGTGGAAGTCGTATATACCTGAGATAATAAGGTATATTAAGCAGCAGTAGTTGTATTGTGTTTTGCATTATCGTGGACAGTGTTTGCAAATCTTTTAAGATTAGGGCAATCAAAACATTTATTTAGACACTTTTAGAAGTTATATAGAAATTTTAGCCAAACCCCATGGAATGCAAGACATCAGGCTTTAAAGTAAGCCCTTGACATGCTCAGCTTGATAGATGCTAAGAATTTGGGAGGTTTTGAAGAACCTTAATGTAATTGTGTCGCACAAGTATTTTAAGCAAATTTAAAACTCAGTATTCATCTGTCCCTTCAGATTACTTCCCTTATGAAATTAGTAGTAGTTCTGAATTCACCTATTCTTGGGCAAGATTAGATTCCATACTAATAAAAGATTTTTAGGAAAGAATTGACGCTAGCATTCAAAATATTTTTTTCCAAATTATGCTCTTTCCCAAATACAAAAGGACATGGATGTTTTGCCCAATTTATAATTATAAATTGCAACTGGCTATTTAGAATATTAAGCTGCTTCTTTCTTCAATTAGGTAATGTCAAGAAATACAGTCAACTTATTTTTGATTTTCAAATTTTCTTCACTTTGAGTCCAAAGCAAGTAATCCACTTTTTTTTTTTTTTTTTCCCCTGGACATAGGCAGTTCCAGATACAACGGGACTTGTGTAGTCACATCCAGAAGAAAGGAGGATAGGTTTTGGCAGCCTGGGCCAGCTGCACGATAGGATGTGAGATCTCAGAAATGTCAGGAGGAACATGGGGACAGGGCAAGTCTGCCTATGCCATACAGTCAGGCTGGCAGCGTGTCCTGTGCAGTATGAGGATGAAAAGTCCAGCTGTCACTCCATAGCCCAGGAATGGCTTTTTCTTATTTTTTCTCCTAGGGAACTCTACCTCCTTAAATTTGCTTCTCATGGGTGTGCTGGGGCAAAAGCAGTGTGTAGCTTCATATCATTTGTTTTCTCATATCCCTAAATCCCCTGCACAGGAGGCTTTGTGAGAAAATGACTGGCTTGAAAGTCACAACACCAATTATAAACCAGTTACTGCTCATAATAGTTGTTTTTTATAATATGTTGCCATGGGTTTTAGGGCAGTCTTTGAAGAAGAACTATAATGGTTTTGCTACATACTTGTCCAAAGGACATCTCTTCCCTGAAGGGTTGGGGGTTTTTTTGTTATTAGTATTAAACCATTCTTTGCTTGTACTGAAGTGTGAGATCAATAATTGTCTTTCATTACTCTCGTATTGCTGAAGATCATGCTTTATCCCTGACAGTATTTTAACTTATTGCAGGAGGACTCTGCCCAGGGTCTAACGATCCCTGTCTGGAGAAGCCGTGCCCAGGGGACATGCAGTGCGTGGGGTATGAAGCTAACCGGAGACCATTCATCTGCCAGTGCCCACCAGGAAAGCTTGGCGAATGCTCAGGTGCATGTCACAGCGATAAAGGGGGATATACTTGAACAACAAAGTGCTGCCATTCTCATTTTGTAGGTCGAGGTGTCACTGAAGTCAACAGAAGATGTACTGCTTAACTCTTCTCAGTACTGGCACTTGGCACATCTGTTTATAAGCCCTGTAAAATATTTGGCTATGGGGCTGTGTGAAGACCATGATCCAGTTTCCATTGGGAAATTCCCACTGGCTTGGTTGAATCCCTGATCAGCAAAACAGGCTGCTGAGAAAAGAGGACTTTTCCTAGAGACTGTTATGCCAGATGTTTTCCTGCCATGGGCAAAGCTCTATAATTAACTCTTCTGCTTACAATTTAGATTATTAAAATTCCAATCTTTATTAACGAAAACTCTACACCATCCCAAAAAGAAAATTTCAGGACATTTGTTAGTTCTCTGCAGCTATGTTGTTCCCCGGGATACAAAGAGCCTGGTGGAAAGCCCATGAAGTGGAGTTTTCCATTGACTTCAGTGTATCCAGGGCTGCTTGACAGAGGATGTGCTATTTCCCTGGTGAAAACACAGCAGATACGGAGCTGTATCACTGTGGTCCTGGGCAGTGGTTGCAGGGAACTCATTGCAAGGGTTTGGCTGGCATCTGCTCACACCTAACTTTATACCCATAACTCAACTGCCTGATGTACAGGCATGGTCATCTTTAACTCCCTCTGTTATCAGTGAGGCAACATAGGTGCTTCCAGGGGTGTATAGCCTTAAAAATGCTGAATACTTGGAGAAACCTCTCTTTTTTATAAGTGTGGAGAAATAGAACATTTCTCCATCCCCTGAAAAATAATTTTCCCCAAATATACAATATGTTTTTGTAGTAGGTGCCAGCCTTTTTTCCCATCAAAGTTGTGTTTTATTTACTTCTTCCTAGACATTCTCATTAGCTCTATAAATTCTTTAATTAACTTGACAGTTGAGGAATTATTTCATGTGTCACTAAAAGAACATGTGTCTTTTCAAAATGTTTATTTCAGGCCACACTTCCCTTAGCTTTGCTGGGAATAGCTACATTAAATACCGGGTTTCTGAAAATAGCAAGAAAGAGGAATTCAAGTTGGCTCTCCGTCTGCGAACCCTGCAAAGCAATGGGATTATAATGTACACCAGAGCTAATCCCTGTATAATTCTGAAGGTAATTAAAATAACTTATCTTTTCCACAGTTGTTTTTCTTGATTATATGTTTTCTGTTGGGTCTTGATTTGGGGAATGCTGTTCTCATTTCAGCTGTAGATTGAGAAGATGAAGTCTGATCTATTTCATGCTAACAGGGAAAAACAACAATGTTGACAATGGCAGCAACAACAACAATCAAAAAAGCAGCTTGTTAGTGGTAGTTTACTTGGAAAATGCTCCATTGGGTGCTGTTCATTATAAGAACATTATGTGTGTCTGCACGCAAGAGCCGATCTGCATGAGATGTAAGATTTGGCCATTTATATGACCATATAGTCAAAACGATGCATGCTGAAATAGCTGTTCTTACCCTGTGTCCGTGACTGTGGTTGGAGGATATGCCCTCACTGCTGTCGAGTTAATTCCAGAAACCAACTGCTTTAAACGTGTT
>NW_008824231.1:1895701-1904545 GCF_000699105.1 Pygoscelis adeliae
AGATTCCTGCACTCTGTGAATTAAGATTATTTGTTGAGAGAGGCATGGGGTAGCTGGAGATTGCTATCGAATCAATATTTAATTGGTAACCTCTCCATGCATTTTCGTTCTTTGTTGGGTTTCTGTGGAATGGCAAATATCTGCTGGATGGAAAGGGTGTGCTAGGCTCATCCAAAAGCCTGCATGTATAGTACTTCTGTTAGAGCCTCTAAGGTACAAGATGAAGACATTGACTTTTGTAACTCGGCCATGTCTGAGCAGTGGGAGAAATGGCACAGAGCCTCTTGTGTCTGTATTTGCAATCTTTAGAGTTCTTTTGGATGAATGCTTAGGTAATGTTAAAATGTCTAGATGAGTTATTAATGGCAACAAATAATTCTATAGCTGTTAGCCTGAACTATTTCATGAGCAGGAGTACTGTCTGTCATTCACTGGGGACTCTCAGCGTTGGTCAGATTTGTACAAGACAATTAAGCTCTGCTTTGAGACGTGTAGAAATGCACAGTTTGAACTTTTCAGTATACTTTTTTGTTCAAAAAACCAAAACAAGACTGCAGGCTTGAAGACCACCTTTGAAGTCTTCATCGTGGTTGCTTTTAGCATATATCAGTAGGGAACGTTTGCAATTTTGTAGTTTTGAAAAATGCTTGGAAAAAACCAAATGGCCCTGGTGAAAGGTGCCACTTGAAAACAATAG
Organism: Pygoscelis adeliae; assembly: GCF_000699105.1. NCBI lineage: Eukaryota > Metazoa > Chordata > Aves > Sphenisciformes > Spheniscidae > Pygoscelis > Pygoscelis adeliae. The sequence goes on from NW_008824231.1 coordinate 1,896,399, forward strand.
GAGATGATACAGAGGCAGACTGAAATGGAGTTAGAATGATGACAGGATAATTTATTTTGTTAGAGTTTAGTGTATAATACTATCATGATTAAAGAGTCCAGCAGGTCAGATCATAGGCAGCTGAGTGGAAATCTCCAGCTGAAGCTGGGAGGTTTTGCTGCCAAAAGAGGAAAACTCATGCTATTACAAAAAATAAGTGAGTGTTCCTTATTGCAGTCACCTGGGTAGAGTCTTTAGTTGTGGGGTAGGAATTCTGTGTTTTCAGTCACACAATCACCTAACCATTTTGCTTTGAAAGATACTAGGAGGAAAAAATAACACTTGAAGGAGCAGTGACAAGAGCTGTGGCTATTCTGCTCCCATCTCAGAGGCCAACCTCCAGGTCATGCTCTTTTTTGCTTCCTAGCTCTAGGAAAGGATTTCCAGCTCTGAACCCATCTCATGCAGCACTTAGCAGAGAGCTTCAGACGTAGCTGCTGCTTCACATGTCTGATGAGAAAGGTCCAGGGTCTTCTATGCGGTGTTGTGGACGCAAAGGCTCCACTTTCTCCCATGCATCGGGCAGGGAAGGACACAGGGAATTCCCTTCCCAGAGCCTCATGCTCAGCTTTTAGGTAGGGCAGGATTTGCTGTTGCAGTGGTACATCCTTTTCCCAGGTCTAGCCGTTGGCTTCTATAAGCATAGGGCTTAAAGAAAAGTAAAGCATTACATTCAGCATGGTTTTTGAAGAAATGGCATCACTTAAAAGATCAGGAATTGCTAATTTTGTTTGTGAAGGTCATTTAGCAGAGGAACATTAGACTCACAAAAGTGCTCTATGGCAGACGAATGGCATTATGCTCAAGGGATGTAGCCATAGCAGGTCTCTTCAGGGATGGCAGCTGACCCATAAACTGTACTTTGTGAATCCCTAACTGAGATGCTTTCAAGCAACTTAGCCTTAGACTTTCTAAGCATATGTTTTTTCATTTGTAAACCAGAGGTAAGGCCTTTTTAGTTTTGTTTTTTTTTAACCAGGTATGTATGTTGTGAGATAGGGAAGCGCTCAGAAATGAGGCCGTTAAGTAGATTAATTAGAGGTCTATAAATGTGAAGTTGTTATCATTTGAGCATTGCTTTCAATTAAATTAAACATGAGGAGAAGCTTTCCAAATAGAGGATAAAGGATGGGATCCTGTGCTCTTTTGAGCACTCTGGCATCACTCCAGCAAAGCACTTAATCACTTGCTTAACTTCCTGTATTTGAAGGCAATTGGAACTACTCACATACCTTAATTTTAAGCATGTACTTAAGTATCTGCTGGATTAGCACCAGAGGGCCCAGCACCAACACTGAGCTCCAAACAAAGGCAGAGGTAGAAGAAATTTAGACCAACCACATAGTACGAGCCCGTGGGAGAACAGGCAGAAAACACCACCACTGTTGGGGCATATAGTGACATTGAATTTTTTGAAGCAAGTCTCCCCCATTGCAGTCTATTTAAAAATTAATGCTGCAATATGGTTTTCAGTGTTTAAATGACCAGCTTAATTTTGGGAGCTCATATATTTGTGATAACTCCAGGGATGGAAATATTCCATAATCATAACACGGTGTCCTTCTTCGATGAATAATAAATTCCATAGAGCAAACTGCTTGTCTACTACTTTGCTGAAAGCCTACCAGCTACACTGTGTTGATACAATATAATAAGGGTGTTATTTATTCAGCTGTTTCTAATAAAGCAACTCATCCATCGCTTTTGAGAGGTTGACCATTTTTTTCATTGCGCGCTCTTGCTTTTAAGACAATTGAAGCAAAATGAGATGGCCTTTTTTTTTTCCTTTGAAAAGATTACGTGTGCCAAAAACGGTATCACCATTTCCTTTTTCCTACGTAGCATCTATCTGCGAAAAGTAAGATTTAACAATTTAAAGCATTACGAGGCCATTGCAGAAGAGAATTCCATAACATTTCTTTTTCTTCAAGGAATATAATGGAGATTCAACTTGTTTTGTGAAATCTAAAGGATTAAAAATAGGTAAAGAAAGACTTTCCCATCATGCCAAAAATATAGCTGTTAAATGGTAAAAGACAAGCATATGGTCTTCCATCCAGGCAGTTAATGTGAAACTTTGCATGGTTTAGTTAAGTGTATATTATACATTTTAATGCATTACTGCTACATGGCTTATGCTGGATAAGACTGAAGCTTGGATATGATCCCAGTTATGGCTAGAGTTGAAACGAGTAATGTTTTAATTAAATATACCGTTTTACACAAACGAACCTGAAATGTAATTCGGCTAACGAAATATTTCCCCAGATAGATTAGTAGGCAGCATGCTGTATCCATGGTGTGTGACTGCAGACGGACTGTATGAGCCTAAGGTGGTCTCAGAAGAACCATTTGATCGTTTTATTACCTATGTTGATACACAAATATGGATGTTAGCCAAATGTCTTAGCCAGGCTAATATTCCAAAATAATTTACAGTATGTGTTTGGCTCCATTTTGCTCATTGAATGAAACTGTTGAAATGTAACAGATTGCATCAGCTTTTGGAGCCTTGTCTGTTCTTTGTACTTCTTTGCCCATTTTATACAGGTGAGGAATTTTGTGTCTGTAGGAGCATACATGCTTAAGTATGCATTAACCTCCCTGTCCTAGTAGTTATAATGAGAGATACCGTAACTAAGCCCAGAAAGCTCTGAGAGATGGAAGCTTGGTGGGAATTTTCTGCCCAGCTAGGATGAAGCAGTGTCTCTCTGCTTTCACCTTGGTGCGGCGGGTCTCTGCTGGCACTGTGGGCTGCATTGGCAAGGGGTTGCAGAGTTTGCATCTCTGCTGTGAGATGGAGTAACTCAAGCTCTCTGCTGTGTTACATCATACAGATGGAGAAAAAAGCAGTGCCACACATTCAGTCCTGAACTGAGAGTCTGATGCTACCAACCCTCGGTCAGACCAGTCATCCCACTGATGTTATTGTCTGGATAACTGCTGAGCCTGGACAACAGCATTGGCCTTTCACTGGATTTCCATACTATTTGTTTGAACGTACCTCATTTCATAAGAAATTAACTTGAAGTTCAGCTTTTCTTGGTACTAAGGTTCAGGCTATTATCAAAGAGCCCTGTTTGAGGATTGAACAGTGTCCCTGACATCAGGGCGGCTACGGGGAATAATGGGGACACCAGGGATTAATTGCTGAATCAAAGATGCATGGTTGAATTCTCCATGCTTAGGAGTGGAGGCATCGTTTTGCCCTGTTGAGTGGAGGATCCTTCTCCTCCCTGCCCAGCCAGCCTAGCTGCTAAATAGGCAGGACAGGAGCCCTTTGCAGCCCCCGCTCCTCGCAGGCTCTTCCTGCTCTTCCTCCTCCTCCTAGAGGCACAGGGCCATCAGGGGACAAATATTTCCTCCCTGTCCCACTACAGCAAGGCCTGTGACCATCTGATTAATGAAAGTATTTTTATGGTCCCATTGCTAGGGGTATCAGGGCACGTCACAGTCTTTAATGTATGTGTCTGTAAAGCAGTGGTGTGAGGTAGGGAAATGACGTTATCCCTCTTTTACTGACGGAGACCTGAAACTAATGACTTGCTTGAGATCCCAGAGGAAGAGTGTTGCAGTGTGTGGATTGCCATGCATATCTATCACATCTTAGGCTAGTACTGTAAGCGTTGAACCATCCTTTCCATCTTTCACTCTAGCCTAAGGTGGAGGTTACTAGTGCTTTTTTAATAAAAGGAAGGAAACATAGCCTTTCAGACAATATATATTTACTGTGTATGTCAGATCATCTGCTGGTAAAAAGAAGTAAAAGTGGATTAGAAAGATGTATAAAACATATTTTAATGGCAAATCTTTTAGATCATCGTTTCCCATATACAAATGGTGTAATATTTATCCCAGGTGCTCATATGTGGTGTTGTATTTATAAAGATAATTGGAAAAGCATGTTCTGTGAGTAAGGGTAATAGACATGCAGGCAGTAGGTCCTTCAGGGTATAAGTAGTCTTAGGGGAGGTATATGTATATTATGCACAATCAGTAGAACAGTTTCCGTAGGAAAAAGCCTTTTGAATAAGAAGCAAGTTAACTGCTTATCCGATGATGGCTGTTTTTCAAAGTGTAATATGTTGGCATGTATTTTTCTGTTTGATTTGTATTCCTGTTGAGCCAGACCATACTTTCTGAGCAGCAGCTTCAAGGTTTGTGGACTATTTTGTTGCACAGGGAGAAAAGAAAATATTGCTCCATCACTGGAGAAAAACCAGCTCAGTTTATCAGGGCATCTTGTTTACCGAGATTCCTCCTGAGCAAATGCTTTAATAGGCCCAATTTCAATCTACAGAAACAGTTTACAGCTGAGTTTTGAGTCCCGTAAGAAAAGATTTTTTAATGAAAAGTGATCCAGACGTATTTTTCTATACATCCATTAGCCTTTTTTGATTCAGCTGTAGGAGTACTAAGCAACATCCATCCTTCGATCATGTTGTATTACAGTCATAGATCTCATTTCTTCTCAGTTTTATTACATCCTACAGGTCAAGGACTTCAAAATAGCCAGCTGCCCATAACAGGGGCTAATTCTTGCTCTTCTGGCTCCTTCTACATGTGTATCTGTATCAGAAATAGTGTGGCCAGCAGGAGCAGGGAAGTGATCGTGCCCCTGTACTCGGCACTGGTGAGGCCGCACCTCAAATACTGTGTTCAGTTTTGGGCCCCTCACTACAAGAAGGACATTGAGATGTTGGAGCGTGTCCAGAGAAGGGCAACGAGGCTGGTGAGGGGTCTGGAGAAGAAGTCTTATGAGGAGCGGCTGAGGGAGCTGAGGTTGTTTAGCCTGGAGAAAAGGAGGCTGAGGGGAGACCTCATCGCTCTCTACAGCTACCTGAAAGGAGGTTGTAGTGAGGTGGGTGTCAGTCTCTTCTCCCAAGTAACTAGCGATAGGACGAGAGGTTGCACCAGGGGAGGTTTAGATTGGACATAAGGAAAAATTTCTTTACTGAAAGAGTGGTTAAACATTGGAAGAGGCTGCCCAGGGAAGTGGTTGAGTCACCATCCTTGGGGGGATTTAAAAGACGTGTAGATGAGGCGCTTAGGGACATGGTTTAGTGGGCATGGTGGTGTTGGGTTGATGGTTGGACTCGATGATCTTGGAGGTCTCTTCCAACCTTAATGATTCTATGATTCTATGATTCTATCCCTCTAATGCCCCATGCAGAGTAAGTAGGTAAGTAGGTAGCTGGCAAGTCTAGGGAGCTTGTCACATGCTTAGCTTCTCTAGGTCCACACCATCCAAGCGATTGCAGAGTACCCCAATTGCCCAGTGTGACTTGGCTTGAGGTTACAGCCCCGTTCAAATTCAGCTGGTCAAGTGACTGAGGTCTGGAAAGGAGAAGGAAGTCCAGAGATCATCAGAACTCAGGATTTTACCCTTAGCTTGTCTCCAGGTTTTGTGAACCTCCAAGGACAAGAAAATGCTGGTAATGACAAGACAGCACAGTCTGCTCCTATAGATTAACAGTATCCCATTTGCCTTCAAGCACATCAGAGAGCCTGGCAGAAAAGAGTTTGAGCACCAGTTCAGACATGTGCCAAGGGATGCCTCTAGCTAACATAGTTTTAAATGACTATTCATGCCAGATACGGCCAAAGACAGATGGACACAATGCAGCATTCTTACATCTGCATTAACCATGCCAGTTTAGCAAGCCACCAAAGCTCTGGGGGGGTTCTTGCATTGACAGCTGTGGCTGGGGGAGAGCAGTAGGGTTGTGTTATGGATAAACCAGTGAGAGTACAGTGTGTGCTGCAGGGAAGGATGAAAAAGGACACAGCGCCTGAACTTTTCAGGGAGATAAATAATGGGACAGAACTGTCTTGCGATGGGGTTTGCAGAAATAAATACTTCCTAGAGCATGACATAAAGGTAAAATAATTGCAAGAGCTTTCTGAGAGCTTGAATCCAATTAATGTGTCATAAGAAATTATTTCCAGCCTTGTCAGCTATTTTAAACTTATCTGCCATCTGTTAGAGAAACCTAAAATCTTTGGGTAAACTGCTAATCAGCAAAGCGGCACTTCATACCTATTCCCTCACTCTGCACTTTGCCTGCCCCAGCAGGCTAGCACAGATTTTCCCTTTATGAGGACTTCAGATGGATGAGGGACAGGAGGGAGAGTGAGAAATCCTAACAATCCCTCTAAAGCCATGATCCTAGCATAAACATGAGGAAAGAAAGAAAGAAAAGTAAGAGCCATCTTAGGTCATCTGTGAGGTATACACAGAGCAGGTAGTGTAGCATCCTTGGAAAAAATAACTGACTTTTGGCAACCAGAATCTTACTGTTGTACTTAGAGAAACTGAACTCATGACACTTAGGGACAAATCCACACCTTGCTGAGATGCTCCAAAAGGTTACAGAGGAACAGGATGTGTGCATGAGCAGAGCACCTAACATCCCCAGCTGAAAGCAGTGGCCATTGACTTTGCCACAAGCCTCTCTCAAACACTCAGAGGTGGTCCCTTGTCCTGACTGCCCTTTTGGTAGAATCAACCACCGGGAGCAGAATCACAGTGCAGGGGCGGATGGCAGGACTTGCTTAGAGAGACACGACTGCTCAGCAGCAGAGCCAAGAGCAGAACATGGGTCCTCCGGTCCATGCCCTGTTCAGTGAGACATATCGTTATCCCAGCGTGTGTTCTGCATCTATGTTTTTTCTATATTTTCAGTTTGCCTGCAGTAACTGGCTTTGGGTAAATTCTAAGTAAGCTGATATTTATCACCTTGGGTTTTTTTCTGATGATAAAGGCACAGCTTTTTGCTATTTTAGTGTCATGCAGGAGAGCAGCTTTAACATTGTGTAGAGACTTGTCTAGAAGTCCTCTGTGTTTCCAGATTCTCCGTGAGACCATATTACGAGACGGCTGAGTGCCTGAAGTGCTTTGATTTCTGTTTTCCTCCCGCAGATTGTCGATGGCAAACTGTGGTTCCAGTTGGACTGCGGAAGTGGCCCGGGAATCCTGGGAATTTCTGGCAGGGCAGTTAATGATGGAAGCTGGCATTCAGTCTTCCTGGAGCTGAATCGCAATTTCACAAGCTTGTCCCTGGACGACAGCTACGTGGAGCGCCGCAAAGCCCCCCTCTATTTCCAGACTCTCAGCACAGATAGCTCCATCTACTTCGGTGCCCAGGTCCAAGTGGATAACGTCCGCAGCCTGACTGACAAGAGAACAACGCAGGTCTTGAGTGGCTTTCAGGGCTGCCTGGATTCGGTTGTCCTAAATAACAACGAGCTGCCGCTCCAAAACAAGCGCAGCAGCTTTGCAGAAGTGGTTGGCCTGACCGAATTAAAGCTTGGCTGCGTCCTCTACCCCGATGCCTGCGAGAGGCATCCCTGCCAGAACGGCGGCACCTGTACCAGCGTGCCATCTGGTGGTAAATATTTTGCATTACTTTGTGGGTTCCCCCTCCCCATTTTCCTCTGTAATTTATTGCCAGAGATGGTTGTATGCAGCAACATGCTTGAAAAATCTCATGAACTCTATAAAACTCTGATAGGTATTGCAAATTGTGTAAAAGCTGTTTGCTCTATAAATAACGGTGAAATGGTGCCCCTTCTCATTGCATTAGTGTTCCAGGAGGAAATTGATTTATTGGCTGTTAGGGTAATCCTATTTCTATAGAAACCAATAGAATTACAATTACTGTAATGCTCAGCTGGATTTTTCAGGATCCATTTACAGCATCGAAGGCTGTACACAAAGATGGTGATTTCAAACATCCATCACAGATGCAACGGCACTGTTGCCTTTCTCTGTTTCTGAAGCTGTCACAAATAATTACTGAGCTGTCCACAAACTCCTTGGTCCGTTTGTGAGTGAGTAATTTGATTACATGTCTGCATGGAAAATAGCGAGTCCGCCCCATTATAAACCCCCCGGAAGTGTGTTTTACAGCTTCCTCGGAGGCCTGAGTGCTTCAGGGTCTAAGTAATATTATCCAAAGTTTATAGGGCATTGATTTAAACCGTGCTCGTGTTGGAATTTCCCATCCAGTGGTTATATGGTGGCTTGTGTGATTTGGTGCCAGTGACTTACTACCCAGTAACACAGTGCACAAGTTACCAGACCATAAGAACAGTGAGCATCTCAG
>NW_008824231.1:1904732-1946642 GCF_000699105.1 Pygoscelis adeliae
GGACCTTTTCTCTAGGGCTGTTCTCTCTCTGCAGTGTTCAGGTTTCTCTTCCAGTTCCCCATATTGTGTTAGCAGGCAGCATTGTTCACCTTTTCTGGCAGACTAAAACTTCGTCTCAGTGAGCTGACAAGGTCTCATAGCAAGGACGTTTTAGGTAGAGGACAAGGTCCTCTAGCAAGGACATTTTCCAGTCTGAACAGGAGGATGCTCAACAGAGAGGTCTTCTACAAGCTCAGAGCTTTCCATCCACTTATTGGCAGTGGGTTTGGTCATGGTTCCCTAGGGAAGTTCCCACCAAACTCTTTTTTTATGGAGCATTTAACCACTGTCCAGGGCTTTCTGCTTTACTGTGTCTGTGTAGTCCCCTTGTATCCATAATTGCTATTTCTGTTTTTCATTGTTTTAAACCTTGTTCTCATATTTTCTTTTGATCACCCTCCCTCAAGTAGATTTTTCTAAACTTTAGGAACTTCCTAAACTTTAGAACAGTTTTAATTTTAAAGGCTGAAATCTGGTGAGATCTGAGCAAAACTGACTGTAAGACAGAAGTTTCTCACTTGGATAACCCTGCCCTTATAGAGTAAGCCCTGACAATGTGAATTTATCTCAGCTAGCATCTCCTCTGGATCCTTGGCTTTGATTCAGCCACTTCTCCCATGCCAGGGCAAAGGGTGCGTCAGGGATGCTGTCGGCTTCGCTGTTGGTGGAAGGAGATGAGAGGACAGTTGAGAGGAATGAAACGTAGCACTGGCACTGGCAAGCCAGGATGTGATGTGCAGCACAAGGACAAATGTTGCTGCTTGTGTGTGTTGTTAAGGGTCTTTATTTACTAAGGGAAGGAAAGAAAATGAGTGCTGCACAACAAGGGCAAAAGAAAATCATTCTGAGGCATAAGGATGCTGCAGCCACTGAGTGAATTGCAAAGCAAGATTATTTAAATCCCTAGGAAATATGGCTGTAATATGTACATGAACATAACGTGGCTTTGATTCAGACTCCATACTTAATAAATGAGGTTAACCATTCGCCTAGTATTCTAGGAAGCATGAGAACAGCTCCTTCTATTGATTTTATTTGAGTCTATTTACAGTATTGCTCAGCAATCTCGTGATGAGTAAATTGAAACCTTTCTAACAAAACATTTTACAGTAATTTTTTTTTTTCCCAGCGCCATGTGCATGCCAATTCAAACTGAGGGGAGCAGTGGGGCAGGGGAGAAACAGGCAGCACTGAAGATTAGACCCATTTTATTACTGGAATGGCACGCACCGTTTTCATGTCAACATAATTCGCTCTTGGAAAGCAGTCACGGAACTGATTTAACTTGCCTGCGTTCCTGCCTCGGCGAGGGGGCACGTGCCCTGTGGGGATGTTTCATCTGCCTGCCATTAAAAAATCTGTTTGCTGTTTTTACTGCCTCAGCAGTGTATGTAAATAAAGGATTGTTATAAAGCCATAATTCCAGCGCAATGGGCCCTGACCATACATCGGTAGTTCTGCAGCCCAGCCCACAAGGAGAAGGCATGGGCATTTTTGTTTCCACCAGGCAAAGAGATTCTGTTGTTAGTGTCCTCCATATGCAAAAAGGCCACGTAATTAAATTCCGTAGAGTGGAGAGCCCAACAGCATTGCAAATGCTAGTTGCAGAGCCACAAACTGCAACGTGCATTTAAGAATCATCAGCCATTGAATTCGCTGACATGGATGTTAGCAGCTGACTTTGATTTAAAATAGAAAAAAAAAGTAATAACACTTCATTTTTTATCTTAATAAAGAAAATGGGAGCTTTCTTCTTTTTTGGTGGGGGGAAGCATTCAAAAATGTGCTGTGCAAAGGTCCTTTTCCCAGTCCCAGGGCATTCAGTAGCATCAGGATCTCTTGACTAATATTTTCTATTATATTATCCTCCTATTAAAGTTTCTGGAAACTAATGTTCCTTTTCATAAACAGTATTTGGCGTAATGATAGGATTTGTTTTAATAAATAGATCCTCTAATTTGAATTTTACAGAGCAGATTTCATATATTGTTAACATCCTTATTCTTACAAAACCCCTTCCTTTACAAGGAAGTTAAGAGAGAGAAAAAGAAAGCTCAATTTTATAGCTAACTTTAAAAGAAAACAGTCAAGCAAAGGTTACCCAACATTATAACATGAAAGAGTTGGTGGCTACGTGCCAGAAATCAAAGGGGCCATGTCTAATTTGCATATAATTTGCATAAATTGATCATCTAAAACACAAACCTCGATAATAGTATTCCTCTTGTGAGATCTTCCTTTCAATAGAAATGCCTACTGCCCTGTTCACCATTAATACAAAGCTGGCTCTGATTACCTTCTTCATCCTGCGGTTGTGGGGACAGGGCAATATTACGGCCCTGTTTGGGGAATTGCTAAAGCGATGCTTTGCATGCACGAGGAGCGTGTCCACCCTGCTGCTGTTAGGGTTTGTATGGATAAACTCACAGCAACTTCGAAGCTCCTGACTCGGGGACAGTGCTGTGCATGGGCTGCACACAGCTTGGGACTGATTGCAAAGGTATTGCCCCGAAAGGAGAGTTGGCACAGGGCTAGTTGACCCATGCTGGCTCTTTCTGTCTGACCTCTCTGCATATTGAACAGGAGGACAAGGTGTGAATCTTAACCTGCAGAAGAATGTATGGGTAGCTCAGATGCTCTGAGACATCACTGAGAGCACAGAAAAACCTCTCTGCTTTCAAAATCTGGCTTCTGGGCCAGCTGAAAGCGACCATGGCATGAACCTCTACTTGCACTCATGTGCTCCCACAGGTCCAAATGAAGTCCCACAGCAGCAGTGTATGCCCAGCATTGTCGGTGGTTAAAGAGAGGGTACTGTGTGTCCAGGGACCCCGCAGGGAAATCCCATGCGTGCTTAAAAAGGGCTGGGAAAGGGGGATGAGTGCTCACAAGGTCTGACAGCTCAGGAGACTCCTGAGAGCTATATACAGCTTTAGGACAATTTTCTTGGAGACACTGGAAACCACAGCCCTGAAATACAGGCCACATTCTTCCAGACTTTTCAGCCCCTACCCATAAACACAGGTCAGCGAAGCTATTTTTAAAGAAAGTTGTTAGCATTTTGAAACCTGACAAACAGCATGACTTTCAGAAACAGCTTGGCTCTTTGGGCTGAAATTTCCCAAGAAAATTCAACCAAGTGTTTAAAGTGTGGTTTAGCTATAAGCTGCTGAATATGAGGTCTTAAAATGGGAAATGTCACACAACCTTAATAATAGAGTGGCGTTACCAGGTCTGCCAATAGTAAATGTATGTTTATCTGCATGAATAACAACATGAGCAATCACAGCAATAGAAAGCTTTACTGTAATCAAATCCAAACACTGCGCCAAGCTTTTCAACCACAGAGAGAAACCTCATGTTTGTAAAGCCTGCAATTATAAGTATAGTTACTTCCTTTTAATTTGATCAATCCTGTATACATCTGGCTTTGATTGAAGTAAATGTGAGTAGGCAATTTTATTTGAACATGAAGCATTTCAGCAGAAATATCTACTGAGTCAAGGACTGTGGGCAGAGTGTGGGGACAGAAAGTCATTGCTTTCCCCTCTCCTCATTTTTTCTTTTTTAGTTTTTTTATGAACAAAGTTAAAATCCAAAGAGAGGGAAAAATGCAACCTGGCACTTAGGTGGTGGGTTCAATACATGTTTTAAAGCATGTTGGCAACATTGACACAGGAGTGTTTTTGAGGATTAGGTAGTTCATAAGAATGACATTAGGGAAAAATGGGTGTATTAATACCATAGTCATGAACCGACCTGGTCTTACTTATGTTCTCAATCTCGCTTTTTCACACACACAAACAAAGCAGCATGCTGTAATGTGAGCATACCAAATGCACATCAGTTAATTTTTAAAAGCTTTTTAGAAATTTTGGGGGGATAAAACTTTTTTATAGCTATGCTTTTAGACATCTGGATTTAAATTCCCAGTTTCAAAGCACATACACACCAATCCTTTCATAGAAAGCACCGGTTTAACAAAGACTGAGGTTCATTTTCATACCAACTAGTGGCAAGAGGCAATCATCTGTTTGAAGACAAATAAGTTAAATCTGAAGTGGCAGGAATATGTATGGCTGAAGAACACACAGTTCTTGAAGGTGGCCTGGTATGTCTATAAATATACCAAAATACAAATGGCGGGAGAGGTCCTCTTCGCCTTCAGTTCTTCTCATCAGTTAACTTGCCAGGTAATGCTATGTGAGCAGGGCCAAGGCAGGCCTGTTTCTGGACATTGAGTTTGTCAGGTCTAGCTGCACAGCAGGGAAAGAAACTACATGGGGAGATCAAATGCAAAAGCCAAAGCACGTAACAGATAAAAGCCAGCTCCTCTTGCATGTGATAGAAACAGGAGCATACACATGTTCAAAAAAAGAATTGGCAGCAGTTTGGAGCATCCTCTTTAATAAAGCCAAGTAAACCTGAGGATAGACAGACATTCAGATGCTCAGGCTGGGAATGCTACCAACGGAGACGTTCGCTGCGTAATGGCATCCCATCTGCTGATGGCACCGTGCCTGCCTTTTGCCACTGTCTCTGCTTATTAAGTGCCAAGCAAACATAGGTACAGGCAGGAAGCCTGTGTGGTGTCCTCGCTTACAGCATGTTGCTCTTCAGTAAGGTCTGGGCTGAAAAATCCCTTTTCCTCTGGACAGGGACATGCCAACAAGGCAGGAAGAGAAGCTGTTGGAGTCAAAGTGAGAAGGTGAGACTCAGCTACGTAGAGTGGACTCAGATTAGTGGAGGAATATGAGACAAGCCCTATAAAACAACCAGAAAGTCCAAGACTATGTGTAGGCAGGAAAGGGCTATGTCTAAATAAATGTTTTAGGTCACGAATGAGCTTTGATGTGAATCTTCTGATCATCCCCTCTCATTATGCTTTGATTCCTGTTGTGGAGAGGTGAGGTCTTGAAGGGCAGGACCAGGCTTCCCTCTGGACGGTGCTGAGCTGGAAGACGTGCACCAGGATTGCTGCTAATGTGATCCTAAGGCCCTGAAATTTGCGCACTGAGGGTGCTGGGTCCTCAGCACCAACTGTTTTGCTCCACAGACCCACTGCCATTGCTCTGCAGAGCTTGCTAATGTAGATGTAGCCTAAAAGGGCCATACCGTTGCTCATAGCTTGTGTTGCTCTTAGGTCAGCTGTTGGCACAGGCTGTTGTGGCACATGCTCAGAGTGTTGTGGTCCTGCCCCAGCAGCACTGCAGATGTGTTTACCAGCGCTTTCTATCTTTTTCCACTGTTTCCCTCTGAAGCAATACAGTGGTGACATCACAAAATTTGCTGCCTTGGAAACGCAGATCAACATTTTCCAGCATCAGTGTGCAAAATTAAATATTTGTATCTCTTGGAGGGAACTCAGATGGACGATCTTAAATGTTGATGAATTTCCAAGACTTCCGGTGCCTTCATTGTGAACAGGAGCAAGCCCTAGATTGCTTGAAAGGGTTTTTCTATCCCCTGCTGAGATGACAAGGCACTTAGTCTTTTCTTCAGCTCTGTTGTCCTCGGATGTGGGAAGTTTGCTTATTATTCTTGTGCTAAACGGGAGCGAAGAAATGCATGATACATTACCAGGCTATTAAGTTAAAAGTGTAATAAAAATTCTTTGTTAGACCAAAGATGCACTCCCGACCAAAAGGGTTTTCTTTACTCTTGCACTTTGTGGCTACAGTGTGCAGTAGGGGGCAAAATTACAGCCTTCGCTGAGAGGTTTGGAGAAGCATAAAAGGTCTGGCAAGTCTGCTGGCCGAGTCGATACATGCTGTGTACTGAGCCATCATATCAGCTCTTCACTTCCCTATTCCATGAATTTCAACATATGCTTTGCTGGGTTGGAGACCTCCCGGGTGAAAGCTTTGCAGCTCTGAGCGTGTGTGTCACGGGAAAGTTCTGTGTCTTTCGCCAGTGGCTCAGAGTTGGCAGGTGTATGGCAGAGCTTCCAACGGGAGGGAAGGTCAGTGATAAATACTGTAATTTAGTCCTGCCTTTATTGCCTTTTTTATTTCTAACTTTGATTCCTAGACTTAGAATCTATGCTGAATACTTCAGTCTTCTAATATCTGAGTGTGTTCCAGCATCATTAAATCAAATTCAGTTGAAAATGTAGGCTTTCAGAAGCAGACTTTTCATTTTGGTCTTGTTCATACATTGCCCAATAGAGCTCTGAGCCATCTGGAGCATTCAGTTTCATCTTCTCTTAGTATAAAATGTTAATTGAAGTTGGTGCATCTTTAATATAAACAATAGGCAATAATAATAATTAATTAATCCATGTTCCTTTTATACTTGGTGGTAAAAGGATATTTTTTTTTACCAAATCAATATTTTTTACGTTTTCTGCAGTGAATAAATGCAACAGAATATGTTACAGAGTGAAAACCCAGAACTTAATCAGCTGAAACAAACACAAGATGTGAAAAGAAAGTTATTCAAAGGCTTTGTCTTACAAGTGATTGGCAACTAGCAACTTAGGTACAGAAAGTTGTTTTTTAAAGTCACTTTAAAGTTATGTAGGTTTAAAATATCAGATAACAAATAGAAGAATATATCTATTCTGCTATTATATAAGGCAACAGATTTGTTTATGAATAAAGTGTTTTATATTAAAATCGAGCATTTTCATTTCGCTTATACTCATTGAGACCATAAAAATATATAAAACATTACTGTAAATTTTTGAACTATAGATGTCACTGTTCAGTCATAAAATGAAGCACTGAAACAACCTTATTTATTCATGCTGTGATTTCTACCAGCAGTATTTCTAGATCAGCTACTTTGCCAACTAACAATAAATCTTCCATAGGGATGGCATCAAAATGCAATGCCTGGTGCAGTCGCACTTTTGTAATTCTTCAGACCCAGATCTCTACAGGTCCAGAAAGTTGTTCACCTTGTCTGAGTGAGATATGTATAAGACACCAAAAAATAATCCCATCTTGCTGATGCTGACCAAACGTGCTTTCTAGGAATCCCCAAAGTCAAATCGTTTCTCTTCTTAACTCTGCAACCTTGAACACAGCGGTGCTTCTATCTCCCTTCATAGCAGGACAATGAAACAGCATGATATTTGAGTATCTATTTCATTTATCTTCAATTAAATAGGATTGGACTCTTGACTGAATACGCCAGCAAGTCTGGTTCCAAGTTTGTTCTCTAAAGCCTGTCCTCATGAAAGAATTCAATTAGAGTAACTGAACAAGGTGAATTGAACCGGATAGGACATAAAAGATGTGGGAGTCTTAATGCAGAATTGCTTTTGCCTCGTGCCTCCACTGGGCTTTTCCATATTGTTTCCATGAAATTCTTTTTCCTTGTAACTGTGCTGGAAATTCCTGCCTTGTTTCCTAGAACAGTGGCTTTTAAAATATGTTTTGGGGTTGGTTTTTTTTCAGATGTATACATATAGAAAGTTTTTAACAATATGTTTAAAAGGCTCACCACTTAGGGATGATATTTCAGCTACATCAGCTTGATCTCCAATAATCTTGACACTGAACTGAGTTGCATTCAACCATTTCAGCTCTAACTCCAGCAGTATTAATGGCAGGAAGGTTCCTGTTCCAGTTGCTATATTCAGTAAGTCTGTGAACCCCATAACTGGAGCTTGAACCTTGCCTACACATCTGTTTAGGGCATTTGGATTGTGTAAGTAGTTTTTTAAAAAATCAGCCAAAGTTTTTTACAGATGTCCAGGAAAATTTTGCTAGTTCAACAGCTCTAATTTGGAGTCTTTCCATCCCAGGGACTGCCTTAGCCATCAATGACTTTCACAATCTATATGTTCCTTGCTCTTTTCAAATGAAAAAGCACTCAGATTTCAATATCCAGTTCACAATATAAAGAGACACATTGTCTCACTGGATTTCTTTATGACCTTAAATAAAGTTTTTATTAATGGCATTGTGCCATATGAAATCACAAGGAGAGGGAAGAAAAAAAAGAGGTTGTCATTTGATACTTGGCAGAGTGAACTGATGGTTTCAAGAACTGGTTTTGACTCTGATGTTGCTCCTCTGTCGACAAGAAATGGGGAGGTAGGACTTTGATCCTCTACAGGGTCCCCCTCCACTTGAGTGGAGTTATGTCTGATGTATTGCAGCCAGTGATTAATCAGTCACTTAATAATCAGCTATGATTAGGGCTGGTGTTGCCCAGGTCAGCTGGTATTATGAAGTTTATAGTTAATGCCTGGATGATGCGCTTTATGAAAGTGGTAAGTATCACTATCAAGTGTTTTATTACTGTCACATCCCTACTGTGTCATCCTTGTGAAAGTCAGATGTGGAAAAGCTCTCAGCTCATGTATTTGTTCTTCAGTGAAGTCCCTAAAGGAGTGTGGGCTGCTGCTATCAGCAAATATGGTCTGTATTTTCACAAATATTGCGAGATGCATCCTTGATCTAGAATATTTCTTGTGACCAAAGATGTTCATGAGCAACATTTATTCTTATCTGAATCATGACGATCAGGATGGTCTGGGCTGGAGGAACTCCTGTGGTCCCTGGTTGTAGACATGGGCTCCAGTTGTCCAGACATCCCAGATAAACAAACTCTCGACTGGCATTAGTGTGGACCACACAGACAAACCAGAATGAGCATAAACATCCCCTTTCCCCCACAGTACAATATATTTTTTGGAGTAAAGTAGCCAAATGGACCCCCTTGCTTCTAGACAGATACAGTGGTAGGCTTCTGATTTATTTCTCTGTGTCCCTCACCTCCCAGGCTACCAGTGCAATTGCCTCTCCCAGTTTACGGGAAGGAATTGTGAGTCGGAGATCACAGCCTGCTTCCCAAATCCCTGCCGGAACGGAGGCTCGTGCGATCCCATTGGCAACGCTTTCATCTGCAACTGCAAAAATGGCCTGACGGGAGTAACGTAAGTGACCCTCTCCAAGTGGGCAACGGGAGCTTTTCAATTCAGTGATGGAGGGCTTTTTGATCAGGCATTTTGTACCCAAAAGCTATGATTCACCTATCAAAAAATAACACAAAACTTAGTGCTTATTTCAAGTCTAAGCTAGTGACAGCTGAGAAATCCATGAGGCTTGCATGTTCAGAAATGCTTTTCTGAACTTGGCTTCCTAAATTATTGTTTCAGGATGTTATCTCCAGACAGTTTTCACTGAGATATACACACCTAAGTGTTAGAGGCTTTTTAAGCAATCCCAGAAAGCCTGGGGAAGCTGCTGTGTAATCTTTTTTTTTTTTTTTAATGGATCAATTATTTAGTCACCTTAGCCCTGATGTAAAAGCCTAATTTATTGCATCCATTTTTTAAAATCCCAGCCTTGATCGTATACTTGGTGTAGAAACAGAAAATCCCCTGACCTGCCCATCAACATGCTTTTTTCTCATCTAGTTTGTCTACTGTTTGTACTTTTTGTTCTGCCTTTTTTTGATCACCTCTTCTTCTTTCCAATTCTCCTCTCTCTCTAAGGTTCCTGTTCTTTTTTTTCCCCCACTTCTCTAATATTTGCTCATTTTATCTCCAGCCCTGTAAAATTTTACACAGTCCGTATATCCTTCCCTTCTCTTAAATAAGTACTCTGATTATTTTACTATTTTTTTTCTCAACTATTTTCTCCTTGAATCCTCCTAGTATTTTGTATTGAAACCCATGGGATGGTCCAAAACCAATATAAAAAGGCTGAGATTCTCTATTACATTCAGTGAGCCTCATTAGGGTCAAGGAGCCTTTTCCTATCAGATGCTTTAAACTTTTATTTCCTTCCTGATGTTTCCATTTTATTGTCTTAAAAAGCCATGGAATAGCTGTATAAAAAATTAAATACCATTAAATAGTATAATAATAATAATAATAATTTGCTAAGCACCAGCAAAGTGTTAACTGTAATTGTACCACTTTGACAAGATAAGTCATCATGTACAAGGTGGGCTGTTTGCTAAGTGTTCTCCAAACTCCAGACTCTCCTTTTCTTCTTTTAAGGTGTGAAGAAGACATCAATGAGTGTGAAAGAGAAGAATGTGAAAATGGTGGCTCCTGTGTCAACATATTTGGTTCATTTCTGTGTAACTGCACCCCTGGCTATGTGGGGCAATACTGTGGTCTTCGCCCCGTGGTGGTTCCCAATATACAAGCTGGGCATTCATACGTCGGCAAGGAGGAACTGATAGGCATAGCTGTGGTCCTGTTTGTCATATTTGTGTTGATCATCCTCTTCATCATCTTTCGTAAGAAAGTATTCAGGAAGAACTATTCCCGCAACAACATCACGCTTGTACAAGATCCGGCTACTGCCGCCCTCCTCAACAAGAGCAACGGGATCCAGTTCAAGAACATCAGGAACAGCGGAGACAGCAGAAATATCTACCAAGAGGTTGGGCCTCCTCAGGTCCCGGTGAGGCCAATGGCCTATACCCCATGCTTCCAGAGTGACTCAAGGAATAACCTGGACAAGATAGTGGATGGGCTTGGCGTGGAGCACCAGGAGATGACAACGTTTCATCCCGAATCCCCTCGAATACTGACGGCCAGGCGGGGGGTGGTGGTGTGCAGTGTAGCTCCAAACTTGCCCGCTGTGTCTCCCTGTCGCTCTGACTGCGACTCCATCAGGAAGAGTACGTGGGATGCTGGGACAGAAAGTAAGTAGTGCTGCTTGCTGCTCTCACTCTTCCTTGCGTAGGTAAGGGTTGCCTTCAGGGTGCAGCGGGTACAGTGGCTGCTCTAACCTCATACACTTACAATTTTTACATATCTCCAAGAAGTGATTTGGTTTAGTTTTGAAAGGTTATAATTAAACTAGGCGTACAAGACCTCTACTTCTATGCATCAAGTATGAGTAAATGCATTTATTTCACTTGTTCAGAAAGCACATATGAGTAAGTGCTCTGAGTGTTAGTTCTTCAAGTGATACAATGCAATCATCTTTCTACTGGAAAAAATAATTTGGGGCAGAATTCTCAAATATAAACTCTGCTAGGTTTGGGCAGTTTGTCTCCCAAGGGAGTTAAAAACATTTAAACCTTTTGCAAGAAGCAATTGTGTTTTGCAACAGGGACAAATGAACTAATATTCTCTACTTCCAGTGTCTGAAATGAAGCAGAAAATCATGCACTACTTATAGGATCACCTTTTCAGTCCATTGCATTCCCATCTGCGTTTAGTATCAGAGTGATCACAAAATTTCTGATGCCCACACTTACCTCATTTGTGCTCTGATAGTTTCTCACCTGATAACGCAGTGCCCCCTCCATTCCTGAACAAGTTGCTGGAGATGCAGCAAACTTCAAATATTCTGTCATAGCAGGAAATACCGGTTTGCTGGGAGAGAGTTACGGCCCTACATTGTCTATCCTTGCAAGTCAGAACATGTCATATGGACTGGGAGATGTTTGCTTTAGCATACGGGGTTTTTTTATGATGTTTTCTCTTTTTCGTAGTTTTCCCTAATGCATCTTCAACCCCCCTGCAACACAGCCTTAACCAAAACTGTCAAATAAAACTCCATGATACAGAAACTTTCATAGTCCTGTAGTTTTAGGCAATAGGAACTGAGGAAAAGAGACAGGAATCTAGCACTGCCTCATACCTGTGCCCTGACCTGCACATTTTCATCTAAGGCAGCACATTAACTAAGGTCTTCTAGTGAAAAACAGGAATTAATTTTCATTTCTTTGGGCTGTATTTCACAGTTGTGTTGTGGTTGACCTTTTTAACCATTAAATATAGTTTTGCTCATTGAAAGCATCAGCATGCCAGCCCCGATACGTGCTCTGCTCTGTATTCTCTTGGGTGTTTCTGCCGCAAACACTGCTGGTATCTGTATGAATTTCTGCACAGCATGAGGCCATGCCATGGAGACAGACCTCAGTTGTCAAGGAGTGGGAAGCAGTGCAGCTTCGTTACTGCAGCACTTGCTCCATCTACTACATACCCTGCTTCTCAGCAGGAGCAAATCAGCCCTTACTGTACGGAGGTGCCCCATGCTGGGTAGAAATATCTGCAGCTAGCAGATGGAGATCTGTACTTACGTGTTTGCAGAACCTGAGCTTGTTCATTCATAATTAGCTCAGGTATCTATCTCGGTGCTTATCATGGAGGATAACTTTTTGTGTTCCATATTATCACTCATATAATGTATAGTTGAATGTGTTTATTCATGTGTGTTTAATTACATGAGAATTTATACCATAGGCTGCAGTTACTTCTTCTTCTAAACTGTAGAAGCGTTGTCAAGACTGAATGTCCCTGATGAAAAGCAATGTAAATTGAAGCATAATCTATTATATGTCAGTGGTGGAGCCACTAAAATCTGATCCAAGGGCCACTGATATGAATAAAAAGATGCACAATAACTTTATTGAGCATTGAATAAGCCTTAATGAGGGTTTCATATTCAGAAATGAACAGTAAAGGTAAACGTAACTGTAATCTCTTGTATAAGATGTTTATACCACATTTTTTAGGGCATCATTGTCTTTGCTGCTGAGACTACATGTCATCTAAAAAGGCGATACTGAATATAGATGTTTCTTCTTTGATTACAGTGGTGTCAGCCACTTGAAAGACTCTTTGGGCTTCAAACACTTCAAAAGTCTAGGTATCCTCATCAGCTGCCTTCTTGACCAATAGGTCATTTCCTCTGTCTGAAGTAAATAATTTTATTCTGACAAAAATAATAGAAGACTACTTGTTGGCAGGATTTAAATGGCTCTGTGGTATAAATAGACAAATGTGCATACCTGGAGACTACCATTTTGCTTTGTTTTTGCTGTCAATGAAGGTAAAGGGGTTGATGACGCTGAAGAAGTGACCTGTTTTGCAGGAAGTAATAAAGGCAGCAACTCCGAAGTACAGTCCCTCAGCTCCTTCCAGTCTGATTCCGGTGATGATAATGGTAAGAAATGGTTTCATCTTTATTATGCTGGGGAAAAAGCTATTTAACTCTCTTTCTAATATTATTAAAAACATTTAGGTGACATCTAGAAAACCCTTTAATGATGCTAGAAGTCAGAAAGTCCTGGGTTCAAATCGTCACTTTGTGTCCATTTTTTAAATTATAGGAATGTAATTAAAATCTTGATGCTTGGAGCTGTTGTATCAGTACCAAGCTTTACAGTGAATTAGAGGTGTGATACAGCAGAGTCACGTTGCCAAGATATAAGTTGATTAATAGGTTGCAAGTGAAACTGTAGAATTTCTATCGTTTTCCCTCTTGAAAGAGGATGACTTTCATGTTTCATCCGTCAAATAAAAGGGAATTTGTGTGCCGTTTGCCAGGTCTCATTCATGGTCCCAGCAAAACTCTGCTGGTGCTCAGCAGCAACAATAAGCGGATGAGCCAGTCCCTGGTGGCTTGGTCTCTCCCTGGCAATCAGAGCTCAGCGAACAATAGAGCACCATTAAATCCTTGCTCAGTGCATGTTTGTTGCCCGCTTTCATGTCCTACATCATTATCTCAGTGGGTGATATGGGCAGAGCCATACACAGCCTGAAAGAGGCCTACAAAGTCAGAGCAAACCTTTGTTTCTACGGCCCATGTATGTTGAGCAGTGGGTCTGAGAAAAGGCAAGATGTTTCTGCCAGGGAGGCATGATGGATGTCAGGGAAGCCTCATTCAGATACACAGAAAAAGATTAGCACAAAGAAATTGCACTTAGTTTCATCAGCCACCAGTTAATGAACTGTCTGGAGACTCAGTTCCTCAGTCATGTCATGCAGCTCTTCCCTAGGTACTCCTAAATGTTTGAAAAAGCACTTAAAGAGAAGTGCACTTGCAGTTCCTTTTGGTTCAGCTGTGGCTGAAACATCATGAGTATTTTTGTCAAGCTTCTCAGTGCTTTTCTGCCCCTGCACCCCCAAAAAAACCCTTTAGTGTTTTTTAGAATAATTATTAGATTTATTATTATTTTAATAATATATATTTATATTATAATTACCTTTAGAATAATTATTCAGGTGGTCATTTATTGTACGTGATTACTTTTTATATCTCCCGAATTCTAATTAGGCTTTTGAAGCATCTGATCCTGCCCCCATTTAAATCAGTGACACGGTACCCCTTGAAGCTGGATTGGACCTTCTGTGCCTGCTCATTTTTTGTGAAAACTGTATTTAAACTACGGCCTTTAGAGATAACAATTCTAGTTCAGGGTCTAAACAAATCTATATCTTCAGGGAGAATTAGGGAAGAAACTTAAATCATCTGAGTCGTTTTGCAGAGGTCAATGCAAGACTGCACGCTGTGGTTTCCTTGCAGCGGCAGGGAGGGTTTGCAGTGAAAGAGCTTAAAATATAAATACAGGCGTAAGTAAGCATATACATGCTCGTATACATGTACATAGGGGCTAATGGATATACCTCTTGAAACCATAAACCCTTCCCCTTCCTGTCATTTTAATTCTTTGTGCTTCACATCCCTGCAAAGGTTAAAAGGTTGTCAGTGAAACCACAACAAAACGCAATGCAGCATCCATGCTCTTTGGGGAGACAGGACAGGCTGCTCCTTCTCCAAACTCCTTCCTCCAAAGCCGAGAGCAATGCTGCTGGGTGCTCACACAGCTAGCACCCAGTGGGGACAGGATTGTGTCATGCTGCTCTACAAATGACTGTGCCGACACTGTCTTGTGAAACTGGTTAATCGCTTCCGACTGGGGAAACCTGTTTTGCACCTAAGAAGCACTGGGAGGAATCCCGCTGAAGGTGTGAACAGCCCTACGCTGTTCAGTTTGTATCAGGTGCAGGCAGCCTCCACTCACCCTCTCCAAGGTGCTTGGAGCTTTCTCTTTCTGGGTCAAATAGAGGTTGTCTCACCGTGCATACTCTTTTTGGGTGTGATTTTGAGCCTTTTATTTTTTCCACCTTATTTCTACTGCATTTAAATTGCTTAGCTTGCCTAGTCTTGCTGAGAGTTGTTAGCAGTATTTTTGTGATGAAAAACCAAAAATTTTTATTAGCCACAAATTTAAAAAAAAAAAGTTGCCCACTTTCAGCAATAATATTTTGAGAAGTCATTTCAAAGGCAAGTTACAGGTTTCCATGGTAAGCTATTTTGAACCAGGGGGGACATGACAAAAGTGTATTTTTAGGTTACTTTTTCACTGCAGGCCAACGGATGATTTTGCTGGGAAGTCCAAGGAACTGCTGTTCATGACACCAATGTTCTACCCCCAAGCAATGCTGAATTTGGGTATTGCCTTGCACTGAGCTGCCAGGGGTAGAAGTTTCCCTCCCTTCCGTGAACATGCTCTGCTCAGCTCCCAGCAGAGCCAACCCTCAGTTGCAATGAAGGCTGTGCTGGCCCTGATTTTTTACTTTCCGTTTTTCACTCTTGGTTGTTCTCCTGTTACAGTTTATGGCTGCCCTCCACCTCTTTTCCCAGCCACACAGCAGCTAATTACATGGAGTCACTTATTTTTCCATAATGTTTATTATGCATTAGACAATACAAGTTTCCCTTGTACAATTACCAATGTTGTTGATGGCATAATGGTTTCTTTGGTTTATCAAGGCTCTTTTTGCCAAGCCTTCACAAGGACTGAGCAAATTGGATGAGATCCTTGATCCCATGCCCAAAATTTAACAAAGACGTCAAAATACTCAACTTATATTTGAATGGCACTATTAGTCTTAACATGTTTCTTGTGACCTCTAAGTCTATTGGCTATGTGAAACAAAAAACTATGTCTTGCCCAACATTTCTGGTCCTCTTCTTACCTTGCTCCAAAGCCTGCTGTCTTTCTCATAATTAAAGACAAAGGAGAAGGGACAGATCCAGTACCCACTGAACCCGAGCTTTCCCTCTGGTTTTGGTGGGTTTTATTTCAGGTCCTCAAAGGCAGGGGTGTTAGTTGGTCCAAAATGCAGATCATCTAGAGGACTACACATTGTAGGCCTGTTGGACTTCATGTTAAACAATTGTGCAGTCTATATTAATTATTTCAAGGGGAAAGTATGTTTTGGTAAAACACCTGAAGAGAACACACAAACCATTCGTGAAAATATTCTGTCAAACACAGATCAAAATTTGAACCAAACCTACTTGGATGTGTCCTCCTAATTATAGCAGTCCTGCTTAACATCCCAGAGATATTACATGGCACAGCACAAACAGTAAATAAGTAAAACATTCCTCTTAGGAAATAGATTGAGCTTAGCACTGTTTCAGATGGTGTGATGGTCTAAAAGATAATGATCCCTTGGAGCACATGGCACTGTCTCTGGAGACCTTTAAGCAAGAATGAATTAGAAATTAGTGTCAGGTAGAAAAGATACTGCTTTGGTTAATTGAATCAGCTGGCCAGTCTGCTTGAATTTATGAGGTGATACACATCATCCCATATGCCTTTCTGGAAATGCTACTTTGGAATTTATCACCACTCTGAAAATGTATGGGATTATCTGAATGAAATGTCCTGCAACCCACTGCATAAATCATGCATTGGTCGGCAGCTTTTTTTTTTTTCAATGTCAGTTCTGTCTGTTTGCGAGAATTTATTGTGGTAACTTATGATGTGTGTTTTAAATACTAACCTGAAGCTGTCCTTCCCCTCCCTTTATTTTCCGCTTTCCCTCCCCTGCAAGCTTCCATAGTGACTGTCATACAGCTTGTCAACAATGTAGTTGACACTATAGAAAATGAAGGTATTTAAATTTTTTTCTTTCTTGTTATGCAACAATGCTTCCTGTTTTCATTGTGAAACATTCCAGCAGAACCTCACTAATCTACACTGACCAGCAAACCCATGGCAGGGATGGGGATTTGCAGATCAGCATGTTCACCAGCAAACTCGAGAACACCAGAATGATATACCATAAAATATCTGTGGGTAATTGGAGGTGGTAAAAAAGGTGTCAAGGCCTTCATCCTCTTCCGTTCAAGTCAATGTTTTTGCTTGCTTATTCCCATTGCCTTCAGAGAGAATAGGATTAGTTTGATAATGGAGCCAGATCATTGAGATTATGCTGGCTGCAGAGGCTGGGAAACAGGAGAAGACACAGGAAGGCTGTAAAGTATCCCAGGCTGCAGTAAAGTTGGGCTATGCACTCCAACAGGACCATGTGGAGAGGAACAAAGCAGTGGTAGGCAGGTGGCTGGTTTCTCCCAGGTAACACAGTATCAGGTAGAAGACGTGTAGACACAACTCCATGGATGCCACGTAGCAAGGCAGCCTGCCTGCCACTGCCTTTCCCCTGGGGTTGATGTGCCCATTGTCCAAGGGCCCAACACTCAGCTCTGCCACTGACCTCCTGGGTAACCTCAGGCTCATCATGTTACAAGTGAACTGGTTTCCCTACCTGTAAAACAGGAATATCACCGTTTTCCTCTTCTGTAAAGCACTGAGGAAATGTGATGTATCATAGATAAATATTACTTTTATTTATTTATACAACATTTACCTTATCCTTGGGAAAATGTCAACTCAACATCAGCTCAAGTTATCCATCATGCTTTACAGGTCAGAAAAAGCAAGTCTGGCAGCAGTTTCAAGAGGCTGTCACTGAAAATGCTTTGCCCACTTCTCAGTTCCTTATATGAGACTTATGAACCTTGCATGCTCTGCAGCGAGGCTGGTGAAAGCGGTGAATCATTAGCTGCACTGGAGCTCCCAGTGCATGGCGGACAGAATTGCTGCCGTGGAGCCATGAGAGGACGGGGCTCCTTCCCCAGGGAGCTGCTGGGGGTTGTGCGAGTCAGCAAATTAGTGAGGTTCTCCTGGATCCTGAAACCACACAGCTCGGAGGGACCCGACGCATCTAGGGTGCAATGTCATTACATTGACCGAAAGACAACAAGATCTGCTTTACAAAAAAGAGAGAAGTGAAGAAAGAGAAGAGTGGTTAGGGCCGGTTCAGACACTGCTGCTAGATGTGCAGTAGCCCCAACTCTCCTCACCCCAGGCTAACGCAGAGCAGGTAGAAAGCTACTGTCTGGCTAATGAGCTAATGAAGAAATCACCATCGCCACATATGCCATGTGATAAGCAAGGGCAAGAGTGGTGTTAATAGATGGAGGCCTGGAGAATAGTCTTCTCTGCCCTCGTCTGTGGCTGAGCCCCAGATGTTAAGTACTGTAGTGCAATAAAGGTCTATTTATCTGGCCAGACCTTCTCCATCAATGCAGTCCAGAGACCTTGCCCAGTGACTTCTTGCATGAAGCCCAATAACATGTGGCTGAACAAGAGTATCTCATCCAGAAAATGCTGCAGCTTATTCCCCGCTCTTGTCTCACATAAAACCTCTTTCCTTGCTCTCTCCCCCACCCCTGCACCCTCTCCATACTGGAATGCCTCCCTCCCCACCGGCTAGCATGGCAGTGCAGGTGGGAGGTGGGTATGGGGTTGCGGGGCATTGTAGCTGACAGCCCCATTAAATGGCTTTGTATTCTATTCTATTCTATTCAGGTTCTTATACCGTGCCCATCACCATGGTATCTGAGCCCAGGTGGGCCCAGATTTGTTTGAACCGGCCCTGAGAATGGTAGATTCTTATTTTTCTGTTTCAAAGTGAACAAGTGAGAGAGAAATGTGCTTTGCAATTATAAACCATAGAGATGGTGGATAGCCCATTTTGTATTAAGAATTCCATCTCTAATGTAATTCCATATCTATTCAGTGAGGGTAGATAATTAAGATATGATAGAAAAGGAATATAATACACATGACATAATCATTTCTTTATGTATGTCGGCATTTGACTGGGCAAGCTTATCTTGTACGCTAAAATAAAGAACAATTAAAAATCCTATTAAAACGACACTGGGGCAGCTGTACTTTAGAAATATGCATGCAGAGTTTTGTATTTTCACGTGTAACACTGCTGGTAACAAGCTCTGAGTTACCAGTTTTTACTTTTCACTTTGTATCTGACAGTGTCTGTTATGGATCAAGGACAGAACTACAACAGAGGTGATTTTTCTGAGACACTTTCTGCCTGTTGGACTGGGCTGGGGTGGGCAGGGCACCGATTTGATCTGTTTTTTTCTTGAACTGCTTCATGTGTCCTCTTTTGTTTGAATTCTGTTGGATTCAAATGCTGCATGAGAATGGCCAGCCACTTTTTTTTATTTCAGGATCCAGTTTTCAGTCGATCAGATTATTTGCTTGCACACTTTCTTTCTTGAAATGAAGTCATTGGAGGTGCAAGGCGAGACTAGATGTGATACCATAAGCATGCTGACTTCATTTATAGATTTTTTCAAATAACTGTGAAAAGCATTAATTCAGAGATTTTTGTCATTTTGATTTCTTGGACTCATAGTTTCTAATACAACCTGGTAGCATACTAAAAAGCGAAATGCCTGAGAGTGGCTGTATTTTGTTTCTTTGCTTGTTTGCATTAGAATCATAATACAATTTTGTTCTCCTCCCCTGCCCCTCCGGTCAGAGCATGGCTGACCTGTGTCGATGGGCTGTGGCGCATGCTGTGATTTGAACGTGCTGTGAGGACTAAGAGGCGAATGCATGCAGGACACTTTGTTTTCATTAGCGACCCCATCCTAACGGAGCGCTGTGGTTCTCTTTCCTGCTGCAGCGTATCATTGGGATACCTCTGACTGGATGCCAAGTGCTCGCTTGTCCGACATTGAGGAAGTGCCCAACTTTGAGACAGCAGACGGAGGCTCGGCCCATCACGGCAGTACCAGAGAGCTGGAAACAGATTACTACCTTGGTGGCTACGACATTGACAGCGACTACCCTCCCCCTCATGAAGAGGAGTTTTTAAGCCAGGACCAGTTACCACCTCCTCTTCCAGAGGATTATCCGGACCAATATGAAACCCTCCCGCCCTCGCAGCCGGTCTCAATGGCAAGTACGCTCAGCCCCGATTGCAGGCGGCGGCCACACTTCCACCCTAGCCAATACCTCCCTCCTCACCAGTTCCCCAATGAGACGGACACCTCAGGGTCTCAGACTGGGAATGAATTTAGTACTTTTGCTGTTGGCCCAAGCCAGAACACAGAAAACGTTAGTGCAGGTAAGATGCCCTTATCCTTGCACAACTCTCTAGATGCCTCCTCCTCTGATGTCTCAGCCAGCTGCGGCTTTGATGACTCCGAAGTAGCCATGAGTGACTATGAAAGCGTGGAGGAACTCAACCTAGAAAATGTTCACATTCCATTTGTGGAGACCCAGCATCAGACACAAGTGTAAAGGAAGCTCCCTTCTTCTTCCTCCTCCTCTTCTTTTTTTTCTTTTTTTTTGTCATTTGGTCCAATTAATAGTATAAATATTGAGAAGAAATTTTGCTGAAGGTGTATCTATATATATTGGACAAGGCAAAAATACAGTATAACCCATTATTAACTTGTTCAGAAATGATACTGTATGTGCAGACACGAAGAGACCAATTGTGTTAAGTATTATACATCACAAAATTGTTACGGACAATCTGGAGAGTATGTACCTTCTATTTATTACCAAGAGTAAAACTCAGCTTTTGAGGTGGGGGGGAAACAATAATTGCTAAATAATTTCTTTCTCTCCCCCAAAGTTTGATCTTTTTTTTTTTTTGTATTGTATTATTAAAAGTGTTACAGTGTTATGATCTCCCCACAGTATTAAGGAACTGGTATGGATCATTCCAAGATGCACTGTTGCATGAAATTTTATGTCAGAGAAAGTGAAAGCAATTGATTGCTGAGGCTGTTGTGTACCACACGTCAGATGGCTGAAAAAACAGCATTTACAAATTGACCTATCAAAGACAAGCGACCAGTCGTTTGTTCATAAATATTTATCTGTACTTTTGTTTGTTACATAGCATTTCATTCTACTTTGTGTGCATATAAAGCAACATATATACAGCGTATATTTACTCCAAATTGGCCTACTTTGGTTGCCATTTTTTAAAACCTGATGTCAGGTGCGTGTGCATAACTTCACCCATGAGGACTTCTAGAAATGCCAGAGTTTGGCTCAGTAGTGGCCCGGTTTTGCCCCAGCTGCGTATGCACAGCCTCCCTTGACTTCTGTATGCAATGTGAACATGTGCCTGAAAACGTCGGGAAACCTAACTATCTACAAAGCGCTGCAGATTTTTTTGAAATTCCTTGCTTGGGCAATCGCCTCTTTAACAGCAGTCATCGTGCTACAATTATTGCAGTAAAATTAGTTGCAATTAAGTTGCATATAACGCTGCTGTAACCTCAAATTGTTAGCTTAACGTCATTGGCAAATGTCCATCCTTAGAGTTTACGGGATGAGTTCTCAGCTGCTGTAAAACTGACTCAGTCGGTGGAACTGCACAGATGGGCTGCAGCCAAAGATCTAGCCCTAGATTTTCTGCTGGATGTGTGATTTCGTAGGATTTAAGGACTTCCAAAGGTTGTTTGCAGACTTCAGAATATTGTTGTGGGATGAGGAGAACCACGGCATCAAGTATGCTTTTATACTTCCCTCAGCCTGATTGGAGTAAAAGGCCTTTCACACTGATTTGGCCTGAGCAGCTAAGTGCAATATGGAAATACGAGATTTTCACTCAATGTATTAAAGCAGATTATACATACCCGTTGCTAGGTGCTATGAAAATGTTTTTACCACTGCATTTTACAGCATCTGTATACCTTATACAGTGAATGTGAGTCTGCAGTCTGCATTACTGCTGGGGTTTCATGGGGTTTCCTTCCACGGCATAATCCAGTCATTCTGAAAAGCTAATGAATACATAAATCATTGTTATAGATGAACAGATTCATTAACAGGTTTCCTCTGCTGCTTTCCATGTCCCATCTCTTGGTCAAACATCTTAACTGAATAGTTCCAGCACTTGTATTCCAGGGCAACATGTTCTTGACTGACTTGAGTTTCACTCAAAATTAAATTGTGGGCCATTTCTTGACAGACAGGAAGTGTTTATTCGCAAATTGCCCCCAACAAAAAGAAATTATTAATAGAATGTAATTTAAATAATTGCAGCTTGTAACACTTTTAATAAAACAGGATTTCTAAAATTCTCGGTGTAGGTACGATATGTTGCTGCTTCCCTCCAATGGCTTATACAGCTGTGAAAGATTGGTGTAGATATTTTCTTTGGGATCATGCAGCAATTCTTCACTAGAAAACAGCTCATTATACAGGTACATGAATAAATTGAGTGAACTTCTAGAAAGACCATGTACTGCACATACAAGTATTATCAAGTACTTGTCTGCAAATAGTTCCTGTCCATTGGTCTTCTCAAAGTAAACATGCTTCTGTAACTGATATATTCTGAATGTGCTCATGGTACGTTTCAACCCCTTTTCCCTGCTATTATCCCCGTGTGTTCAGGAAGAAAAAAAAATGTGGAAATTTGTATCGCGATTGCAAGGAACTGAGGGATTTGCCAATAAGCCATGAAATGGTTTGGCAAGCCTAGAGGCACAGGTAGAGGATGACTTGCTTTGTTCATGAAGTCTATGTTGCAGGAAAGCAGATACAATTAGACTGATGTCTCTTGAAGAGTAGGAACTTCTCAGCTGGAAAAACAAAGCTGAAAATTTAGCTGCACTTTTAAAGCTGGTATGACTTTCTGAGAATTCTCTTAGCATCGGGCTGCAGTTTACATGGGGTTTGCTCCCACTCAGTTTTGGTGTGAGACATTTTTATCCATTATGCAATTAGTTCTGTTCGAGCCCCCAGCTAGTTATGAAGTGTACTTGTCATCTGTTTTCTGTAGTGAAAATTTTGAGTAATTCTGAGACACCGATATCAGAACTTTACTGGGACATATCAAAAGTGTCACGAGGGAGAACAGTACGGGAGCCTAGCAATTGCCATACAAAAAAAAAAAAAATCTGTTTCTTACCAAGCTTGTTGCCTCAGTACTATCTTGTTGGTAGTGAGTTTTACTAGTAAAATATGCATAAATACAATATATAGTACTTTTTCTGTTTTGATGTTGTTGCCATTTCATTTCACTGAATGCCTACTTATTAAAATGCTGTTGGGAAGGTGCCAAGGATCACCCATTCAGCCTTCTCTGTCCCACTCATGATTTCTATACCTCAATATCTCCTCCCCTCCAAATCGAATAGGCCTAATCCATCTTCAGACAGATGCCCCTCTGTGAATATTGGTACTTCTGTGGCCTTTCTGGTTTTGTTCTGGCTCTTTTTCATAGTGGTAAGACCTGAATGCAGATCTTAAGGTGAAATACCTCTTAGGGAGTAAGATTTCCATATTAACATCTCTCTTGTTAATCCGAACCATTTTATTTTCTTTTTAATTACTGCTCTACATGGACAAGCCATAATCTTCTAAGCTGGAAGATAACAACATTCATAACCTATTGTAAGAATTAGTGTTCATATTATTCCATCCAATATATAATTCTTTTTCTGCCATATGATGATTTTTATATTGCTGCTGCTGTCATTGCCAGGTCCCTGGTTCTGTTGGAGCATCCCCTCACATCTCTGCTTATCCTGTGTGTCTGTATTTCAATTCACATTCCTGTAGATGGCTCCACTACACAGTATTTTCTTTCGGAATCATCTGTAGGAGAGGTTTCATAGACTTAATAAAGTACTTTTGACTATCAGTGGATTATAACTCTTAGGATCAAGACAGTCTTTGCTTTTTGTAAAGAAACAACAAAAGAGATAAGCAACTTATTAAAATGCAAATACATGCTTGTACCAGAAACCACTGACTTTGCCAAGGGTGTATGAGTCTGAGTAAAAGGGCGCTTGTTGTCTGCGTTTTGATCAGGTTGAGAACATCATGCACATTGACAGCCTTTTTGACAAAAAAAGGTAAAGAGCCTTAAAGTGACTGACAACATAATTTATGCTGCCAATACCACATTAGTGGCCTTGTGCAAAGGGAAAAATTAGGCTTATGTACCTTTCTTAAATATGTTAATTATTTTGCCTTTGTATTATAAACATCCTATTAAAAAAAAAAAGGCAACCCCCCCCCCAACAAAACCATAGATACTGGATGTGATTGCTGTCCTGAGCCAGTATCTTATAGCAGGGCAAAGGGCCAAAGGTGACACCAAGGAGCCACAGCATCACTTCCCTCCCATGGGGCCAAAGGGACAGCCCCACTAGAAGACCACCAGAAAGTTGCCCTCCTGTAGGACCCTCCTATAGGACACAGCATATGAAGGCAAGCAGGAAGATGCTGCAATGCAGAAATGCTTTACGGTGCTGTGATTTCCAGGCAGTGAAGCTATTTTCCTAAAGCTCGGTGACATCTTTGATCCTGAATTATCCCACCAATTTCCTTAGCCTATAGTTGCAGTACAAGGCTGGAAGGAGTCAAAGGTTTCTCACTGCTACCATTTTCCTGAAGTCAGAAAGTTGTGTCCTCCATCTCTCAAGCAGGCTTTCCCACTCTGCATGTCCCACAGACAAGTTAAATTTTGGTCCTCAGAATTTTTTTCTCCCCTTTTCTAAATTCCCTAGTGTAGTCTGAAGTAGTGCTGGCCTTGATGTATTGGTACCTTCTCCACTCAGAAACTCAGACTGGGTGCAGCACAGTGAGGAAATGCATGCCACTGAAATGCTGATTACTGGGGAGGCAGCAGCCTCTTGTCTCTGCGAGCTAGGCAGGTTGTAAACTTTGAGAATATGACATAAAAATTGTTGCTCTTGGCTCAATATAAATTCCATTGTAAAGAGAAATGTGGGCTGGACAGGACAAATGGTTAAGAACACAGCTTTACTCTTCATCGAACTCCTGCTTGAAAAAGCTAAATGGATGGTATAGTGTATTCTTATAGCTGATAATAATTGCAGTCATGGGAGAGAGAGTTGAAGGTGCCCTTGACCAGTTCTGCTAAGCTTCGTTTGAAAAGGTGACATCTTTAATAATGGAGAAAAACAGCTATTTAAAACCAGTAGTGAAAGTACATTTGTGCTTTGTTGGTATTTTTTTTAGCTATTCACTGACTAATAATGGACATTTCACAGATTTCCAATGAGAGAGCTACATCTTCAGGTTCATTCTCTGATGGTTTACCATCATTTACCATGCAGTAAAACTGTAGTTTTTACCTGTTTGCATCTCTGTTCCTCTCAATACACCAAACTGTGATTTGAGCCTTAGAAATTTAGACTATTGCCCATTATCCATGGCTTTTAGCCTGTGTTTCATAAACTTGACATTCAGCACCTCCATTATCAGAAGGGCCATTCAGTTAGTGAATTAGCTGCATCATCCAAGGGATGGGCGGATGGGGAGGAAATGAAATTAAATTAATTTCTTTATGTAATAATGAAAAGCAATAATTGCAAATATGTCGTATTACACAAAGGCCATAAGTAATCTTTAACAGTGTTAAGAGTGCACTTGAACTGTATTATGGAAAGAGATTGGAGCCCTCAGAACTGTAGCATTCTTCTGTCATAGGAATACCTGAATTGCTATTATTTAACAATACAACGAGCCCATACTGCCGCTTTTCAGGAGGTGACAAAGATGTTTAGGAGTGAAAGCAGTTCTCTTTAAAGCACTGTATCAGAAAAGATTGTCTTGTAAATTTTACCTGTTGCAAGCAGGCTGGTTTGTA
Organism: Pygoscelis adeliae; assembly: GCF_000699105.1. Taxonomy (NCBI): domain Eukaryota; kingdom Metazoa; phylum Chordata; class Aves; order Sphenisciformes; family Spheniscidae; genus Pygoscelis; species Pygoscelis adeliae. Next base: position 1,930,246 of record NW_008824231.1, read on the forward strand.
AAAGATGTATGTTTTGGTGTTTAAAAAGAAGTTTATAAAATAATGTATATAATGGTTTCAAATTACCAGGCTTTTGTAGATATTTGATGCCAATCAGGTCGCTTTAATTTTTTTTGTTTGTTTGTTTGTTTGATATAATTCTAAAGAGTCATCAAAGTTGGTTTAAACTTTTAAGGTAACAGCAAAAAAACAAAAAAGTTTTAGATTTGAAAACTTTTTAATCATTTCAAAATGTACTGTAACTTTCCTTTCAGTTCAGCTCTTTTTGTTTAACTTTTTTCTGTTTTTAAGAAGATGTTTTTTATTGACTTTTTTTAAATGAATGTGTTTTGCACAAAAAACTAGAGATATGATTTTTATGCCATTTCAAGTAGGTATTAAGAGATGTCATTTCTCCAATGACAACAAATTCAACCTTATGCAAAAGGGAAGGTTTATCACTTTGAGTGGGTATAGTCCTTCATCCGAAAAGGAATTGTTCCTTCATAATTGCTGTTGGCAGTATTGTCTTGTATTCTTTTGCTATAAAAACAAAACAACAAAAAAAAAAGTGTACAGGTTTGTAACTGCCAAAATTTGCTAAAGTTGATGGTTAAAACAAGTTTTCCAAGTAAACAAAAAGAAAAGCCCAGCTGTGTTGACTATTTCTTGATTTTTCTCCTACTTTCAAAGGAGGGAACAGATAAGACACATCAGTTCTGCAAGGAATGTAGCGTTTCATTGCCTCTCTCTGTACAGGATTGCAGAAAATGCTACTTTTTTGGACTCTTCAAATTGATTTCATTATTACATGGCAATTCCTCCGTAGGGGTCCCTACTCACACTGCAGAGCTCTCTTGCCAAGAGTTGCTTAGCTGGTGTGTGTATGCTAAGGCAGTTGCCTAATTAAATCCACATCCTCAAATGATGCAAAAGGCGTCATCGCACCATGTAGCCATCTAGACAGTGAGCTCCATCAACTGAGACAATTTCAGGGGATAATCCAGCTGTCCTGTGTTAGCTGCTTAGCAGGGGTAAGAGGGATGGGTGCATAAAGCAGCAGCCTGCTCAGCAGTGCAGCAGGACAGATTTGCCTCCTGCCATGGGCATCTCTGTTCTCCAGAATCATGGCACTGGCAGCTGGATCAGCTGGGACAAATTCAGGTGGGAAGTCTTGGGTGTGTAAGCACTGCTCCAGAAAAGAGCCATCATAGTGCTAGGCACGATATTCAGTCTGCTCAGGGGTTGCATTCAGGAATACCGCATTTACTTCTCCTTCATCACATCTGTTCAACTCCACAGCCAAAGCTGCCCCAGCTAGGCTGGACTGAAGCACAGCTAGCCCAGCTGCAGTGTAGAAAGAAGGGGAGATGTTCCTTCCAGACCTCTTTGAATGCCCTGCCATGACGCAGCCAGGAGCACACCTCGCACTGCCAGGGAGGAGGGATGCTGCCTGCAGCATGGTATCCCATTAAAACATGTAAGACCCAGAGCAGTGTTTGAACCAAGCCCACGAGCTGGGACACAAATAACCTTTCTCAACATTCTTGAAACAAGTTTAAGCTATGGAAAGGCAAAATATCAAGTCAACATTAGAAGTCTCTCTTCCCCCAAGAATTACTAAGTTTTTTTCCTAGAATGGATGAGTCCCCTACTTAAGCCAGTTTCTTATTTATTTTTCTATTTCTATATTCCCCACTTGTGGAGGAGCTCTTCTTCTTTTCCACCTTTCCCAATAGAGTTTGACACAATATCAGGGAAATACTCGTGGCAGCAGAAGTAGCACGGCGGGTCAGCAAAGCTCACTGGTATAGTGAGATGGAGCAGAGCAGTATACGAGGAAGTAAGACTAGTTTAGAGAACATTCAAGACTAAACAACTTAAAATTCTTGCCTCTGTTTAATGTCCAAAGCTAGAGATAGGGAATGACATCAGTATTTCTTTTAGGATCGAAAAGATGAGAATCGAGATGGCAAACAGGTCAAAACACACGTTAAGTGTCCTGTCAAAATGGAAGCACCACCACTGGTTGTCCCCTTAACTTGGGCCAAAAATAAGCTATTTCTTCTTTCCATGTATTACAGTAGCAGGTTGTGTAAACTTGCAGCGTATCCAGTCCAACATGGTGGAAACCGCCTCCCCCCATTAACACTGCAGTGCAGCCAGTGATCAAAAAGTCACACAGCAGCAGAAGCCATTGTGGTCTAAAACTAAGGAGGTACCATCTAATGAGAAAAAAATGAAAGGGACCAGACACTAAAACCACAGTTCTAATGATTTCACCGGACCTGGAGTTTTTTCACACACAAGCTTTTTCTTTATTTCCACAGAAACATCTGTAATGCAAAACAACGTGGAAATCAGAGTTAGGTCTGTGGCATTTCCAGCTCTTCAGAAACACTCGGGGGGCTGCCGCAGTATTCTAGGGATCAGTCAGTTGGGCGTGAAAAGAAAGAGAGAGTCCTTCCTGTCTGTGAACTTACTGAGCACCTCCATTTTCAGATCAAAGAACTTTCCCTGCTGGTAACACCCTTCCTGCTTCCACATTTCATCCTGCCTGCCCCCAAATCTTACCATGCAATGGGGGAAAAATTCAGTGCAATGACTGTGACTTTCTCTCAAGTTCAGAGAGAGCAATTTAGAAACCCCTTGCCTCTTCTCAGCCAGCAGTTATATGCCTCAAGGAAGAAAGACTTTTCCAGCCTGCTGGAGGAAGGGCTCCTGGCTGCAGAGAGAAACATGCATGGTTTTGTAGGAGAGGAGGCAAGGAAAATGTAACAGAAGGTGAATGTAGAGATCTTCCTCTCTTAGTTTAACTCTTGAAGATGTATGTTCTCCCCAGCAGTACCAAGGGTCTTTCTATACATATATTTAGCTCATATCCCCAGTTAAACTTGCTTTTCTAGGCTTCCAGAGACTACTTAAATTTCTTCCTTCCAGCACATGAAACCCTCACGCCTCTAGTTCTGGAGTGGAGGAGAGGTCATCTAGTGTAGGGCTCCTTACAGGACGCAATGAGCCAGACACATGGAGATGTGGTGACCAGCCCCGGCAGGGAAAAACCCTACAGTATCCCTAAGGCCACTGGCATGTCACTTATAGGTGAGGCATGGCCAGGGACGATCAAATGCAAGCCACTTAAGGGAGTCTTAATTCACAGGCATGTGGATTTTAAGTCCACTGCCAATTTGATTTGACTTTTAGCTTCCAGCATCTTTGGAATAACTTTCTACAACACACCTAACCTGAGCTCCCACTAGAGCCAATGGGCAGCCACCAGCACCTCCCATGGGAGATGTACTCCAGTACAAGCTAGGGGTAAATCCACCAAGCTCTGTGGATACAGCTACACTGAAGCTATTGCTTAGTGAAGAAAGAAGGTACAAAGAACCAGCTGCACAGAAGCTAATTCCAGCTGTCCCACTTGGCTAGTTCTTAGCTTGCTCAAACTCATGAATCGCTCTCAAGGGAAAAATGCTGCTGTAAACTGGCCAAGCAGAGAAAGCGGCTGCCTGCCACAGCCTACTGAGCAGTTATGTGGGAGTGTTTGCAAGGCCATTTATATAGAGAATAAAAAAGAGAAACTGTGAAGATAAACTTTTTTCCAAGTCACTTTAGAGGATTTATTTTATTTAAAACAACATAGAAAATTAAATGCATTAATTACTGTTAACACAATGTATAAGGTGATCATATCTTTAAAAAACAATGTGTGAGGATTCAAGCAGCACAAGTAATTCAGCCTTAATACACATAAAAAGTGATGTGCTGATTTTGTTAAGTCCATTAGGTCACTCCTCTCATCTTCAATAACTTCACAGGGTCTCCCTGAGAATGGGATGTTTGTAACCCAGCAGTTGGGGCATTACCACTGCCTAAATAGAAGCAGGAAGGTTTTCTCCTGGAAATTGTTTGTTAGGGAAACTTAAATATGCTACTTCATGTTAGATGTGAATTGACAACTTGTAAGGAGACCAAGTTTCTGCCATTCACCATCCCACTTAGAGCAAAGCAGGGTTAACAGTTTCTGTGCATCTTTTTGGCCAAAGATTAATACCTGGCATACTGGGGCTGCTGCCTGCAGGGCTTTGAGTGCAAAACTGTGTGCCTTGTGTTTCCTTCCCAGCAAAGACCAAAATGCAGTTGTGGGGGGAGGATTCCTCTCATCTACCCTCAGACATCTACAGTGGCAGTGCCTCCATCTGAGCCAGTCATCCTTGGCATCAGGTATCTAGGATGCAAAGTCATCTGAACTATTGTTGATGTCTACTTTAAAAGGACAGCAGCTGAGAAGAGCTTATTTGTCTTCAGTGACCATTAAGGATTCCAGATGATAATCTCAGCCATGAACTTCTATTTGGATCCTATGGATTCCACCTCCAGTGCATGATTTGCTATTGGGAATTGTTGTTTCATGTAATTGTTTTAAGTATATTTACTCATACGAGAGAGATTAGCAAACTGGAGAAAGGTCAGAAGGGAGCCATTAAGAGGGTCAGGGGCTGGAATATATGACATATGGGGAGAATTTAAGGGACCCAACATACTTTGTTCTGTGATTCCATCTGTTTCTCTGCTTTCTGTCTTAAGAAATAAAATATGTTTTCTATTCTACTGAAATACCTCCATCACCATGTATGAATATTATTTGCTTTTCATTAATTACTGTAAACATAAATATTATTTAGTAGGTCCAGGAAAAATTACCTTGTATTATCTCTGCTTACTGTTCAGTTTTAATAGTACTAATTAATGCAAACCTCAAAACCATGTTACTCTCTGAAAAAAAAAGTTATTCCTAAAGCAAGAAGACAATGCTCTGATTAAGGCCTGTTTTCCATGTCAAGGTTTTGCTAACAGATGCTGTCTTATTGTCTGCTGTTGAATGCATCCACACATAGCCTGATGTAACCAGCAATACTCAAGCTGTACATCAGTGCACCTAGGGAGGCAGGGAGACCTGTTCAGAACTCAGGGTTGGTCAGGTTGACCAGAAACCCACTTTTTCCTCCCTCCCTCTCTTAAAGTGTTTAGGAATGTTGCTTTCTCCAGTGGACTACAGTTGTGAACCAAGTAGTATGGGTTCCTGGGCAGACATTCGCTACATAAATCTCATGTTTCCAGGGCAGGAAAAGAGCTGGATTTCCTCCACCTGTAAGTAAAGGGTCTGCACAAACCTAAACTAGTGTAACAGCAAGAACTGGGATGCTTTGGTACTCACAGAGCTGATGCTACCATTCAAATAAGAAGCAGTGGATATCCTGGATCAAGAGGTCCTAAGTCAGCATACTAGGTCCTAAGCTGTGAAGAGTCTAGGTCAAAGAACAGAAAGTCTGGAGGCAGCCAAGAAAGCATGCCTTTTTTACAGGAAAAGCTACTGGCCATACTCTTATTTCCATAATCGTCTCCTATTAGCTAAAATGGGCAAATTCTGGTATGACAAGAGGCTGTGAGCTTACCCTGCCCTCCCAGAGATGCAGGATTTCTTCAGAACACAGCAGAGCCAGAGGTACCAGGAGGACAGCAGTGCTGCAAGATTGCAGGAAAATACAACACTGTAATACTGCAAAGTGCCAAACTTTGTGTGTGCTGTACAGCCCTCTCATTATGGAAAATGGCATCATTTTTTCCTAGGCCAGAGGTAAGGCTAGTTTAATTCCTTTGATTATTATTATTCAGTGATAAATTTGAGCCATTTAATGAAAAACTGTAAGTAATAGCAAACTGAAATAAGTTCAGGAGAACATAATCATTCACCTTTAAAAGTACCTGAAGGCCTGGTCAGCTGGAGTGTTGTGTACTGCAGTTTGGTCATCCTCTTCAAAGAAAGATTCACCATGGCACTACAGCCTCTGTCCCCCTGTCAGTTTATTCCCTCAGGCTGTACATAGCTAGGTGTGGGGGCAGCACTCCCCAGACAAGAGTCTGGAGAACACAGAGACCTGCATTGCTTCAGCTGGTGATACTAAAGAGGCTGTCATGTTCAAAGTAGTGTCTACTTAGGGAATTTTACTTAATTTAATTCATTGCTAGTTAACACAACTTTTGATTACTGATTCAGGTAGCAAGGGGGGAAAAAAAAAAAAGTAAAACATAACCAATTAAACAAAAACCTAGGGGAACACCTCTTTCACAAGCTGCAGTCCCTCAGGGGTGTCCCTGCCCCAGTGTGGGTGGCCCATGGCCAAGGTCTCTCAGGGGTGCCCATAAACCAGCATGGGTCACCCACAGCTACAGTCCCCTCAGAGGTATCTTCTCTGGCATGGAGCACCTCTTTCCAAGAGCATCTCCATCCATGTTCCCAACAACATCTCCTTCCACATTTCCTCACATGTCTCTTCCCATGTGTCTCAACCCCTGCAGCTGACACTTTTCCTTAAATATGTTTGAGCATGAGGTTTTGGCACCTGATTAGTTGTTTGCATCGTCTTCAGAGCTGAATGGAACTACCTGTGACCAGCACAGGGCAGCCCCTGACCTCCTTCCACACAGATCACCCCTGAACCTGCATGCCACGGAAACCCTGGAATTTGTGCCCAACACAGTGCCCTCATTTCATTGCCTACTCTCTTGCTTCCCTCCATGCAGACACTGTCTTAGCCACAGTGCCAACACTTAGCAGCTCCTCTTGCTCCTTTCCCTGAGATCCTGGTATTTTCTTCTTTTTACCATGATAAGAGTCTCATTATCTTCTGCAACAATTGCCATACATTGTCTTAAATGCTTGGTTAAGAGACAGGCCAGGCTAGCAGTGAATCACTTGCCACATCTTGCCACAACTTTTACTACCCTGAAGAGTGCTATGCTGCCTCTGAGCAAAGTTTCTGAGACCTCACCACTCTGGCAAGTAACCTGGCACCTCTGGTACCAACATCTCTTTCCTTCAGGCTGAGCTTAGCAAAACTCTGCCTCAGCTGCTGTAGTTGGTCCCATTAAGTTGTGCTGGGCTCTGAGAACCCCAAGACACACTGTCCCTTTTCTGCCTGGTAAATCCTTAAAGGAAATTGGTTTTTCATTGTCCTCTCTGCTACCATTGTAAGTATCTCTTTCTTGAAAACTACAACCTGCTTAGCTTTATTCCAACCCAAAAGATGTTATATCAAACTATTATTAGCCTTACTGTTGAGAAGACATTAAAATGAAACTGCAGAATTCATAGTCCTTTATAGACTATACACCTGTGCAGTGTTACTGAGTCAAACTATCGTTACACTGTATGTTTCAACATAAAGGAAGAAAAGTAAACGTCCTTTGACTGTTTTGTCCTTAAGGGTTGGGTGGTTCAATCTCTGTCTAGAGTAATTGACTATTGACTAGATCACCACTTACTATAATTGGAGGTTAGACACCTGGCTGTCATAGAATCATAGAATCATAGAATTATAGAATCATTAAGGTTGGAAGAGACCTCCAAGATCATCGAGTCCAACCATCAACCCAACAACACCATGCCCACTAAACCATGTCCCTAAGCGCCTCATCTACCCGTCTTTTAAATACTTCCAGGGATGGTGACTCAACCACTTCCCTGGGCAGCCTGGTCCAATGTTTAACTACTCTTTCAGTAAAGAAATTTTTCCTTACATCCAATCTAAACCTCCCCTGGCGCAACTTGAGGCCATTTCCTCTCGTCCTTTCGCCAGTTACTTGGGAGAAGAGACCGACACCCACCTCGCTACAACCTCCTTTCAGGTAGTTGTAGAGAGCGATGAGGTCTCCCCTCAGCCTCCTTTTCTCCAGGCTAAACAACCCCAGCTCCCTCAGCCGCTCCTCATAAGACTTGTTCTCCAGACCCCTCACCAGCCTCGTTGCCCTTCTCTGGACACGTTCCAACATCTCAACATCCTTCTTGTAGTGAGGGGCCCAAAGACACCTACATTTAAATAAGATTACGGTGGGATTCAGTTACTTACATATAGCACTCTAGTGTCATTTCAGATGACAGTTCTCCCACCTACTCTCTGGTCTGGAAGGACAGACCTGGCACAGAACTATAGACCCTGTGCCAAATTTGGCAGCCTCATACCTATGTCTTTGACTTAGAAGACTGCATGTTCAGTTGTCTGTATTTAGGCAACTGATTCAACCTCAATTCCCTGAAAAAGCTTATTTCCCACATTCCTCCTATTCCTTTCCTGCTTGAAGGGGAATTGAACGATAGTCCCTGTTTAAATGGCAGTGTTGCTGGGCTGCAGATGCAGGTGCATGGTAATTAAGAATACCACAATCATCTCTTTGCTTCCTTCTTCCCTGAAATTTCCATAATTAACAGGAACTCAGGCAGCAGTTTTCATCCAACCAAAAAGCATTGACCATGTCCATGTCCACCCAGTTCTGTGGCTGAACTCCAAGCCCTGCAGCATACAGAGTTTGACATTCCCTGCTCTGTGAGTGTAGAGTTACCGTGTTCCTTCATAGTATGATAAGTTTTGAAGATATGGCCACTACGTATTAGTCTACTGTAAAGTTCAGTGGCTATATGGCAACTAATGTGGGCAAAGCTGGAGCTCAGCCTGAATGAGGTCTCAACTAAAAGCCATGGGAAGACAGACATGCGCAGCATTTAGAGATGAATGAGGCTGCAGAGGCTGGCATAACTGGGTGAAAAAATACTAGCATTATAAGAAAAAAGAAAGTTACAGAAGTTCATCTTAAATAACTTAAACATCAGACTTTTAGTATTAAATGAAACAATTGTGGATCATCAATCCAGTAAACATGTTTCCAGAAGAGCATAGAAGAGCTTTCTTCTTGCTCCAATCACACTCATAAAAAATGATCTGGAAATATATGAAAGTCTTCACTTGTATAATTAATAGATGGTGCAATGACACAGAACTATTGTGTGAATGGTAAATAATTATGGAAGCTGGTTGGCTATACAGAGCAGAATGGAGCATACAGCAAACTAGGACCCTTTGAGAAGGATGCATTTTTTTTAATACAAGCAAAGTCATTTATCTCAGACAAGTGAACATAGATATCGTCTACAAGTTGGTGAGAGTTGGTATTGTGTCTCGGTAAACAGAACTCAGAAATAACGTAGCAGATAATCCTTTGAATAAGCACTTTAAGTGTGATGGTAGGAGCTTGATCTATGGCTGAGAAAAAATCTTTGGCTGCATAAGACTGGAAATACCAAATGAGAGTAGGTAGATGGTATTTCCAGCTTTACTAAGACTCATTCAAACCCTCACAGTTCAAGAAGGGATGTTGAAAAGCTGCAAAACATTCAGAAAAGCTACAAGACTGATTTGAGAGTTGGGATCCAAACTTCAGTGACGAAACACAACTTTGGGAGCTCTATTTATTCAGTAATCAAAAGAGGGTTAAAATTACTAGAGAAAACAAAAATTTGTCTATTTCAGACTAGATCTGTAGTAAGGCAGAGAATTAACATCTAGAAATCACTCACTTAGAGCTTGGATTGAGTGTCCATCACTGGATATCTTTAGATCACTCTGATCTTAAATCTGTCTGTTCTTAAACCAGTCTCCATCTGTCTCTCTAAAAGATAAGCTGCGGATCAGGTAAAAGTTACAGAACTGACAGATCACCCAGGAAAGTTGTTTGGTCTGACGTAAACAGAAAACCAGTCAATATGGTCAAAATTTATCCCTTCTATTATTAAAAAAAAAAAAAAAAATCACATTGAGAGGAAATGAAAAGTCTGTGAGATACAGAATTCCCTTTGGTGCCGAGCAGACCCTGTCTGGAGAAACCGCCCGGACTGTGTCTGCCGTGTGAACACCACCGCAGGACTCCTGCCCCACTCAGCCAAGGTGTGCAGCTGGGCACGAGAGCTCTGACAGTGATGAACTCTGCTGGTAACCGTTGAGGGAGAGGGGGTTTACTTATGAGCACTAATTCGTCACTTGTAATACTTCTTTCTTATTTCATCACCTGCTTTTTTTCTTTCTTAAAACATATTTTTAATCCAGGGACATTTAATTATATTGACTACAATATTGAAAGCATAAGACTTCAACAATATTACTCCAAAACACTTTCCGAGGGAATTTAGCATTTGCAAAGGAATTACTTATCATGCACTCTGTAGGAAGAAAGAAATTCTCCTCCAAATTGCCAGGGAAGGTGTTTTTTCTTGTTCTTTTTTTTTCCTCTCTCTTGTTTGCTCTGGTTTCTTGAGCCAGAGATGTTTTTGACATTAGATCACTGCTTTGACATGGTTTCTTCACAGGAGACTAATTTTAGAGGGCAATGAAGTTTTCATGTGAAGGAGAATTACTCATTGCTTACAGGAACTAAGGAAGAGAGAAAAACTTCAAATTGTCAAAAGCACTCAATAGAAGCTCTGACTCCGAATCTTTTAGATAACAAAAAGGGGTCTGGCATGTTCCCATACGCAGATAGATGAGGAAGGATAATGGCTACACTCTTGGCAGTACAGAAGACAACAGTATAGGGGCTTTCAGCTAGGTCCTCAAATTAGAATATGTGCTGCAGTGTTATGACAACAACATCTTGAGATTTGTTATAGGGAAAACTGTTGTGTCAGGTGTTCCTGCTGCATCCCACAGAACTATTGTGCCAAGTGCTGTGTACGCGCTCACAAAGACACTGCTGCAGCCTAATGGGCCTCAGCAGCAGAAGCCAATTACTGAGTTTTGCATAGGGCTGAATCGAGTTAGGTACATATATTTCACTGAATTTCAGAGTTATGGCCTCTTAAAAAACTCAGTGTCAATATGGGTTTTTCAGGTTTGGAAGAAGATCAGCTACCCATTTAACATGTATGTGTTGATAAGCACTTGAAGGCTTGCAGATAAACAATGCAGAGTTACCCATCCTGGTTCCACGATGGTCCTGAGAAACTTAACAAAATCCAAGCTGTGTATTTTAAGTAATGGCTACATAATTGACTGTAACCAAGTCAGAATGCGTTAACAAGTTACCATATCTCAGCTGACCTTTTAACTGTCTTCCAACATGTTGTCAACACCCCTTTCCAGTTCTGAAGTAATGCACAATAACTTAAAATTCTTATGAAAGTTGAGTACCTAGTATGTGATAGGCAACACCGAAATAATATACATTAACTTACTCATCTCGAACTTATCCAGTCCAAAAAATGTCTCCCATGAAATGCTCTTCTGTTGATTAGCTGCCTCAGTGGCAATCAAATGCATCCTTCTCCCTGTTGATTTAGGGCCCTTCTGAATTCTCCCCCACATCATAGAATCATATCAAAAGCTGAAGATGGAGAAACTGTACTCCTACACCTTCTTTCCTTATTTGCCAGGAAAGGTGCAAATCATTGAGCTGTGCTTTTTCTGTCATATTTTCCTTCCCTCCTACCTAGAGCACTGAGCAACCTGACAGGCAAACAGCAAGTCTCCACCAGCCAGGAAGCAGCGAGGCAGAAGCTGTCAGTTCTGTCCAGCACTAAGACATCTCCATGCTTACTTGGGTCTTTTTGTTGTTGCCATCTCAATATTCTTGTTTCCTTTTTCCTGAAAGGCTGGACCTTGCATCAGTCCCTACTTGAATTCTTGTCGTCTTTCTAACCTTTGCTTTCCTGTCTGGATGAAGAAGCAGAATATATAAAGATGTAGGATGAGATGAAGGGAAAGAATAGCCTAGGGAAACCACATTGAGGCTGTGTATGAAAAGGCAGCTTTAGCTAAAATAAGGTTCAAGGAGAAAACAATAGTCAAGTTGAAGGAGCTGTTTTCTCTGCAGTATTTTGGCTGGTTGGAGATTCTGGCCATGACCTGGGTGAGTCATAGCAGTGGGGGTTGCTATGTACAAACCAGGGTAGTGATGCTGGCACTGATGTGGGCTCAATGCACAAATGCAAGGTGGCTCACCAGCCAACTGCCTGCATATGCCCTTTCCTTCACATCCTGATGCCTGGTTCCCTCCCACGCGCCCTCCGTCTGTGCAGCTATTCCCCTAACAACCTCTGCACCGCCACCTATTACTATGTTATTTCTGCTACTCACACCGAGGGGGTTCTTCTTGTCTTCAGACTGGGCTCACGGTGTCAATTATAGCATGGCTTTCTGTCAGGGCAGGATCTCAGGACACCTGCTTTTGTCCTACAAACTATTGTCAAAGCTAAGCTGCTTTGATCTTCTAGGCACAGAGAGGAGCAAATTGCCTGGGAGCCGTCGTTCTGGACATGATAAGATGGTGCTGCCAGGAGCCAGCATGCCTGTGGTGGCTGTGATAAGCAGAGGCATTCCTCCTCCCTGTGCTTTCTCTGCCTGAGGAGATCGTGTGGTTTGTTATGCCAGACGTATATGTTGCATCACTTCCTAAAGCACACGGTGGCGATGCCTCCGTCCTGCGAAGGCAGTGCAAGCAAAAGCTAGATAACTCTGCAGTGGGGCTGATTGTGAAACTGTGGCTAGACATACAGGCTCTTTTCATCTTTTGCCCTCTCCCAATTCCTGACTGTAACATAAAAACTTTATTCCTCAAAGAAGTTAGTTTAGTTTTTTTTAACTTTCTCTGAAAGTGGATTAGAATGGCTAAAACACCCTCCTGTGCCCACAGAAACTACCCTGAACCAAAGTGCAACGTGAACAGTAAATAAGCAGCATTTGAAAATGCAACTTGTGAATTAGGCTAGAATGCAATTGAATATCACATTGGAGAAGAGAAGAGTGGTAGAAATATTTGTGCATGGCCACAACAGAAATGTAGGAAATTGGCTGCCAGACCAAAATGGACTTCATAGCCATATCAGTAGTGATTTCCTAACAACCTATTTTGCCTACTTGGGCTTTGGATTTTCACTCAGTTAAAATGGACAATTTGTGAGATCTCTTATTACTGATCATTTTCCTTATTTCCCTCTTTGGATTTCCAGAGTTTTACGATGAAAAAGATATCGATATTCAGGGAGGGGAAAAAAAAATAAGATTTATGTGAAACAGCAAACATAATGTAATCTTTATTGGAAGGAGGAATTCCTGATAAGTAGCCAAATACTGTTGGGAGGAATAGAAATTCTGATGACAGATGCTGCTCACAAAGAAAACCTCATTTATTATCTTGACATGTCATTTTGGTGCTCGTAACATTTTTAATTGTTGTCAAGCAAGAACAAGAATCTAAAATAACTGAGCAGCTGCTTGGTTCCATTTTTCTTGGTATGGAAAGGAAATCTTTGCTTTTACTCTAACTGCCTGGATAAATACTTTCTTTCGTGGGTTTTATTTCATTCTAATCCTCCTGGTGTATATGTGAAAGCAATTGTGTGTATAAATACACAGAGCAGCTGTAGCCATATTGGCTAATAGGCCTGTAATTACTTCTCTGATTTAAAGCCTAGTAGTTTATTCCACAACTGTTGTGATGTATTTTTATTAATATTGCAATAATTTTGCTGCCCTTCTGCTAAGTTACATACCATTGTCTCCTAAAATAAATGCAGTACTTACAGTATAAGGGATAATTAGAATTTAGCTCAGTATGGAAATACTTAACTCTCAGTGAACCAAATCAATCTATTTACAACAGGAATTCAGGAACTGGGTTACACTAGAAGTCTGTGGCTAAGCTGGGGACAGATTCCAGTGCTGACAAATTTATTACTGTTCACCATGCTACCCTCAAAATAAAAATCAAGTTTTGAGTATTTTCTTTCCATCTGCAAAAAAAAATGACCTATTGTTTTAAAATTATATACAATGGGGGGAAAAAAAAGGCTGAAGTAAGGGAGTAAGACTTGAATCTGTTTAGGGACTGTATTGCCTGGGGTTTTGCCTATGTGTGTAAGACTGTAGAAAAGGCCATAATAGCTCAGGTAAAACGTCCATCTGGACTCAGAAAGCTGTGTGAGGACTTGGAACACCTATGGAAACCCCAGTGCATGGATGCCTGCTCCACTACTGAAGTCCACACAAGGCTAATACACAGCGATCTCTGGCTGCTGTGGCCAGACCACAGGTGTCTCCAAAAAAGACATAATCCATGTCCAGCATCTGCAAAAGAGCAATAATTCTTGGGGGAAGGGAGGTGTGGTATGGGGGAAGAAAAGAAACCCTCAGCGGCAATAAACGAGTGCCCAGGGAAGGACAACAACAGGGTGAGCATGTGTGACACTACCCACTAGTAGTCTCAACCTTTAACTATGTTCATCTGAGAAGATGTCCTTAGCCAGATGTGGTTTGTGCATTTGGTAACACTCAATGGGGTTATAGCTATTTCCCTGTATTATCTGTACAGAAGCAACACTGGTGTATGAATACTGGTGTCACTTTGTGTTGTCTCTGATGCATCTGGTCATTCGCTTTATCCTCCTGGGTTAAATTCTTCCATCACAGGAACATTTGAACACTGAAAGTTTGGAATGCCTTAGCTTTTGCTTCTTGGCATAATATAAAAAAAGTACTAAGAGGAACATGGATAAAAACTGAAGTTCCTTTGTATATTGAAAGCATGCAAACTGAATCATGGGGTAAAACTACTCATTTAATCGTGGCTTTAAAACAACGTAGGTTTCTTGAAGTGATTTCTCATGGCTGCAGGTCAGTAAGTGAAATTTTACTTCCTGTAAAGGTAAACAAATCTACCTATGGGCCAGGATTGTCCCATTGTGAATTGATATCTGAATCTCCTAGAATTTCCCCAAGAGTTCTAACAGTTACAAATTTGCTGCACTTCTAACTGATAAGCTTATTGCTTTAGTTAATAACAATACCAGAGGAATGGAAGGCGGCAACTGTGATACCAAATTTTATAGGTAGCTCCAGGTAACTACAGAGCAGTAAGATTGACCACTGCACTAAGCAAATAACTGGAAACTGCGATGGAGAATAGAATTGGTGGAGAGTTAGCACTGATTTGGTTGATAGAAGTAATCTCTCACAAATCTACCTGAGTTCTTCGGAGAAGTCAATGAGTGTGCCTAGTCTCTTTAAAAAGCTTTCAATATGGTCCTGCAAGAAAAAATCACCAAAGAAATTAAGCTGATGTGCAAAGACAGATATCCCTCTGGGGGAAAACCTGGTTAAAATATCAGAAATAAAAGTTGAGAAGAGGTCATGAGTTTTAATATCACAGAGATGTTACAAAAATAGTTTCAGAAGGATCTGTGTTAGAATCTGGGCAGTTTGACATATTC
This sequence comes from Pygoscelis adeliae, assembly GCF_000699105.1. Lineage (NCBI taxonomy): Eukaryota > Metazoa > Chordata > Aves > Sphenisciformes > Spheniscidae > Pygoscelis > Pygoscelis adeliae. The sequence goes on from NW_008824231.1 coordinate 1,945,322, forward strand.
ATAAATTATTCACAGAAGTGATGTACCAAAGTGTGCAAATAATATAAAATTATTCAGGATAGTCAAAATTAAAGCTGACTGCAAACAGCTGCAGAAGGTTATCACAATTCTGGATAACTGCAGGATAAAATGTCAGATGAAATTTTATGTTGATAAATGCTAGGTACTGCACATTACAAAAAATAGCTCTAACTGTGTATAGTGGGTTCTAATGATGTATTTTTATTCAGAAAAGAAATCTAGGAGTCATTGTGAAAATGAGGTTTCCTTTGAAAATATCAACTTAGTGCTTAGAAGTTGCTCAAAACCAATTCTTATTAGGAATTATTAGGAAAGCAATTGAAAATACAGGTAAAAATATCTTCCTGTCTAAATCCATAAAGCATCCCTTATCTTCAGCTCTGTGTATTTTTCCGGTCTTCCATCTCACATATGACAGATTAACTGCAAGAAGGTGCAGAGAAGGACAGCAAATAGCGGTATTCTACCATACAGGAAGATACTGTATATTAAGATGTTTCATCTTAGAAAGAAATAGCAAAATGTTTTATGGTAAAAACCTATAAACACCTGAAACATTGAACATCTGTACAGAGAACATGCCTAGGAAACAATCATTCACTGCTATTGCTAAACATACTATTTCTTATATTCTTTCTCTAAGCATCTTGTACTAGTCACCATTGTAGACAGGACATATGGGTTGTTAGTGTCATCCTGTGTTCTTACGTTCATAATTTAATATTCTATGGAACACAGAACCCAGTGCTCCCTTAAAATGTGAGTTGGCAGTATTAACCTAATTTGTATCAATTTCTCTTCAAGAAGTACCTGCTTTTTGGTTTAGCTAAGTGAGCTGATTTCAGGTACCCTTCTGTCAGAAGACATTTGTCTTGCACAAGATTAATTACATTACCACAGTTGAAGTCACAACTCTATTTTTTATGCCTTTTGAATTTGTAGCTGATACACTCAGTGTTCAATTAAGTGTTTCAAGATTTTTAATAACTGTCTTGCTGGTCAGGTCTGATCTGAATATTAGGCACTGCAAAATGGATTGTATTGACATTCATTTACATTAATTTCCATTGTTGACTTTATCTGCCACAAAGTTCTTGGGAAAGGTTCACCTCAAGTTCGACTGACCTGGGTGACATGCTCCCAGAATAAATTATAGCTTTCACTGATCTGATGGATTCAAGTGCAGCTGTCAGAGCTGCCAGAGCTGCTGAAACATCAGATCACTGAGGAATCATAGAATCACAGAATCATAGAACAGTTTGGGTTGGAAGGGACCTCTAAAGGTCATCTAGTCCAACCC
>NW_008824231.1:1948609-1952812 GCF_000699105.1 Pygoscelis adeliae
CCCCACTGTAATGTCACCTGTCCCTGCCTTCCCTTTAATTCTGACCCATAAGCTCTCGGTTGGCTCCTCATCCATCCCCAGGCAGAGCTCCATGCACTCCAGCTGGTCATTGACATAGAGAGCGACACCCCCTCCTCGTCTCCCCTGCCTGTCCTTCCTAAAGAGCCTGTATCCCTCCATCCCAACACTCCAATCATAGAAGTTATCCCACCATGTCTGTGTGATGCCAATAAGATCAGAGCCCTGCAGGTGTGCGCACGTCTCTAACTCCTCTTGTTTATTCCCCATGCTACGTGCGTTTTCATAGAGGCATTTAAGCTGGGCCCCCGATGAAGCTGTCTTACTGGCTGGAGTTTTGATATAAGCTATATGCTTGGTACTTTTCAGTACTAAGTTCAGTATAAAAAAGGAATCATTTTTCACTGAAGCTGAGTTTCCACCCATGCACCTCTCATTAGCATTCTCTGCTGCCCAGGACTGCTGAGAATATGCTTTTTTACAAAATCTATTTCCACAGTTTCACCCTCTTCAGTTTTCTGTGCAGTGGATCTTGCTGGCATGGCATGGGTGTATGATGCCTTCTGTGAATCACAGAGATGGTTCCCTCAGTCTGTGGAAAACCACATTTTAATGTCATATATTTAAATAAAACAGTAATTTTCTCTGTACCAACAGGTTGAAATCACGTTAGCTAGGTTACAAACAGACTCACGTAAGTGTCTCAGTCTCTCATCCCCAAGTTGCCTGATACAACATACTGGCGATGAGCATGACTGAAGAGGGTGCGCCTGGTGAAGAGCATGCTCAGTACAGTTCTTCCCTTTGGTCTCTAGCCAGTTGCTTTCAAGCAACAGATTTGTTCAGTTTCCTAAACTGGGTCTGTAATAAAAATTTTCTGTAAAAAATTGCTCAAGATGACTTAATATTAGATGACCAGTTTCAAGTACATAAATAGCAAGACTTTAGGGGTGGGATTCATCTCATCTAAATTACCTCCAGTTTAAATACCTGTTACATGACTGCAACCACTTTGGTTGAGGAGAAAAAAGCTGTGAAGCATCAGGAGAGTGATGGCAATAGGTTTAGATATTCAACAGCTTTTATTTTTCTACTCCAATTTCAGCAAATAAAATTCAATTTATAGATCACCACCTCACCTACTGCATGATCCCAGGTGCTAACATGTACCAGCTAGTCCTGTCTCTGACAGTGTACATGTGCCCAATCGACATGATTCATCATCTGCTTGGCGGGGAACAGATGATTTCACACACAATAGATTGGACGGAAAAGGTATGGCACAAACATGGCTTTCTGTTCCTGGGGCTCAAGGCTCAAGAGTGTCTACACTCCAGAAGAGTGTCATTGATGATGATCTGCTCTCCCTGGACAGCACAAGACAACTCACTCCATGGATCCTTATCCTATGTAGTAGATCGGATGGAAAACATTGCATATAATGTTATTTGTATATAGTAAGTCCCAAAGCAGGATCCTTATCTTGAACATAACCTGGATGTGCTATCTATATCTACATACACATATACATATAAATATGCATGTACATCTGGATTTGGAATAACATACACCTTTAGAGGACAGTCTTTTTAAAATCAAGTGCAAATAAACTTCACTGCCAACCTCCAAGCTTAGTGGCTTGGATTACTACTAGATATCCTGAGCAGGTGAGCTGTACACTCCCAACAGCTATTTGTGTGGCTAGAAAAATGTGTGTGCATATTGTTCTTCAGGCTTTCTGAAGCTTGCTCTGAGGCATGGTGTGGTTACAAAGGCTTTCAGCCCATGCTGAGAGCTTAGAAAATTAGACTTATAGTGAGGCATCCTAAACACAGCCAGCCAAAATTAGTGTTTCTTTTAAAAACTGAAACCAGCATAATAGCTGCTTAAAACATAGTAAGGAACTTTAAAGATTTTTGGTTATGGATAAAAAACTTCTCTGCATTGATAGCTAAATATGTGTAAAAAGGCCTTTCTGTATTAACACCCACAGTAAATGAATGGGAGAAATTGCACTTGCTTGTTAACATTCCAGTCTGGAGGTGATGACTAAGAAATATTCATAATTCATAGCTGTGACATCAAAGCAGTGAATGTTGTGGTTCTAGCCTTTACACTGTGAGTGGCAATCTCAATTTCGGAGAACAGGTTATATTTTTGCATGGAGTAGGAGCTTCATGCTTCATATGCAGCAAATGCTGCCTGAAAAAAGCACTACAAACTGTTGACAACCAGATCTCAGGTGACGGTACCAAAAGTATGCAGTGAAACACCTATAGATGACCACGTGTTTCCTAAATTGTGAGACTAAAGAGAATGTTGCTAATGCTAGCAAAATTATTTTTTTGCCCAGTGCGACTTTAATTCCCTCAGAAATTGCTGTTTATTCAGTGGTTATCATTATTAATTATACATAGCTTTTGTGCTCATCAGCACGACAGCTGGACATGAAGTACACAGACAAAAAAAAATCAAAATCAATCTCTGAAAGGAGGAAATAGGTCACCTTTCTGGCTTCTCTGAAAATTGTTCCCCTCCAGAGAACCTCAGCATGGCACCATGTAGATATAGCCATACTCTTATACTAAACAGCCCCAGGAAAGGGCACGTGATCCTCTGTATTGCTCAGTCGATGGGATGCTCCTTGGCATGATTTTGGCCCATGCCAGTTGCCATTTCACCAAGCAATGCCCAGGTGCGGCGACAGCACAGGCCAGGGACTTTTCTCAATAGTTTGCATGGATGGAGCTACCCTTTCCTGAGGTCAAACTGTGCCATGCCACATACCCTCAGGCCTATAAGAACTGGCTCTAGCCCATTTTATTTACTGGAGTAGACACACAAGTCCTCCTACAAAGCAGTGTAGGAAGGATGGTCTGTTGAGAGGATGTAGATCTGGGGCTCACACAAGCTGGATTTCATTGCCTGTTCATACTGATTTGACCAATTTCTTTTCAATAAAACTGAGACAGTACTTCACAGCTTTTTGTGCTGATGAAATAACTTATTGACTGTGAGACTTTCAAGTACTGTGTACATATATCTAAACAGAACCAAATTTCTCTTTGGTGTAGGGTCTACGTAAGAGGAATAGTGAGCTTCTTTTAGTTTTCAAATGCTAAAAAAATCCAGAGTACCTAATCTCACTGTTAAAAAGGAAAAATATCATAAATCCTGTCCACCTGCTTTCTGCTTTTAGCAACATCTGTTTCATCTGCTAGGATAATTATCTTTAACCTTCATGTGGAAACATGCAAAGAAAATATATAAAAATTTAGGTACACATAATCCCATTTCCTCACCATGTCTGCCTAGTGGTTGGGAGGGATGGTGTGAGAAAAAGGCATCTGAGATGTCAAAAAAGAATGAGTATTTCACAGCAAAATTTTTTGCAAGATATAAAAAAATAATTTTGTTCCTGGTTTGGTTTTTTTTCAGTTTTAACAAAAAGGAGAAGTTGTGTTTCTGTGGTGTTTGAGGAATGGTTATGTTGACAGTGGATACCGCAAAAAGGAATGACGAGTACTCATAGGGTGACTCTCTGTTAAGGGGCACTGAGGTGCCCATCTGACAGCCTGACAGGGAGTCATGAGGGGTATGCTGCCTTCTGGGAGCTAAGGTCCCAGATGTTGCCGAGAAGATGCCACAACTTGTCAAGAGCACAGACTACTATCCATTTTTACTCTTTCATGTGGGCACAAATGACACTGCAAGCTGTAACCTGGGCAGAATCAAGGAAGACTACAAAGCCCTGGGGTGCCAGTGAAATGTACTGGTGCCCAAGTTATCTTTTCTTCCATTTTACCAGTTGGAGGAAAGGGTGCAGCCAGAAATAGATGTACAATGCAAATCAACTTCTGGCTTCGTGGCTGGTGCCATCATGAGGGTTTTGGCTTTTCTTGACAATGGGACATTCTTCGATGACTACAGCCTGTTAGGGAGGAATGGGACCCACCTGTCTCGAAGAGCCAAGGAAATCTTTGGCAGCAGGCTGGCCAACTTGGTGAGGCGGGCTTTAAACTGAAGGACTTCATGGGCGGCAAGCAGGATGAGCTGTAAGCCATTGTGCAGCGGGAGAGGTATGACTTAGTCACCATCACAGAAACATGGTGGGGTGACTCTCATGATTGGAGTGCTGCAATGGATGGCTATAGACTCTTCAGAAGGGACAGGCGAGGAAGGAGA
>NW_008824231.1:1954709-1972316 GCF_000699105.1 Pygoscelis adeliae
GCTAACAAGAACCTTATGAAGTTCAACAAAGACAAATGTAAGGTCTTGCACCTGGGAAAACATAATCCAGGAGTGTAGCACAGGCTGGGATCTACCCAGCTGGGGAGCAGCTCTGTGGAAAGGGACCTGGGGGTCCTGGTAGACAACAAGCTCAATACAAGTGAACAGTATGCTGTTGCGGCAAAGAAAGCCAACAGGATGCTAGGCTGCATCAACAAGTGTATCACCAGCAGAGATAAAGAAGTCATTATCCCATTCTACTCAGTGCTTGTCAGGCCACACCTGGAATACTGTGTTCAGTTTTGGTCCCTGCTATACAAAAAAGGTGTGGACAGGCTGGAGAGGGTACAGAGAAGGGCCACAAAGATGATCAAAGGACTGGGAAGCCAGCCATATGAGGAAGGGCTGAGAGAAATGGGTCTGTTCAGCCTTGAGAAAAGAAGGCTTAGCTTATGTGACCTTATCACCATGATCCAGTATTTAAAGGGTGGCTACAAAGAAGACGGAGACTCCCTTTTTACAAGGAGTCACATGGAAAAGACAAGGGGTAATGGGTACAAGTTACTCCTGGGGAGATTCCAGCTGGACACAAGAGGAAAATTTGTCGCAATGAGAACAATCAGCCATTGGAATAATCCCCCCAGGAAAAGTGATGGATGCCCAACATTGGACACTATTAAGATTCGGCTGGACAGGGTGCTGGGCCATCTTGCTGAGACCGTGCTTTTGCCAAGAAAGGTTGGACCAGATGATCCTTGAGGTCCCTTCCAACATGGTATTCTATGATTCTATGATTCTATGATTCTATGACTTGTTGGGTGTTTTTTGGTTTGTTTGTTTGTTTTTTTTTTCAGAAAAAGTAAGCGGAATGCTTAAAGCAACAAGTGGTTCCATGAGTAACCAAATCAATGGGATCTTTTTGACAACAGTTTTGTGTCTCAGGAGTGGACAATGTCTCAAACGGCAGTACTGAAGCCTTCCCTCTCTACAGGCATTTTTAGGGTGCCTCTTCTTTGCCCAGTGTTATGTCTTCACAAACCTTGTGAGCACTGCCTATAGTTTAGCCCTACACCTCTCTGACAGATTTACTTGAAATTCAGCAATAGGTTAAACATAATTATTGGGTGCTGACAGACACTTGCGTTCATACAAACACAGACAGAGCAAACTTATTTCCTTAAGAGTGGATGGGGAGGAAATACACATGCTTTTCATTTCCCCTTGACCCATCTGTTGACACAAAAATTGTAAAAGGGAAGTGGGAGCTGTTTTCAGACCTAGATACCTCTGGTACCTAAGTTAGCTATTGCACTGCTCAAAAATTCAGAGTGCCTAACTGAGGCACTTAGCTGCCCTATACACTCATTGAAGAGATGCTGATTCTCCTCAACAGTAATTTAAAACATCTACTTCTCTACATTGACTAAATCAGGTGCATAAGTACTTCATACTTCTACAGACTGATTCACAAATTCTTGACACTGAGCAACAAAGATACCAAGAACCAACAAGCAAGAAAAACTAACCACAGAGTCTTAATACGGACCTGAATTGGACCTGTATTATGGGCATTGCTGGCTACAATGGAAACAATGAGACCTTTCAGAGAATGATTGTTAACAAAAGAGGCAAAGGAACATGTAATGATACAATAGTCTTTGTACATTAGTCTGGAAGTTGTTGTACTTGCCCAGAAAGGACGTGATCAGGATATTGGGTCTTCCTTAGCTTGAGGGCATTTGAACCTATCTAAGGACCCAAAGAGAAACTAGGTGAGGCTGAGATTGTATCTGTGGCCCGTAAGACGAGATCTCTTCTGTGAAGGAATCACAGAATCACAGACTGGTTGAGGCTGGAAGGTACCTGTGGAGGTCATCTGGTCCAACCCCCCTGCTACAACAGGGCCACCTAGAGCCAGTTGTCCAGGATCATGTCCAGACAGCTTTTGAATATCTCTAAAGAGGGAGACTCCACAACCTCCCTGGGCAACCTGTGCCAATGCTCAGTCACCTTCGCAGGAAAAAAGTGTTTCCTGATGTTCAGAGGGAACCTCCTGTGTTTTAGTTTGTGTCCATTGCCTCTGGTCCTGGTGCTGGGCACCACTGAAAAGAGCCTCTATCTTCTTTGCACCCTCCCTTCAGGTATTTTTAGACATTGATAAGATCCATCCTGGCTTCCTCTTCTCCAGGCTGGACAGTCCCAGCTCTCTCAGCCTTTCCTCATATGTTAGGTGCTCCAGTCCCCTTGTGGCCCTTTGTTGAACTCTCTCCAGTACGTCCATGTCTTTCTTGTACTGGGGAGCCCAGAACTGGACACAGTACTCCAGGTGTGGCCTCACCAGCACTGAATAAAAGGGAAGGATCACCTCCCTCAATGGGCTGGCAATACTTTGCCTAATGGAGCCCAGGATTCCATTTGCCTTCTTTGCAGCAAGGACATATTGCTGGCTCATGTTCAACTTGGTGTCCACCAGGATCCCCAGGTCCTTTTCTGCCAAGCGGCTTTCCAGGTGGGTGGTCCCCAGCATATACTGGTGCATGGGTGCATGCATATGTAAAATATCATATTCTCATAATATCTAGTTGTGAAAATATCTGATAAATAGCTATTCAGTGTAGGAAACAAAGACAAGAAACCAGAAAAATAATAAATTAAACATCTAGCTACAAAAACCCTAAGACACTAAAGATAACAGAGACAATATCCTAGACCAGAGCCCTTAGGTCCTTCCTTGATGGTTTATTGAAGGAAGTACTCAAGGGTTGCTTTGAGGTGGTTCAACCAGAACAGTTAGGAAGGGTGGGAATAAGATTAGCATGGGTCCAATTTGTAAAAGCAAACTTACTATGGGAAATTTCATAAATATCATCATCTTCATAAATGATCTGGATGATGGGACTGAAAGCACCGTCACTGAGTTTGCTGATGACACTAAACTGGGTGGTGAAGTGGAAACATCAGAAGGGAGAACCATCTGACAGAGATCTGGACAGGCTGGAAGAGTGGGCAGGCAAGAACTGTATGAAGTTTAACAAAGACAAGCACAAAGTCCTGCACCTGCAATGAAATAACCAAAGAACCCAATACAGGTTAGGATCTGTGTGGCTGGGGAGCAGCCTTGCTGAAAGGGACCTGGGGGTCCTGGTGGACAACAAGTGGAACATGAGTCAGCAGTGTGCCGCTGCAACAACAAAGGCAAATCAGATCCTGGGCTGCATCTGTGGAGACATTACATGCAGACATGGAGATGTGATCATCCCACTCTACTCAGCACTTGTCAGGCTGGAGTACTGTGTCCAGTTTTGGTCCCCACAATTCAAAAAGGACACAGACTGGAGAGGGTGCAAAGGAGGGCTACACAAAGATGATCAAAGGGCTGGAGAACCTGCCCTATGAGGAAAGACTGAAGAGTTAGGTCCTTTCTCCCTGGAGAAGAGAAGGCTCAGGAGGACCTTATCAGAGGATTCCAGTACTTAAAGGGTGCCTACAAAGAAGACAGAGGGTCTCTCTTCACAAGGAGCCACATGGATAAAGACAAGGGGCAACAGGTACAAGTTGCACTGGGAGAGGTTTCATCTTGATATAAGAAAGAAATTTTTCACAGTGAGAACAATCTTCACTGCAACAACCTCCCCAGAGACGTGGTAGAGTCCCCATCACTAGAGGGTTTCAAGACATGACTGGACAGGGTGCTAGATAATCTCATCTAGTCTCCCTTTCCCACAAAAAGTTGGACCAGGTTATCTTTTGAGGTCCCTTCCAACATGGGCTGTTCTATGGTTCTCGATTTGAGGGGTTTGTGGTGTTATATAAAACTAATTATGGAATGTTTTAATGGGACTATGGGAATCTGCAAGATGTATTATGGAACATTTAGAGGAAGGAGCAAAGGAGGGGGAAAAGAGGGATCAAGATGGCCCAGGAAGGGGCAAGCATAGGCAAATGGAAAAGAAGGGGCATAATCAGGGCTGGTCACGGGTAAACAAGCTGCTGGTCTTTACATTTGTTTAGCCAAGCCTTGCACCTGGTCACCACAGGCTCTCACATCTTATTAAGCATCTTATTAAAACCTACTTGTGACTTTTTTTTTTGAGAGTGCTCTCCAGTCTGTGGATGTGTGTATGCATATGTAGCTACCAGTGAACTTTAAGGTGGACTATACTGCAAGCAGGATGAGAGGTCTGAGGTCCAGCAACTGAAGATAGGATCACAGCTCATAGGGGCCCATAGGTCTGGAGTCCAGTAACTGCAGGGCTTGGGGAGCCAGTCAGTAAATAAACCAAGTGTCTAGTGCCAGCTCCTGGAGGGATGGATGCGTGTGTGTGTATGTGCATGTGTGTGAGGTCATTAGCAAACTCATGCCCTCAGCAGTCAAAGGGAGAAACAGGATCAGGCTGTCTCTGTTGTTCATGTTTATATGAGTAAAGTTTATTTTTTTGTGGGTACCAGTATTCCAGTATTCCAATAGATGCAGTTGCATCTATTGGACTGGGACTGGAGGAACCCCAGGGGTCTTAGACCCAACAAACATCAGCTGTGTTGTACTGGAAAGATGAAATCCCCTGAGTTTTAGAGTCCCCCAGCCCTGATTCCCTTAACATAAGACTTACAGCATCAACCCTTCCAGGATTTAAGGAATGCCTAGAGCCAAGTCATTTGCTCCCTGAAAACTGCTTGAATCACAGTATTGTAAATCCCATTGGCATTTCTACCACCTCACTTTCTTCAGCACACCGCTTTAGGTAAGCAAGGAACTGAATGAAATGAGTTGAATGTGCAGCTGCAGTGGGAAGAGAGCATTTGAGACTGTCTGTTCCAGTATCAACACATAAATTTTGATTTCAAATTAAAAACACTTTGAGCTTTAGATGAGCAAGAAGCCACTTAAATTAGGACATAGGAAAATGTTGGTGGTTTGAATATCATGCAATGGATTATTACTTTTTCCCATTAAGACCAAGCTTCATTTCCATTAGCTCTCTTCCTAAAATATTGAGAGACATTTCCTGTATCTCTTCGCTTCAACCTTTTGTTATGGTGAATAAAAGCTTTTCTCATCTCAAAGAACATTTTTGATGGAAAAAATTACAATTGGCTTAAACAATTATACTCTATAATGAGCTCATGAAAGTGGCTTTTATGATAATATTCATTCCACAACCAAATAAATGCTATTTATAGCAAACTGTTATTGGCAAGCAAACAAAATTAATTGCAACCTGACATCTTTGTCTCATATATGTGATAATAGTGCCAAGTACCGACAGCCATGCAACACGAAGAGAAGAAATTCATTTCAAACCTGAGGATTTCTTAAAAAAAAAACCAAGCTATCATTTAGGAGGCCAGTTGTCTATAATGTCACTTCAAGCTCTTCCTAAAAATGTGGATTCATCACACCAAAGAACAAACTTCCGATATCTTTGTGCTCTAGGATAACGCTATATCTCTAGGATGCCCCTTAAGTTCCACATTAAAATAAATAAGAGGATGGATTATGAGACAGAAAAGACAAAAAATGTGAACTTTACTTAAGGGTGTCTGGTTATTTGTTCAAAAGGAAAGGGAATTTAAACTGCAACTACCATATCAAGTCATTGTGCTATAGGTGACTAGTACAAGACAGCCACTCTCCTGCATTCAGGTTTAGTCCGATTTCAAGTATCTGCTTTGACATTTAAGTAGATGACTCATTATATGCAGCAAGTATCTGGAGGCAGGGATGCACTTCATTTTTTTTTCTCTTGGCAATACACTATATTCTAAAATATAAGGATGCTTAAAGAGTTTGCATCAGTGGATTCTGCTTACTTTGAAAACAATAACAGAATCTTTCTTTTTCAAGCTTGTTTAGAAGTTCATAAAGGAGACTCTTGAGTTACCTCACCCTTCTTTGATCAGAAACAGATAGGCTTCAGCAACTGCTCATTTTTTAAAGAATATGGTCCCCAAATCCAAAATGTTTGATAGAGACAGATGAAACACTGAATTGAAGTTGACATTGTTATGTATATGTTTGTGCTTCTGCAGCACTCACTGAAAGGGGAAAGGAAGGAAGAGCAATACAGGTGTGCAGATATATGTTATCCAGGATTCAAACACAACAGGTGGCTTACAGCTACTTATTGACTGATGGATGTAAAACTAGGAGTTTTACAGTATGGCAGTATATATTCATGGCTGAACTGAACCACTTATATGCCATTCTGACCCCTCAAAGAGTAATACTGTCACTACCAGAAGACAAAATTCTTATTTCTTCTCTTAAGTGGTACATACATCCATCTCATCCCCATCTCTCTGTAAGGAAATGACCAAGAAGGAAAAAACTTTACTTTCAGGAAGCACTTAATGGAAGAATGTAGAATATGTAGTGAAAGAAGCAAGCTGCAATGTTGTACTGATGAGACTCTCAACATGATGTCAGAAGTGTATGTGAAATTAGAAACCAAATATATTGGGTGGGGATGGCAGATGGGGAAGAAGGCAGAAAGGAGTGGGGAAGCACAGAGAGAAAAGTAATTAAGTCAGTACATCAATTTCCTATTCTAGATTTGATGAAAATGGTGATGATTTGCACCATCTTGAAATAATACACTGGGAGTAAGGAAGGAACTACTCAACTAGAAAGTTTGTAGGAGTAAGACTCGTGGCTCTGTTTCGTTATGTAGTAAGAGGAAGAGGCAGAAACTTTCATGTCATGCTTAGACAACCGTACAGTCTTTTCATCACTTTCAAAAATCAACCACATTGGGGCAGGATAGAACAGTAAAAAATGAGTAGTCACACGACCTTCATAATGGGAAATGATAATGCTCTGGTGTGCATTAGGAAAAGGTCAGAAGAGCCCATGATGGTATTCACACAGCTCTCCAAAAGCATTTTCAATGCACAAAAAAGCTATATGTGGAAAGGTTGTATCTTTAAAAATTATGATCAAGAAATTATTATCACTGTCTTGCCATAACTGACAAAATTGATGGCAAGGTTGTCAGATTGCAGTAGAGGATATGGACTAGGCATTGGAAGGGAAATTCAAATTGTAACTGCTCAGCAGTGGTAATTTGTGACCAAGGAATGATCAGGCATGGAGGGCAAGAAGGCCCAGCTGCAGAAGGGGTTAAATTGGCTGGAAACACGATGCCAGTAAGGTGGTGAAGTTTCCCTTGGCGATGAGATAAGAACCAGAGCCGCATTGTCTTGTAGCCATCCTGGAATAGAAGGGCTCAGGGGCCACCTTTAGGCAGCAGAACTGGCTTTGGGGGATGAATCCAACAGGGGGCTGAGGCACTCCATGCCAATGGTCACAGGATTGGTGCTGGTGCAAGTGTATATAAGGAATTGGCTCATGATGCACCTTTGCAGACTGCTTGTAGAACCACTTATGGCAGGAGGACTCTGTCCAATGCATTGTTCTTTTTGTGTTCTTTTTTTAATATTTAAGCACAAATGTGTTTAATTCGCCTCAAGGGGTAAAATAAATATTCCCCAACAGCATACAAGCTACAGGAAGTCAAATGAGAAAGGTCACAGGGTCACAAAGGTCACATAAACTTTGGCACAAGCATTAGACCGTGCAAGGCTACTGAACAAGCTTGCATTCAAATGCAGAAAAAAATTGGAGTTGTTAATAACTGGAGAGATGATTCATCAGTAGCCTGGAGAAAGCAGAGAAATTACCAAAATGTACAAACACAAGCAAAGGAACTTAAGTTTGTATAAAAATACAAACAGAAAACAAGGAAGATGAGCAACACAAAATGGTGAAATCATAGAAACAAAGTAAAAAGAGAAAAGAGAAAAGGAAAAGGTTCTGCATATAAAGTCACATGCAGTAGTGGTTGTGTGAAAAAAGTTGTTATGCCAAAGTCTCCAGGAAGAAGAACAGACCAGTTAATACATAAAAATTCAGAAGCATTGGCCCAAAGGATGAGATTTTGCAGCCAGAGGGGTACAAGGTGGCTCTTCATTCTCCATTTGTTTGTGCTTTTGCTCTGCCTTTGTCTCTGGACCCTTGCCAGCTGTATAGGAAGCTGAGCACCAAGGAGTCAGCAGCACATAAAGGATCTACCTGCTCACAGAAACTTCCTACAGGAAAAGGAAGTGAAACATCAGTCAGGCAAATGTTGAGTCAAACAACAGGGGGGCATGATTACATACCCACAGCAAAATATTAAAGAACCTGAATTTAGTCTTGCGGCATAGAGACTCAGGTAGAGGCTAACAGGGATGTGTCTCCTTTCAGCTACAGAGCACCTGACCCTAATGCCTAAACTGGAGCAGGTATCTATAGGACAGATGGAAAAACAAAAAAATCAAAGCATATAGAGAATTTTGGCTCCTCTATAACTGAACTGCTAAGACATGGCCAACATTTGTTTGAAAGATATTGTCTAAGCATATTACATCTGAAAAGATATGAATGCTTCAGTGGTGTATCACCTGCTTCACAGAGTAACCAAACAAAAGCAGAAAGCAGCCATTTTTACTAAAGAAACAGAGCCCATGACCTGGAAAACATTAAGGTAGCAATTTAAGCAAAGCACTACAGAGAAGTTACAGCTAAATGCCCTCCACTGACTCAAAACAAGTCCAGTAGAAAAAAAAAAAAATTGTCAGTAGAGGATGTACAGAAAAATATTGGCAATCTCTTCTAGATAAAGCAAGCAGCTACCTCACCACACACTGGACAACAAGAAAGAGATAGAAGCAGTCAAAAACACTGTTTGGGATCCAAACCAAAGCAAACTGCTGCGTTGCGGAAAACCCATCAATAAAACTTGCAGGGTCTCTGGTTGAGTAGATGACATTTCCAGACTACTGCCCTGAAGAAAGCAATAGCAGTTCATCACCAAAGCCTTCTGTGTCTGCCAGAAAGTGCCTGGGAAGTAAATTCAAAATGGAATAAATGAAGATAATGCTGTGATTGATTGACTTCAGTATCACACATTTATAAAACATGTCAATACAACCAACCTGGAGATGAAAAATTCCCAGAGCATTTTGCTGGTATCCCGGTCATCTGGGGTGTACTATGTCTCTCCTCTTGCTCACACAGATGAGTTTTTTTCAAAGCAGACCCAGTGAGGGAGGTTGCCTGTGCATAGCTGAACTTTGTTTCAATGTTAAGTCAGGAGATGGGCATCCAGTTCCTGAGCCATGAAGCATTGCTAGATTTCACCATTGAAACACTGCTGATCTTCTCTCCTGGGATTTATGATCGAACCCCCTTTCCAGGTAAAAGCAAGACAGAGGGTCCCTGTATCTAATGCAGTAAATGCAGGTACTCACAAAATGACTTCCAGGACTCTTGGAGACCCCAAGAAGCCACTGCTAGCTGAGGAGGCATGTTTCACACCATTACGTCCTCACATGTAGCCATCTCACATAGCAGGGAAGTGGTGACACATTAACCAAAGACATATGGTGCATCTGAGGAGATGCCATTGTGATATGGAGAGAGGCCCTGCCCTTAGAAACGTGAACAGCCAGCAGATCTCAACCTGTTAAAAGCACCAAAGATAAGCCTATCTGAAAAAAAATATTCTTGTGGCATAGATCACAATTAGCCTCCATAGTAAATACATCCCTGCCAAGGAAATGCCATTGCTAGCAGGTCCTGGGGAAAAAGAAAACTAGACCTTATTTTCACAGTAAACTGCACAAACTGTAACTCCTGTTTGTACACTGATATTCACCCTCATGGGAAGGAGAAATTACTGGAGGGTATCTAAGTGACCATTGCAGGGAAAGAAGCAAAGTGTTTCAGCAAGCAAAGTGCCTCCGGCTGTGCCATTTTCAGACCGAGGATCTCAGTTTGTTTGGAATGACTTCGTGTATCTTCCTTGCAAATGGACACTTAGTCATCACCAATTAGTCATCACCAGAGCATGGCCAGTCAAATGGTAAATCTGCATTGGCAGTTACAATTGCTAAAGGTCTATTAAAGAACATGGTGGAAAGCAAAATAAATATACTGCAGTGACACTCATGAATGGAGAAATCTCTCTCCAGAGGCCTTCATAATAGCATGGCATTTAGTTCAAGATATAACCTTACATTCAAGTGCATAACCCCAGGAGTACTTGCAGCAGACAAGAAGACACAGACATACATAGATTAATGCTGAGTATGACAGACAAGCAAAGGATCTCCCGGAATAACAGTTTAGAGACTCTGCCAGGATGAAATGACTCTGCCAAGAAAAATGGTGCATTTTGTTTACTCCTGTATGAAACACCTATTCTTACTGTAAATGCCATTTGTCTTTCCTCTTTCTTGGGGGAACCTGAAACAATGAGAAATTCAATCCCTCCACCTGGAAACAGAAAAATACATCACTTTTGACACACTTCCTGGAGGCTCCTACCATACCTGGTGCTCTGTCCTTCAGGCTTTGTATTTTAATGTGTATATTTTTGTTCTGCGTCACAATAATGTACCTATTTTCCACCAACATGTGCTCAAAGGAAGATAGAAAGCTCATGTTCTGAGCAAGTCCCATGGATTTAGAGTTTGCAAAAGATTTTGAGTTAGATATTAAGGAAATATTCAACAGAGGAAGAAGAATGAAGCAGTGGATCTCCATCACTGCAATCTTTACAAGACAGTAGTCTGAGCAAACACATGGCAGATAGTGTCTTAAGGGTGAGACTGACTGGGGCAGAAGAATGAATTATTCAGCATCATGAGGTTCTTTTTAGGTCTGTCTTGCCAGCTTGGATTCCATGGAAGGGATGTGATTTTCATGTGATGAACAGCCAAATTCTCATTCATGTCACAGCACAAGGCTGGTTTTGTATGTTGCTCAAATGCATTCCCAAGACCCATTACAAAAGCAAAATAACAAACATAGGCATAGAGGACCATCAAGTATGCACAGGCTGAGAGGTCCTCATCAGGACATGGAAGGATCACAGGCACTCAGTGTTAATAGTTATCAGAAGAAGCTCTCCCAAGGTGAAGACCTAAGTGCTAGATACTCCCCTGCCTGTGTAAGGACTTTACTGGAGCAAAGGACTCTTTGCTCCAGCCTCAGGGCATGTCATATGAATGAAGAACTAAGAAAGAACAGCCTGCCAAGTCCAGAGCTGAGCTCCCAACCACAAGACTCCCTGTTAAGGGAATCCTAAATAGGAAAGAGCAGCTGAGCTGATCCACTTGGGCCAAGAGACAGGCCCTGTGGGTCCCTCAGAGTAGAAACTTCATCCTTATTAGTAATTTTTTTCGATAAAGGCTGTGGTACTACTTATGCAGGGCTTCTGTGAACGGCTCCAAGTCAGGCATCCCAATATGCCTTTGTGAGCAGACCTCTGAAAGCACTACATTCAGGGACAGAAAACTACAGTCTCCAGGCGCAAGGAATAAATCCTAAATCTTGCCTTGTCCTGCTTTGCTTTTTCCACGTGGGCTTGAGCAGTGGACAATTGCAGTCAACTTTTAATGCAAAGTCTTAGAAGCCCGTCTTTCTGGATTAGTTTTCTAATCCAGTTCATCAGGCAAGTGTGTATTTTATCTGCTAATAGTATGTCTGCCGTGGACAGCACATGGTTTATGGAAGTGCCTGAGCAATGCTGTTGTCAGCAGCTCACAGACTCATTAGAGCATCAGTTTGTTATCAACTGTTATTTTCCAGCAGGAGTCCCTTTGTATGTCATCTTAACCCAAGACTCCTGTCTTCTGGTGAGGGTTTTCTTTTGATATCAAAAGGTATGAAAAAGTTAGAGGGAAATCCTGGCCTGGACTAATGGATTCAGTATGATTTTACTAATCCCCTAGCTAGAGCTCTTCAACTCATTTTGAAGAGCCAAAATGAGGGGAAAAGGCTGGGAAGAGGCAGGGTGTATGACTAAGGGGGCAGAAGGAGAAGGTGATGTGGCTGCCTGGATCCCTATCTCCATTTCTCTACACTTTCCTTCTTTTCCCGGGCCTCATTTGTTCTCTTCTCTTTGTGTCCAACCCTCTACATTCTTTGCTGCCTTCTTTTAAACACAGACTCTGTTGGCCCTCAGTTCTCCTTTGGTGTCCATGACACATTTGGGGCTGAGACATGAAGGTGTCCATCAGTGATGTGGGGACTCCTGCCAAAGGGGTGCTTGGTGGCCCACCCTGGGGCTCATACAGTCTGTAGTCCATTCCCCTACAAGGACTTCCCGAAACCCCTTCTAGCATCCACTCCACTGCACAGCCTGCCTTCTTCTACGCTCTCTGCTGAAAAGGACCAGCTGTATCTGCAAACCACCACCCAGGTTTCTGTTTGTGTGTTTGCTTGTTTCCACCAAGAGTAATATTTACCAAAATACTAGCAAGTTTCATGATTTTATCAGCAATGCTCAGCATACAGCAGCTGCTATTGCTTCCAGTGCCTAAAAGAAAGCTGATGTAAACTGTGAGAACCTGCCAGCAGTATTGGGAAGCCATGAACCCATGATGAAAGAAAGCTGGCGTCTGATGCCTGCTCCTGCACAGACTGCCAGCACCCCAGCAGCACTGGGGCTTGGCAATGGGGACAATGCAGACATGGAGATGTGTTTACCAGTAGGGACTAGGGGTTTATTTTGTTTGTTTGATAACACATATCTACATTGGTGAGCTCTGGTTGAAAAGAATTATCAAGCACGTCAGTCAAATCCATGGGTTCCCCTTCTTTTATGTACCCCATGGCCAGAAAGAAACCAAGCATAGCACAGAGGAAAAATAGCATATGTGTCACCCTTTGTCCCCCTGCAAACTGTCCTGGTTTTGGCTGGGATAGAGTTCATTTTCTTCCTAGTAGCTGGTACAGTGCTGTGTTTGAGATTTAGGATAAGAATAATGTGATAACACACTGGATGTTTAAGTTGTTGCTAAGCAGTGTTTATACTAAGTCAAGGACTTTTCAGCTTCCCATACTCTGCCAGCGAAGAGGCTGGGAGGGGGCACAGCCAGGACAGCTGACCCAAACTGGCCAAAGGGACATTCCATACCATGTGACGTCATGCTCAGTATATAAACTGCGGGGAGTTGGCCGGGGAGCCGGTGACCACTGCTCGGGGACTGGCTGGGCATCAGTCAGCAGATGGTGAGCAATTGCATTGTGCATCACTTATTTTTCATATTCTTTTGTCATTATTATTATTATTTTCCCTTCCTTTTCTGTCCTAATAAACTGTCTTTAATTCAACCCACAAATTTTACTTTATTTTTCCCAATTCTCTCCACCATCCCACTGTGGGGGGGAATGAGCAAACGGCTGTGTGGTGTTTAGGTGCCTGCCAGGTTAAACCACAACACAAACACAGCGCTCAGATCTCTTTATTAAAGGTCAAGTCACCTCCTGATCATGGACAAAACCCCACTCACTTAGAGGAAAATAGCCAGCTGTGCACACACCTACACTGAAAAATCAGGTGCATTATTAGAGGAGCTCAGGAAGGCATCTCAACTGCTAAGCAGGGCATTAACACAGCACTCAGATCTCTTTATTAAAGGTCAAGTCACCTCCTGATCATGGACAAAACCCCACTCACTTAGAGGAAAATAGCCAGCTGTGCACACACCTACACTGAAAAATCAGGTGCATTATTAGAGGAGCTCAGGAAGGCATCTCAACTGCTAAGCAGGGCATTTGTGCTGGCCCCCTCCCACGTTACACACACGTGTGGGGTACAGGCCTTCCACACTGGCTGGGCAGGGGGGGACTACTCAACTGAGGCAATTGCATTGAGCGGGGAGAAGGGGAACCTGGGGATGAGCGATAAGAAACTAGAGTTTAAGCCTCTACTGTTGAATTCAACAGAGGTATCGAACTAGGGGAAAAAGCCCTTCTAAGAATTCCCTTGGTGAATCAGGCTGTGGTTTTGACCTTGGTTACAGTAAGGACTAACAGTCAGTCATCTATCAGGTATCAGCTCAGATTTCTCACTGTGATCCCTTCTGACTGTTGTTGCTGTAACAGAGATTGTCTCCCCAATCCATGTTTCTTTTTAACCCCCTGCTGCTTGTTTTTCTGAAGGCTGAGAGTCACCCAAAGATCTCTTCGCAGGTTCCTAGGGTACAGTTTGAAAAAAACTGTATCCTTTGGGGGTTTACTAAAGGACAGTCCTCTCCAGCCAAAGGACATTTGGGTCTCCTGGTGATGACATGGGAGCCTGTACAGAGACCTGCTGAAAGCATTGCAGGGCTGGCAGAAACTTCAAGGCAGTGTGAGAAGAAGCTGATGGTGGGGAGGGAATGAAGGGACAGCAATAATATGCGTATGACTTCTGCATGCTTGAAAAGGAAAAATGGAGAGAGGCAATACTCTCCCTGGAGACCCTGGCCTCTGCAGCACTTGAGTCTCACCTAAGCGCAAAGGCCTGTCACATCATTGCAGCTTAAGAAAATTAATGTCTCTGCAGCTGAAGACAAAATAGAAAACAGTCCATTATATAAAGTGCTGCCAATTATGTTTCTTTTCTTCGCATGCCAGAAGTGATGGGCTCATATGTGTGTGCCTAGAGCAGGATGTTTCTGCTCATGAAGTGTCCACTTATCTCTGTTTAGATCCCTTCCTAGCCCTAAATACCAGGCTGACTTCTACCACTTTTGCTCAGCTGAACAATAGAATGGAATGTGACCTCTGTGGTAAATGGAAGAAAAGATGAGGACAAACGTGCTAGTCCCACAAGATGAGGTTAACAGCAGTCTAGAAAAGTGGAAAGCAGGTTTATCTCCCATAATGTCTGATGGCACATTTTATTTTAGCATAACCCTATGTTAGTATTCCTATTTTATTTTATTACCAACATACATGGACCAGTGCAGGTATCATTATTCCTGGCAGGCAGTATATTACTATGTAAACTACTCCATTATTCTTAATGGTGCAGTTTCCAGAATAATATATTCAATTCATATTTATTGTAAGTAAGAGTATCAAAATTTGGACATGTATAATGATGAGGGTACTGTGAGTTTTTAAAAGTGAGGTCTTTCATTTTAATGTGTTCTGTGTAATATACCTGAAATATTATGACTTGTTTAGGAACATCTGTGAGAAAACAGAACTGTTCTCTTGGTGTTAATGATCCTTGTTAGATAAAATAGAAAGCATCTTAAAAAAGTAGAACCATAAAAAGACATTAATATTTTCTAATGTTCTTGAATAACAATCTAATAAAGTTAATATAACTTTCTACTAATGGGGCCATTTTCATTTCTTGGGCTAAAAAGCAATGAGCCATGTACAGCAGCAGAATCTGCAGTCTAAGGAACACAGAAATTCCTTGACCAAAGAGGTAGAAAGGTTATAAAGATTTTAGGGGTTAAAATGAATGTTCCTATTAATTTCAAACCTCCTTTCACTCATGGTGTAGTCTCTTGAGCATCACAATTCCCCCTCCCCCTTGTTGTGCCAATAGAGCTACAAAAGGATCAGGAGGGACTGTGGTATGGTTTGGTTTGGGATTAAAACAAAGCAAGGAAAAAAAAACGCTTTTCTTGGGGACACTGAAGCTGGGAAAAATGCTTTGGAGCTCTACCATAAGACTGTAGCACATGCTTCAGAAAAGGGATGATATTGTTGCCCAGACCACTGGAAGGTTCAAAGCAGAAACGGACGGGATCTTGCAGTGACTAAAAACAGAGGTGAGGCTCTGCAGGGACTTTGAAGGTTTATTCACCACCATATATTTGAGCTAAGGACAAGCCACAGGATGTACCTGATGCAGCAGCTCAGTTTAAGGGAAAGCTTTGCTTTTCTAGATAAATGGTTTACTGTGTCTCCAACCTATATTCAACCTCTGGATGGAAAATGAGAATTTTATAGTGTGTCTATCTACATCTAGCAGTTAAGTCAGATTAATATATGTTATGAAGGTAAATCACAGTAGCTATTTCATGCTTGAATACTTATTCCCAAGCAAACATCTTTATGCAGATAGTTATTCAGGAACAGTTATGCTGAAATAGCTATTCCCACGCCATTGCTTAGCTCTGAGCAGTGGTGAATACACAACATTTGCACCGATTCACTTGCAATTAGCTTACCTAAACTGGCGCAACTCTGTGGATTGGATCTGTTGTGCTGGAAGAAAAATGTACAGGTACAAGCTGTCCTTCGATGAACCCCTTTATAAAAAATATGACAGTTTCAAAACAAGTTCAAGTCTTTCATGAACATTTCTGACTTTGAAAAGACACTTTTTGGATAAAAGCTTTTCCATTTAAAGCACACTAGCTCTCCCTCAGACACTCCCAAGGCATCCATGTGTTTTGGAAGGCGCTGGTATCCAACACAAGATGGTACAAGACTGACTTACCCTTTACAGTTTAGATTTCTTTGTCTGAATACTGTTAGGTTTTATCCCCTGAAAAATATACATGGCAGATAATCACCTCCATCAGTGTAACAGAGCAAGAGAGAGATCCTATAGGCCCAAATTTTGCATTTCTGCTTTCCTTCCTTTCCAGTTAATTATTATCTTTTATTATCAGAGTTCTGCTTCAAGACCCCAACTGAGAGTAAAGCTCCTTTGCACATGATGCTGTGCAGACACACAATAAAGATTTTATCATAACCTTCAATGATTTTGCAGTCTTTCCTACTGGGACTGAGCCAAAATATCCAGTTGCTGATTCCTAAGACACTGATGGGGAAGTTAGGCTAACCAGGTCCTTATCTGGTTAGCAACACTCCATCCTCTCTACCAACACAACTGAGATGGTTAATGTTAGAGAAAATACACGGTACTTTGTTCATGAAAGCAAATAAGAATCGCCAGAAAATGATTCTATTTTTCTCAATAAATGCCCATTCAGTGAAGCCAAACTTTTATTTCTTCTGGAAGAAGGTCTAGACAATATAAGTTGTCTAAACATCTGATTTCAATATTGTTGGATTTGGTTTTCTCCAGGGAAAAACAGGTTTTCCTTTAGAGATTTAATTTGACCCATGAACATTATGAATTAAAATTAAAATTAGGATTGAAATGTGCCTAAAACCCTCCAGATGGTTGAGAAGATGGTATTTTTATTAGCTCAAACCAAAATATTATCATAATTTCAGTTCACAAAGGAAAATTTAGATTTTGAATTATCATTTGATTTGAAGCTAGCAATTTTTTTCTATATGCTGAAACATTTTTGAGACAGAAACAGCAGCTTCTTAACAGTTAGATTCTCCCATCTTTATAGAATGGAGTTATAGGCAGCCAGATGGAGGAACAAAGAGATACCTGATGTCTACTTAGCCTACTCTGGGACTAAATAGTTCAGGTAAAGACTATTGGGAAAGAATAAATTCTTTTCAGGGAATCCCTGAAAACTTTTAGTCTCACCTCATGCGAAGTATAGAACTTCCTTGAATTCCTGTTTGAATGCAGTATATAATAAAAGCACAATATCTTCCTTTAATAAAATTGCCCTTAATAAAGATGCTACTATAACCTTAATTATGCTTTTTGAAACACACTGCTTTAATGCTGGTGATCATCAAGCAGGAGGTTGGAGAAGAAACCTGCAGAGATCCCTTCCAACCAACATTAGCCCTGATTCTTACATAGACATAGCCTAAGGCTTTCATACAGCTTTAGGCAAATTTTGCTGTGAGGGTGCTGACGTCTCCAGGTGCCTGGTCCACCTTTCTGC
>NW_008824231.1:1972358-1980330 GCF_000699105.1 Pygoscelis adeliae
CGTTCCCTTGTGAACAGTCAGCAGAAAGGAGCCCAGGTCCCTGCCTCAGCTGCTGCCCCAGTCATGGCACGCACACTGAGAACCGAAGCCCGTGCACACACTTGGCTTCACCCACTCCAATGGGGAAGGGGCTGTAACAAACCTTTGAAGACACAGTAAGATCTGACACCACCACAGCTGTTTGCTAGGCCAGCTTGACCTGGCAGACTAGGCTTAACCACATTTGCAATCACAGCTTTTTCAAGCCTTGCTGAATGGAGCAATAGAGCTGTTATCTATCCTTCCCACTTGTACACTTCTAAATACATGGTTAATGAAGGAGACATTTATTGGATGATGGTGTCTGTCTGTACCTCTGGGCAGTAATATTCACAAAAATGTGTTTGCTGAAATGATTAGCACACAATAGGATTATTCTAGTTTTGTATCCAGCATGTTCAAAATTCATCCAGTCCTGGGGGGACACAGTCATAGGAAAGGTAATTGCAAGATTCTTACTTGGGGCAGCAAAATATCACTTTTCTCAAAAACATGACAGGTTACAAAATGGCTGATCCTGCTCTTTATGTGGTGATTCATTATCACCTGTTATCAGAAACAGATTTACCAATGCATGGATGTAAGGAAAACTCATCTTTTCCAATGATACACTATAAATCCTTGATTGTCAGCTTTACCCTGAAAAATGCAAAGCCTGCCACAAGAAGAAGCCCAGTTGTGCCCTCCCAAGCACAAGAGCTCTTTTACTCTGAACTGCAAACCTAACCTTTCCAGGAAATACAAACAGCTCAATACACTCCAGAAAAGCAAGTTAATTTGCATCCCATTCAACAATATGAGTAATCATTCATGTGACTGTTAACTTGGATGACTGCTGCTCTCATTTATATCTTGAATTAATTCAGTACCCAAAACATTAGTGGGGAGGGAAGCAGTACTGACAGGGCAGGTTTATCTGCCTTAGATAAGCAGCTGGAGTGAAAGAGCAGCCAAACTGAAGAAATGAGCATGTTGAACAGACCGTGAGACTGTCCAGCCTGGGTTAGCATGCCCCTCAAAGCCCAGGTACAGGTCTGCTGGTAGAAGCCCACAATCTCCTTACCACAGTTCTTTATGCTTCTTTCTTGTCCTTTTTTTTTAACAGCTAGGAGACTTAAAATTACAAAGAATTACTTCCTATTGTAAGATCTGAGGTTTTTCCTCTTGTTCCAACAGATACAATTTTCTCTGCGCAATATCCCATGTATTTGAGCCCCAGTAGCCTATTTATAAGGGTTTCACTTGTCTTCAAAGTAATATCTATGCACTGTATGTACCTGTATCTTGAACAGCTCTCACAAAGATTTCTGATTCTCTAAGTAGACTAGGAATCCTTTTCTTTAAGTATATTCTTTCCTTTTTTGAAGGTTTTTACAAAATAACTGCTTCTCACAGGCATACTGGCTCTCCTCAAAATAAACTCTCACTTTGTTTATTACACTTCTTCTTGCAAATCTATCCAACTTGTATTTTGCAAATCCTTTCTTAGGATATGTGATTTTGTTTTTCCTCTGCATGTTCTGTTGGATCTTGCTGATCTTGCAGTTCACTATGCACTATTCTGTTTTCCTTCTGAACAGCTATTTTTTGCAGCCTGACAAATTCTGACTGCTTTTCCTCAGCTTAAAAAAGGAACTTTAGCAGTTCTCTTTCTCTTTTGAGTCCCTGATACCCCATCTGGGCTCAGATTCTGCAAAACATCCAAAATTGCATATTCAGCTCCGCAATCTTAAACTTGTTATAAATGATGCAGCAGTTTCTCCCTTTCTTTCAGCTTCTCCTATCAAGCCGATATCTTTCAAATGCATCATTCTTTCTCAGGGCACAGTAGTGTCCAAATATCTGTGACTGTCTAGCTGTCATACTCTTCCTCACTTAAATATAGCTATTAAATCTAGTGTGTCCAACCCATTAATATTAAAATAAAAATAGCTACCTTTCACATGTCTTCCTTTCCAGAAGGTCTATTTGCATTCATGAATAGACAAAATCCTTGCCAGTGATGCTTCCAGTTGGCAGCATTTCTGGAGAATTTGAGGTGCCTCAGGGTTTTTACCTTCTGCTCCAGTTTCTCAGGTCTCCTCTTCCACTTTTCTTTTTCCACCTCCACTACTACAATATAGTGTGGCTAATGTGATGACTCACATAAACCTTGATTCAGAGTACGAGTCTTACGTATAACAAAAGATAATGAACAAAAACTGGAGAAAGGAGCTTGAGAGAAAGGGAGAGGGAGGAACTTTGCTGCCTCATTCTTTGTCAGATTTTTCATCAATTAACTGTAATAAGCCACAGTTCAAAAGCAAGATGAGCCAAACCTCTTAAATTCCCAGTCAGCTGTACAACCCAGAAATTTCCATCTCTCTCTTCCAAAGGCAAAGTTTCTTTCTGTAGGATTCTTCCAACCTCTTTTCTAAATCGAGAGAAAGAAAATGTGGTTGGGAATTACTATTCTCTGGACAAGACTCAGACAGGATATGCTGGGAAATAAAAAGAATGCCTGTTTCACACAATAAAGGAAAAACTTGGAAGAAACATGTTATGTGAATTTGGCCCTCCAGCTAAGAAATATTTTTCCCCCATTTGTTTTAATTCAGCAATTCATTTCTTTGCAAAAAAAACCCAGAGAAAGGAGCTTGAGAGAAAGGGAGAGGGAGGAACTTTGCTGCCTCATTCTTTGTCAGATTTTTCATCAATTAACTGTAATAAGCCACAGTTCAAAAGCAAGATGAGCCAAACCTCTTAAATTCCCAGTCAGCTGTACAACCCAGAAATTTCCATCTCTCTCTTCCAAAGGCAAAGTTTCTTTCTGTAGGATTCTTCCAACCTCTTTTCTAAATCACGAGAAAGAAAATGTGGTTGGGAATTACTGTTCTCTGGACAAGACTCAGACAGGATATGCTGGGAAATAAAAAGAATGCCTGTTTCACACAATAAAGGAAAAACTTGGAAGAAACATGTTATGTGAATTTGGCCCTCCAGCTAAGAAATATTTTTTTCCCCCATTTGTTTTAATTCAGCAATTCATTTCTTCGCAAAAAAAACCCAAACAGACTACTGATTTGGGGTCAGAGGGAGATGGGGGAAATTCATGCCAATGCCATGGAAATGCAAGGTCTTGTTGTATCAGCTGCATCCCACATATTATAAGCAGTAGGTTGTACGAATTGCATGAAGTGGTTCAATTTTTGTGCAATGAAGAGAACCATCCAGATTGTTAATTTTGAGATAAGCTCTCACCTTCCAGATTTTGAAGCTGGGGCTGCAGTAATTGGTCTGACGAAGG
Organism: Pygoscelis adeliae; assembly: GCF_000699105.1. Taxonomy (NCBI): domain Eukaryota; kingdom Metazoa; phylum Chordata; class Aves; order Sphenisciformes; family Spheniscidae; genus Pygoscelis; species Pygoscelis adeliae. Next base: position 1,975,684 of record NW_008824231.1, read on the forward strand.
GGTCTAACCTCCTTCAGTGCTGTGGAAATTGTCAGTGAGATGCATTGGGTGCTATATTACCAGCCTCCTAGAGCCCATATTTGTGGTGGGAGCAAGACTACTGTCCTCAGCCTTCTCAGCATGGAGGATTTGTTCAGACCTCGTATTTGTGGGAGCTAGTTCCCTCTGCAGCTGTGTTCTTTGGGGCCAGTTACTTTCCAAACAGATGCGCTGTCACTCTAAGGAAGCAAGGTACCCTGGCTTGCACACAGCATGGTGGAAGCAAGGCTGTGCTGTTACCAGGCACAAGGTAGCAAGTCCATGCCACCTTGTACCACATCGTGCAGCTTTACTGCCTCAGGTTTTTACTAGTCTGTATCCCTGCATTGCATTCTAGTTCTTAGTGAGGATGTGTCCAGAGATGATTTGTGACTGACTACCATTTATCTCCAGGTAGTGGACTCAAAGGCATGTAATAAGGTGCCCCTGCTGATAAGCCATAAAACACTTGCAAGATGTTCAGCAGACATCCAAGGGCAGGTGAGCTGATTCAATCGCGTCCATCAAATAAGGCAAGCCTCCCTCCTCTGCTCCAAACCATGCACTCACTCTTGTGAGTGAGCACAATGACTGTGTGCTCACTGGAGCATAGTGTGATCCACCTGGCTTTCTAAGATAGCAAAAGAATATCCACCATTTTTACTGGGTGATTAAAAGTTTAAAGAGCACCAGAAATGGGTGGCAGAAGATAAGCAGCAAAAATGTGTGGCCAGGAGGAGGAAGTGGGACTCCCCCTTTTTGGCAGCAGCCAGCTGTTATGTTTGGTGGAAACACAGATCTGTTCAAGACTGATCCATGAGGCTGAAGCAGCCATAGATGAAGAGAGAGGATCACAATGAATAGGTACAGCTTATAAAACCGTAAGGAAAGTCTCCAGCAACAGACCCACATCAAGACTTACAGGTTTGTTTCTGTCAACAGGGATATTGATCTGAACTTAGATGATGCAGCACCCCAGGCCACTGTGCTTCCAGCAGATAAACCCCAGGTACAGTCAGACTCGGGAACCAAATCATCAGTTCTCCAAAGAAGCAGTAATGAAGTTTTCAGATATTTGGGGGAAAAGGGATAGAGCGCAGATTTTGTGGCAACTTCTGCAATATGGCATGTAGAGTGGACTTCAGACATGATGTTTGGGGTCAGGAAAGCACAAGATAAGCTATTTTATAAGCTTAGAAAAAACAGGGCATGGAAAAGAGGGCGCTTGCTGGTGCAACGCTGTTGTGAAGACATGAAAAGGAGTGAAAGGTAAAGATCAGAAAAGCAACAGACCTTTCCCCCACACTTTTTCCAAAAATGTAAACTTTTTGTGACTTTGCACACAGATTGCAGCAAGACTGAAATAAGCTCTCTCCCCCAGTAGTACTATGTGGTGCATGTAAAGTTTATGTCTTGATGGGAAAAGGGTTGCTGTGCTGCACAGGACACTCAGCACAGTGGTCTCTATCCAGGACTTCTCTCACAACACATTATCAGGGGTAGGGCCATGCTTTGCATTGTTGGTCCCTTTGTGCTTTGCGAGCAAGGTAGATGTGGCAGAGAAGCCCTTCTGAGACCTCTATTAAGGAGGGATTAAAATAATTGGAGGTTTCTAAAAGGGATTTGAAGGGGCGGGGGAGCATGGGAGGAATTGTAAAGCTGAAGAGATTCATCATTAAGTTCACACTTCAGATTTCACTGACTTTCAACATCTATTGCTTCTCAGTTCCTTTCAGCAGCTCCACCTTATTAGGAAGGTAAATTACTGACAAGAACTGAAGAAATTGCTATCACGTACTGCTACAAAAATACTGTGTGATTAGCATGAAGTGAGTCATATGTTTTTCACAGTGTGGGAGAAACCTTACCTGCCTGAAAATATTTCCTTGTTGTGCTGTGTAATCTTTTCGGCAGTACACTCTAACACATAAAAGCAGGGTCACAGTGCTCTCAGACAACTCACATATTTCAGCTGTCTCCTAAAAACACCAGCTCCTGGTACTTTTAATCCTTAGCACAGTGGTGGAGGGAGCCACTTTCTGCACTGTACCTAACAGTCTTCTTTGACAAAGGGAGAATTACAGGTAGGTTGAGAAATTATACCTAAGAAATTGTAGGTCAATTAATGTCTATGACATTAATTGCATGGTGTGTATCAAAAGAATAGTGTAAAAAGAACTCTTTACAGCCTCAGGCCATAAAATGTTGTATGATCTCATATGGGAGACCTCTTCCAAAAGCAAGAGCCTAGTAATTCCTTAATCAAAGGGGTATCCTGCAAAATGACGGTAACACCTCAAAGGTCCTGAAGGGATATCTGGGATTGTGCATGCCAGTCCACAATACTTGCATTGGTATTCTAATAATCTTCCTTCTTGAGCTTGCTGCCTACAAAGAGTAGATGCAATTGCTCGGTCCTATCTGCTAATATGCATTTTCCATAGGCAATATGGCACGATGGTGTGAAGCTTCCATGTAAAATATCAGCATTTGGACAATGAAGGTGTTCACAGCTTTGCTCTTCCTTCAGTTATGCATTCCTGTAACAACTGAATTTAAAACTCCGCTGTATCACAGGTTGGTTGCATTTTAAGGCATTTTTGTTGACTAAAGCACTGCACAAGGTTCAAGGTCCTGGTGAACCAAGCCCTGGTGCTATAATAACCAGCTATCAGAGGAAAGGAATGAAAAGTCAGGCTCCTCCATCTCACAAGATGAGACTGATGGAATATGTAAGCATATTGTTTTTTCCTTGTGCATCCAGATTACATTTTCAATGAGGCTGATTAAATTTTATAAGGCTGTTACTATGTGTTTTTTTCCAACTTTTTCCCAAGAATAGTTTAGTTGTTAAACTTTAACTGTTTGGCCATGAGTCAGAGTGCAAAGACAGTGTTAAGTTGAAGGTTGCAAAATGCAGCACTCTACCTGGAGGAGAAATCTCCCAGTCTTCAGTTCTTTTTCCAGATACCAGTCATTGTATGCCATAGTCTCACCACTGCATACTTCTGTTCACCCCAATCCTCTGATTGCATTTAGAAAGTGAAAGTTACTTGAGTTTTAATTCATTCTTTAATTCACTTTAACCCTAAAATGTCCTAAAATGGTACAGAAAGAAATTTCTCTTTAAGAGTTTATTTTTATCATCACCACAAACCGTGGTGATAGCACCCCTACCCTAGATTTGGTACCACCACAATATAAATTAATCATAATGACAATGATTGTCAGATGGCTTGAAATGGATGGCAGAGTGAACAGATACTTCCAGCTTCACCTCAGTTTTAAACTATAACATTTAAAAGCTAATGAGCTAAAAAGGAACTAATGAGAAAATTAATAATGCACTGTAGAGTAGAGCATTCAAGAGAAACTTCTCCTCCCCTCCATACCAGGGCTAATTAATGTGACCTATTCTAATAAAAATAATGCAAAGCACTACTTATTCATTTTAACACCCTGTATTCCAAGTTAATTTATAAATGCTTTTTGTAAAACTACAGAATTTGAGTAGTTATGAATCATGCCACTTAAAATGGCACTTTCAATTGTGCAAGAAAATCCAAGGACACTGATTTTTCCAGTGGTTTATTGTATTCATATTGTTATTAAGGAGTCTAGGTGGCTGTTCTATCAAATAAATGCTTTTTTTCTTGTACCGGTGCACATGTAACATGCTCCCAAAAGAAGACTACAAAGTTTGGAGCAATTTTTTCACTAATTTATAGTCCATGCAGTCTTACTGAAGTCAAAGGGGTTGCACAGGATGTAACTGGTTGCAGTTTTGGCCTAGTCTGTTAAAATACCAGCAGCAGGCAAGAAATTGCTATAATGATCACCACAGAATGCAAATTGGCCAACTCACCTCAAAGGGAACTTTGTCACACTCTAAGAAGAAGAACACGACTTTCAAGCTGAAATAAACTCACATGAAAACTAAAGGGAGTCATGAATCAATGGGTCACACCTAAGCACTCCCACATTTATAAACACTGTGTCCTTCTCTTAAGAGAATAAATAATGCCTCACTGTCTCTTTATTCTGCATTCAAGTACTTTTGATCAGTTTATTCATACATGCAGACTGTTATGTCCTCATTTTCTTTCCCATCTTTACATTAGAATCAAAGAATCATAGAATGGTTTGGGTTGGAAGGGACCTTTAAAGATTATCTAGTCCACGCCCCCTGCCATGGGCAGGGACATCTTTCACTAGATCAGGTTGCTCAAAGCCCCATACAGCTTCACCTTGAACACTTCCAATGATGAGGCATCCACAACTTCCCTGGACTATCTGTTCCAGTGTCTCACCATCCTCAGCAAAAAAAATTTCTTCCTTATGTCCACCCCCTTCCAGTTTAAAACTGTTGCCCCTTGTCCTGTCACTACAAGCCCTGGTAAAAAGTCTCTCTCCATCATCCTTATAAGCCCACTGTATATACTGAAAGGCCACAGTGTGTATATACAGACACACCATATATGAATGCTTCTCAGGAAATGTTCTGAAAAAGAAGCAAATTGATTGATGACAGATGACACCAAGCTGAGTGGTGCGGTCAACACGCCAGAGGATGGGATGCCATCCAGAGGGACCTGGACAAGCTGGAGAAGTGGGATTCTATGATTCTAT
>NW_008824231.1:1981206-1983726 GCF_000699105.1 Pygoscelis adeliae
GGGGCTCTGAGCAACCTGATCTAGCTGAAGATGTCCCTTCCCACGGCAGGGTGGTTGGACTAGATGACCTTTAAAGGTCCCTTCCAACCCAAACTATTCTATGATTCTATGATTCTATGTTTGAGAAACAAGTGAGATTTTTTGTCAGTATTCCTCCTTGGGGAACAACTGGCATCCAAAGTTATTTTTAATTTTAGACTTATTATAGTAGAAAATAAAACAATGAAAAAATAAACAAGGGCATGGTAAATTGACAACTAATGCTAAACTGATTTTTTTTCCTTAGTTTGGCAGTATCTTCAGTAAAATAGCGCATACATGCTGTACATGGGTAGTAAATTTGTCCTGTAGATGTAATTATAGGAGGTAAAAATGTTTTGGAAATGGGTTGAAGCAAATGTCAACCTGATTGTTGGTTGTGCTATTGCATATGCCTAGTGAGTATTAATTATGAGGAGATGCTATTTATTTCTCATTAACATCAATTCTTCCTATGTCAATACTTGATATAAGGAATCTTCATAGGCAGACTGCTAAAAAATTAAAAATGGACATCACTGAGTAGACTAGCTGTCTTGCAAACTTCGCATAACTTGACAACATGCATAAGTCACCAGGTGATTTTCAAGGCTTGGAACTCACAATTACAGAACTTTATTATGAATACATGGGTTGTTAAGAAATTTTGGTTGTTAATAAAACTGCATGTTTATTTGGACCTTCTGTTATACATGTACTTAAAATATGTGGCTTGTATAAACGTTTAAATATGTATATTGGTGTAACCTTCTCCCTACCTTCCTTCTGGGGCTAACAGGATGAAGAAAACCGGGGGAAATTCTCCTCCCATTGGAGAAGAGAGGGAGAAATAAATGTGCATCCACTACAATTTTGCTTCCTTTTAGGTCTGCAACAATGCTTGCACAGTACATTCGTAACATGTGGAAGGTGCATACCAGATCAGCATAAGACAAGAGTGGGCTTGTCTGTTAGTGGTGTCCTGAAGTTTGAATAGATCACTGCAGCCTGCACTCAAGGAGAGGGCCTGTGGTCAAGATAAATAATGATGACTGGCCTGAAGTGCTCAGGTTTCCTATACTCAGTGTTTATGCAGGCAAGCTAGAGATGGAGGAAAGACAAGACACAACTGTAGGGGTATAAGGCAAAATACTCAGTGATTAATACTCAGTGATTCACTAAGCCCTGCATAACACAGGCCACTGCTCTTCACCTAGGTATGCATGGACAAGCCTTGTGCTAGACGGAAGGAAACCTTCCAGACTGGCATCTAGTCCAAATATGAAGATATCAGGGAACAGAGAGCCCATTCCTTCCCTTGCTGGTTTGTTCCTTTTGTTAATCGCTTCCAATAGAAAAAGTTCTGCCTAATTCCTCATTTGCAAATGATCATTTCCATCTTCTGGCATTGATTTTTCTTATTCCTTTCTCTCCAATGCTTTAAAGTTCAGTGTTCCTCTGTGATGGTCTTATAGATTGGAAACAAGTAATCTGCCAGGTTTTGTTTTAACAAACTAAACACACTAAGGTCATTAATTTGGTCCCAGAGAACAATTTCCTTCAGCCCTCAAATATTTCTGTGGCTCTTTATAGATCATCTACAGATTTTAAAAAGCAATCCTGAAAGGATGCAATACTCCAGTGCTGGGTTTATTTATCCCAAATACACAATGGAAAAAGCAGTCTGATTATGTCTGCTAATTATTACCCTTATTATAGATTCAGATGTGATACTAGTTCTTTGTACTACCACATCTATCTGTTCAATGCAGTCTGTAAAACACTTTCACAACCACTGCTTCTTAGGAGTCGCTCTTCCATTCTGTGTGTTCTCTATATGGTGTTACCACCTTGTACTTGTACTTACATGTGTAACTTTGCTGTTGGCTGCATTAAAACACAGCTTGGATGAACTAGGGATACTAAGCAGTCCTGATCAGTTATTCTGTCTGCACATTCTTGTTTGCGGTGACTATGTTAATCTGCAGTTTGACAGTCTGCAGTGATTTCAGAGATTGGATGAAGCAATTTAATGGCTTAAACTACCTCAATGGGCTTACATTTGATAATACCAGTGTTTCAGATGTCATTCATGTTTCCTACCACCTCTTATATTTAAGACCTTTATACAGAGTGTGAGCCAACCCTCTTTTTGATTCTGCACTGTAATCTGCTTTCTTGCTTGGATCTACATCAAGGGTGGTTATGAAATAAATCTTGGGGCATATTGCTAGTCCTTCCTGGAGGGACCCCACATTGTCTGCTGCCAAGACTGATGAAATGGGTAGACAGTTTCCTCTCAGACTGCCTTTAAGCAGTGTGAACACTGGACACGTGGCTCACATGCTGCCTGTAAGTGGCACTGTGGCTGCATGGAAGTGGGTAAGTGAGTGGAATGGTCTCCAGCAGTTTTAACTGTGGTGGCTTTGAAAAGATGGTATAAATGTAACCTCACTAAGGGCTTAATCCATCCAGTTTGTGCTCTGTGGCACAGTACTGATT
>NW_008824231.1:1983760-1990774 GCF_000699105.1 Pygoscelis adeliae
TTTTTAACATGAATGCCAAAGCAAGTTAAATGCTCTAAAGAGTTCAAGTAACAGATATCATTACCTTTAGCAGCAGAATGGAAACCTAGATTAGAATGGAAATATTACTTAACATTTTGTGACCTTCTGTATATCAGCATTACAACCTCTCCACCTAATAATGGGACTTTGCCATTGCTAGAGTTTCTTTATTGCTAGCACTATTATATTTTTCCCCTTTCATTTCCTTAGTTTTATGCATAATTTACATTTTACATAGTACTACTTTTCCCCATTTTTATTTTTCATCAGTGTCTATGTTCATGTTCAATGGCTGATCTCTCTTCTCTGATAAAGAAGGGACTTGAGCCCAACGCTGTGGGATTTTACTATCCTGATCACTTAAGGGCTCACATTCACTGCATATGGAAGCACTATGTAAAGTTAGCGTTGGCTGATTTGTTATACATGGCCATGAAGAGATATTAGATTTGGTGCTCACCGTTGAAGAGCACATTGCCTAAGCCACCAAACACTGCCACTTACTCTGCCACCTCTGAGCCCTGACTCATCTTGCAGTGTAGCTATAGTCTAACAAACTCTTCTTCAAGGGTTCTTCATCTTCATCCACTTTCTTGTGGCTACATTTTTCTCATGATATGTTTCTCTAATAATTTTCCTTAGACATGAAGAATCTGTCCATGTGAAATGGAAAATATGTATCTTACAGTTGGGACCATCTCTGTCTTCACAAGTTCTGAGTAATCAGGTCATGGTTGCTGGTATCCAGAGAGCATTTAGCTTTCATTTCAGAAATTACTTCATTTTTCTGAATTCAACATGGCCCTGTAAATGCTCAGGGCTGATTTAGGGAAGAAAGTTGTAATAATTTTTCCTTAAAAGGAAAAAGTAAGTCAAGGTAAGCTACTTCTACTTATATTGCATTGATGGTGAGGAAAGGGAGTGCATGCAGCAAAGTACCCAGCTGCTCATTAACCACTGCCTCTTGTCATTGCATTAAGGTATTGTTTAACATCCAGTGAGGAAATCAATAAAAAAACTTAAGATTTTCAGTCCCTAAAAATGACCCTCTCGGATTTCAGTAAATATGGTTACTTATTACAATGAGGTTTAAAATAATCATTTTCTGCAAAGTACAAATGCCCAAGTACTTCTTTGAAGTTGCAGTTATATTTTAGTGCTCAATATGGGAACACCAGTATGTCTCCAGAATTTAGATTCCTCATAAAAAGACTTTTTTTTCCCCATAGGTTACAGACAGGTATGTTAGGAGAAAGATGTCATGGTTCCTCTATTTTGATTCAGGATTGATCGAGAATTTTTCACATGCCAGTATGATTTTCTAGCCTATGCCTCTGGTTTTCCTTCCTTTGTGTTTACTCTTTTGACGTGTTTATGGCTAGCAAACACACCCAGTCTTTGCCTTCGCTTTGCCAATACTTTAAGATTTCTCCCATTTTCTCCCATTTTAACAAGAATGTTAAAAAGAATATGAGACTATACATGCTTCAAGTTGTTTTCATCTTCCTTGGAGATGGGTGATTGCAACTCCATGGAACATGCTAGGTAACTTCTCTCTTAGGATTTGTAGACTGTAGTCAGCAGCAGTGGTTCTGCACAACTAGACCTCCTACCCAGTCAAGGTACAGCTAGCCAGCAAGGTACAGCAAATTGAGGAGAGATAATTTTGGGAAAACAGATTTCTACAGGTCTCTGAAGAATATGATTTAGATAGAAGAGAGCTTTAGTGAAGTAGAATTGATGAAAAAGAATAAGCCATTGATGCCTTAATTGATTGATGATCGATTGAGTGATTGATTGATGGATGCATTGAAGCTTTTATAAGCTAGATGCTGGTATTAGCAGACCTGAATGTCCCATTGCTTGCTAGATGAGACTGAAAGAGGAGGGCTGAGCATCCAGTTGGCCCTGTTTAACGGGAAGAAAAGTGGGACCTGTGTTATAAGAACTGTGAGCCCATGCCTAAATAGCAGCTGAGAATGTGTAACAAATATATAAATGGAATGGAGTCACTGTGTAACAGAGTCAACTGAATCCTGCTATTAGTGATAGGCAGAAGATTGTAGTGGCTGGAGTTTCAGCTTTCTTTCCATTTGTACTGCAGTGGTTGGCCTCCGCAGGCTCAGCTTGAGGCTTTCATTCTGGGACATTTTGTGGATAACAGCTTCTGATTCTCCTCCTCCTTTTTTCTCTTCCTCTTTTATTCATTGTGCGTCAAGCCAAAGCTTGAGGCAGCAGATGGACTTAACAGCATGGGATCAGCAAATTCCTGTTATGATGAACTGAGAGAGAGAAAAACCCTAACTTAGCTTTATTGATGCAAAAGGGAATAATTGCTTGTGAGTCAGTGGAGCTGAGATTTCACTCTGTGCATCTAGACTCCTCCTGGGTACTTGAAAGTGGAAGCTCTGGGAGGATCTGCTTCTTTTAGTGGTATTCTCATGGAGATTGCAGAAGATGTTAATGAAGCAAAAATATTATCAAGACAGTAATACTTATTTTCCATGAAAAAACATATTAACAAGTTGAGGATGATGATATTTATAAAACAATGGCAATTAAAGTAGAACAAGTTCTGTTTCTGGTGTACCTTGACTTCCTTAAGGAATATCAGGAATACTTTCTGGTCATTAAGAAAAGACTGCTCTCTTGGACAGTACCCTATACATTAACATGCAGGTGTTAAGAGTAAACAGTAGGTGGCCTCAGAACATTAGTATTGCTCTTCGCTGCAACAGACATAAAGTGAGGGCAGGAGCCCTGCTGATTCTCTGTGGCTGGGTACAGCTCCTTCCCTAATTGTATGAAACATGCCAAGATGCATTCTGCAGCCCAGTGCTATTGCTTTCACCTGGAACAGGGCCATATGTTAAACCTTAATGTAAGCTCATGTGATCTAATTTTTCTTTTGCTGTTTTAAACCCATTTTGACCATTGTCAGGTTTCAGACATTGGAATAAATATCTGTGTTGCATGGAAAACAATTATGAGATATGCAATTCTCATTATTTGATGTGGCATACCAGATATACTAGCTACCTGTGGCGGTGAAAAAAGACTGGAAAATCCACTTGCTACTTTACTGACAAATATCTTCTCCTCACATGCCTTGCTTTTCAAACATCCAATGAATAACAACATCTGGTGGTTTTGGAGATGATGACTGATTAACCACCATGAACCAGTCCAAGAACTGGCTTGTCTTCTTTAGGGAAGTTATTGCAGACGATAAAGAAACCAGACCAAACCTGTGGGCCTCAGCGCCCTGAGAGTCAGTTTTCAACCTTGGTCAAGGTTTGGTCCCATCAACTGCAATTTATATCATCAGCCTCTGATTCTGGGCATAAACTCTTGTGCTTCAGGAAAATCGTTGATGGCAGAGTCCAGACCCTATGTGTGATGAATGTCAGTTTGCAATAGCCTTATCTGTTCCATCGGTGCTCTTCCAGACTGCCAGATCATTTTAACAGCTGGGAGAGGGAGGGTCTGCTATTGAATCTACTGTTTGATTTTTTCATTGTTGACTCCTGTTGTGGTTTGACCCTAGCCGGCAACTAAGCACCACAGAGCTGCTCAGAAAAAAAATGTGAAGTTAGTTAAACAAATCAACAGAAGCCTTGTGTACTAAGGAAGATTCAGTCATTATAATCCATATTGAGACACAGGGAATGAAAGTGCAGCAAGTTTCATGCTTTCCTTCTCTTTTTTTGTCCAAGGTGTGTCACCATAAATGGACTGGTTATTAGTTAAAAGCAGAGTGTCTGTCTTCAGTCCACCAAGGACTTGCGAAGACTGGGACAGCAGAGCAAGGGACTGTTGAAACCAAAGGAAAACAGGACCTTGCTGCATACAGTCCTTGTCTTTGCAGAACCATTCAGCAAGAGAAAACCAGCAGAATATTGGAATTTTCTATATGAAATCTAGCAAGCGTCTTCTAACACAGGTTACAGGGCAGAGGAGGAATAGTTGCTGTAAAAGCCAAGTACTTTGCTTAGATACAGCTGAGGCCTTTCCAACTGTGGGATAATCCTCACCTTTTCCAATGTAGGGTGCATGCAATGGACTTGCTACCCTGTACCCTACCCCGTGGTGCATTCACAGAGGTATTTAACATGCCCATTCAGCCCTGTATACAAATTTTAAAAGAGAGGCAGCTCTTTGTTAGAAACTCTGGTAAACTCTGTGCCGGTATCACTCCAGTACTGTTGAATGTTTTGCAATTACATGGGATGTTTTGTAACAGTCATATCCCATGTAACATATTAACTGACTTCTCACATTAACTGACATTTATTCCTATTAACTGAGCTTATTTTTCACTACGTTCTCTGGTGAAATTTGAACAGATTTAGGTTGAGTATCTAATTGTTGAGTTGATCTACACTAGAGTTCAATGTTCAACGCCTCTTCACATTTATAATTTGCCAGCAGAAAAATCAGCCAAGGCAATGTTACTGAGACAGTGACCTATGGAGCACTATAGGAAAAGTCCTCTGTTCCACAGCTTTTGCCTCTCTGGACAGTTTTAGTCACCAGTTGTAATCCCACAGGCAGGGCAGGCAAGCAGCCTTTCAGCAGGCGTCTGAAGGACAAAGGAGCATTAGGATTGCCAACCTGGGGTGGCAAATTCCTGCAAATTCCATAAAATACCATAGACTTTTAAGGCTAAAATGTTGTGCTTGGGACAGGAGGGGAATATGTTCTTGGTGTCTCCAGTTGTTCCACAAACACAAGTTGCCATGAGCTCATCCTTAAAAGAATATAGTCTTTCATAGGAGAAGGGGACAAAGAAAGCAGCTTTGCCTGAAGGGGTAATTATCCTTCCTCCCTCTTCTTACTTTTACAGTGCAGTATCAAGGATGCTACCAAGACTTGGTGCTAAGCCTATTTTTATTGCTGATGGATCTTCATGTCTCTGCCAGAGAGAAAGAGCACTGCAGAAAACACACTGGCAGGTCCAGCCTTTCCAGAAAAAATATCCAAAGGAAAAACTGCTGTGGGAGTGCTGCCATGGGAGTAATGAAACTCTTTGCCTGAGAAAGAAGTATTTTATTTTGCATCTACACCCATCAGCAGAGCCATCTCTGAATGTCTCATCCATTAGGCAGGGTTGGCCCTCCACATCAGGAGGGTTGGCTGACACTGCAAAGCCAGGTCTCTAGGGAGCACAGCGGTGTTAGAGACCACCCTGTGCGTCCTAGGATGCCCCACTGCCCACAGCAATCCCTGTACACAGAGTGCTTCCTGCGGCTGGGTCCACTCTGTTCAAAGAGGTGCCTGTTCAGCCTGTCCCCTTCCTTTCACAGCTTCTGTGATGCTCTGCATGCCTTTATCACCTCGCCTGTATGGTAGTTATTGGATCAAATTGTAGCTGCATGGTAGATACTGAGTTAGGTCTCAAAGCAGCAGGGATGAGCATGAGGTTAATTACCATTTGACCTGCCTGGAGAGTGAATACATTAACAATTTATTGAGCCTGCCTTTCACTCAGTATCCCACATGGAGCAAAGGATGGGCCTGGACAGCATTGCGTTGCTGTGGCAAAGGCAGCAATCTGCATTTGGCTCATTAGATTTGACCTGCCCGAATTTCAATGAATGCTGACACTTAGCTGAGAATGGAAATTGTCCTGAAATGCCCGGAATCCTGTCCTTCTGTTCAAGTTCATCTCCATTATCCTGCTGCTGGCTGCGCTCCAGCACATGGGAATCACCAGTGTCCTCCGCCGTGAGTGATTAGCTGGCAGTGTGAGGCAGAGGGAGAGATGTGCAATTTTCCCTCATTGTGGAATTATCATCCATGTGTGAGATAAGAACATCCCTCATTTGTTAATGTGATTTTAAAAGAATCCTGCAATTTCACTTGCATTACAGCTGACGCTGGCCTAACAACCTGAAATGCTGTTTGATGAGTTGCCAGTCCAGACAATTTCAGTCACAATTTGATGATTTTTTTTGTGTGTTTATTGGGCTAGATTCGTACTTGAATTTAATTGCTATAATGCCACCGGCTTAGCTGGAACTATGCCAGTTCAAACTGTTGAGGTTTCAACTCTTGGTTAAGTATCCATATCACTTTTGCACAGGCTGAAAATGTCTTCTAAATTGTAGGAAAAGCTCTGAAGGCGTGAAAGTACAGGATTTCAGTTTAAATAGCACATTCTTATTCTTCTAAAAATGTGAGAATGTTTTTCTTCTCATCCCATTATTTCTACTGTCTGGGTGATTAAATACTGGTCATCTTCAGCAGCTTTGGTGCAGAGCAGAGCTGGGTCAAATAATCTTCATATTGTCCTTCTCTAAAGAGATGCTATTTCAGGATGTATGAATCAATACATGAAATTCTGTGCCTTGCTTATATACTCTTGACTGTATCATAGACTACATCTGTCTTGCCATATAAAACTGAAGTCAGGGAGCATCTTGCTGAGAGTATCTTGCTGTGAGGCCAGGGAGAAAGGCTACATAGCCCTAGGCCCTGGGTCTCTTCTGAGTTCAATGTAGTATGTCCCTTGAAGGCCTAAAACCATAATTACTACTTTGTTCATGTGGGTTTTTTTCAGATCCATAGCTGATGTGAGGCTGTGGGTCTCAAGTCCAGTAGGAAGCTGTTTTCACAGTGGAAAGCTGTACCGGGTTTGTGTGGCAAGGTCTTGGTAGCTGGAGGGGCTACAGGGGTGGCTTCTGTGAGAAGCTGCTAGAAGATTCCCCCATGTCTGACAGAGCCAATGCCAACCGGCTCCAAGATGGACCCACTGCTGGCCAAGGCAGAGCACATCAGCGATGATGGTAGCGCCTCTGGGATAACATATTTAAGAAGGGGGAAAAAAAACCCTGCGCAACAACAGCAGCCAGGAGAGAGGAGGGAGCATATCTGAGAGAAGCAACTCTGCAGACACCAAGGTCAGCGAAGAAGGAGGGGGAGGAGGTGCTCCAGGTGCCGGAGCAGAGATTCCCCTGCAGCCTGTGGTGAAGACCACGGTGAGGCAGGCTG
>NW_008824231.1:1991236-2002806 GCF_000699105.1 Pygoscelis adeliae
CCCGCCGCTGGCCAAGGCCGAGCCCATCAGCGACGGTGGTAGCGCCTCTGGGATAACGTATTTAAGAAGGGGAAAAAACTGCTGCGCAACAGCAACTGCAGCCGGAGAGAGGAGTGAGGATGTGTGAGAGAAACAGCTCTGCAGACGCCAGGGGCAGTGAAGAAGGAGGGGGAGGGAGGAGGCGCTCCAGGCGCCGGAGCAGAGATTCCCCTGCAGCCCGTGGTGAAGACCATGGTGAGGCAGGCTGTCCCCCTGCAGCCCATGGAGGTCCACGGTGGAGCAGATATCCACCTGCAGCCCATGGAGGTCCCCAAGCCAGAGCAGGTGGATGTGCCCGAAGGAGGCTGTGCCCGTTTTCTGGCAGGACTTGTGACCCCGTGGGAGGGACCCCACGCTGGAGCTGGGGAAGAGTGTGAGGAATCCTCCCCTTGAGGAGGAGGGAGCGGCAGAGACAATGTGTGATGAACTGACCGCAACCCCCATTCCCCGTTGCCCTGTGCCACTTGGGGGGAGGAGGGAGAGAATTAGGGAGTGAAGTTGAGCCCGGGAAGAAGGGAGGGGTGAGGGGAATGTGTTTTAAGATTTAGTTTTTATTTTCTCATTATCCTACTCTGATTTTATTGGTAATAAATTAAACTAATTTCTCCAAGTCAAGTCTGTTTTGCCCGTGACGGTAATTGCTGAGTGATCTCCCTGTCCTTATCTCAACCCACGAGCCTTGTGTTATATTTTCTCTCCCCTGTCCAGTTGAGAAGGGGAGTGATAGAGTGGCTTGGTGGGTGCCTGGCATCCAGCCAAGGGTCAACCAACCACAGAATCTCAGTGTTTGTGTTGCATACCCTGAAAAGGGAGTCCTGGGGACACTGTTGGAGGGCTGTGCAGGGCAGAGGGAAACAAAACTGAAGCAGATGTGCTCAGCTGGTTTAACAGGAGTGGGTCAGGCCATGTGCTGCTCCTGTACAGCGCTTGGGCAGTGTGTCGGAGAGCACAGCCCCAGCCCAGCCTGTGAGCACACTAGCAATGCAGCATCGGTCCTGTGCCTTGGACCACTTCAGCAATATAAACATAACCAGATCCTTATCCTTTTTTATTTTTCTTTCTGTCTTAAGAAACTTCCCAGGTTTCAGTAATGACATGGCAACCAACACTGCAATTCATTTGACCTGACTTTTATTATATAAATATTAGGCTTTGGTCTAAGCCAGCATCTCACTGCACTCAGCAGCAAAAGCCACATCCCAGTCCTGAGATTGCTAGTGTGAGATGAGCTGAATCTTACTGGAAGTTGCTCATAGAGAAACAAGTGGTGGATTTTTGGGTTAGGTTTTAGTCCAGCTGTTGACAAATCTTGAGCAAACCACTGAAGTTCAGTATCTGTCAGAAAGCAATAATAAACTTTACCTGTCTCTACAGGTAGTACTACAGGACTCAAAACCTTTTTGAGATCCCTGGCTTAGAAGTGCTGCTGTGCAACTGTAATCAAAAGGTACAATAACTGTTTATAATTGTGACATGCTGGCATGATCGTTAATGAGAACAAAAATTGTATTTATGGGAGAAAAAATGAAGGACAGAGCTTAAACTTGTAAATAATTCCTATAGTGTTATAAATTTCCTCACTCCTCCACACCAAGTTAAAAGGCAGGGCCTGTGTCCTGACAAATGTGCTACTTCATTCAGATAAGTATAATGCGCCAAAGGAATCCAAACACAAAATGTTCTTGAAAAAGACATGTAACAAAGCCTTGAGGGAAGATATGATTTAAGGAAAACCTTGCAGGAGGAAGGAGAGGATAAATGATGCACAGAAGTGGGAGGCTGGTTGGAGAAAAAGGTAACAGTGGGAGAAATAGACATGTCCAAATTTTGTTTTCAGTTACACTAACAAATGATTTTTTCGGCAGTAGTATTTGCCTTTGGAGAGCCTAGATTTCTTTTTGTTGCTTTTCTCTTAATAACCAAGGACCAGCCAAAGCCAGAAAAAGAAAACCATATAGCATGGTCAGTACTCTGACGTGGGCTTATAGAATTTGTCATTTTAGAAGCAAGGAGGATGGGTGCATGCATTTTCTCCCTGTGGGATGGGATACAGTTTGTTTTTCTGAGAAATGAAATAGCTTATTGTAATTTACAGCTTTGGACTTAACAAGAAGGTGAGGAATCTGGGTGACTGTTTATCTTTAGTGGACTAGATGACCTGAAAGTTATTCAGCCCTTAGACTTCATGCCTATGTCTACCCTGCAGGCAGAAATAACAGCAGGTCCAAAAAGGTAATAAATAAGTTCTTGGAAAGCAGGTACCTAAAGAGATAGTAAAAGGACAACAGTAGGGACTTATCACCCGTACCCTTAAACCACTGACTGCACAGGCCAGGCTCACATGTTCTCCCTAATTAGCATCTCTCACTGCCACTACCTGAGATGCAGTATTAGGCCAGATGGACCACAGGGCAAGGTAGAGCATGTCTAATGCCCTTACACTCTGTACCTTACAGATCACACTTTGCTTTTGAGGTTGAACTCTCCTGCAGATTTAGCCAAAGTTTGTAATGACAAGATCTTGGCATACACGTGGGAGACCGGCTAGGTTGTCCATTGGAGGGAAGCCAGTGGGGTGGGGAGAGCAGTATTCTCACAGGACACTGCCAGAGTGATCCAGGCGTCACCTGCAAAACAAGGAAACCTGCAGGAACTTCACTGGATCAATGGAAGATTTAACAAACCTAGAATTTTGCCGAAAGGGAAATGATGGCATTCAGAGGAGTGTAGGGAGCGCAGATAGAGCAGAACGAAATGCTAGTTGACTGAAAGTTTCTCTGTTGTCTCATCTAATGTTTAATACCCTTTTCAAACTGTGACATGTACCAGCCGAAGTGTGGGAGGTAATTCTGTATCACTGGCCTAAGTAAGTTTCCTCCCACACAAAGCAAATGCTTTTACTTCGTCCTATCCTCGGCTTTCACTGTGAGGATACACAGAGCCAGTTCTTCACCTTTTGGAAGATGTATTTTTAATTCAAGAATGCTCTCATACACACATTTGCAAGGAAATCTGCACTGAGCACACTGCAAACAACAGCAGGTACAACAAGCCGTGCAACCTCCAACTCCTGAAAACTGTTGTTCTATAGATTAGGATTCATCCTCATTAACAGGGGCCTCACAAAGGTAGGTGGGCACTCTCCCAAACTGCATTTCATTGCACTGCCATTACCCACAGTCAGAAATCTAACTGCCCTGACTCCTTTGGCAGATGCCAATCAATCAAGGTAAAGAAGCCAGGGTAGTCTGCCTGGCCTTTAGGTGCCTTTCAGGAATACATAGGTATCCAATAGGTACTGTGACAAAGTTACCAGCCCCGAGAACACATTGTGGATACAGTGCAGCCAGGACTAGACCCGGGTACTGAGACTAGATGTGGGCACCTGGACCCCACTCCTTGTAACTGATCTCTACTGAACTGCCTTCTACTCTCACTTGATTGCACCTATTAGTGGAGAGATTCATATACCTAGGCACCTATAGTGCCATTTGAGCCTCCAGCCACCTCTTCAAAAAGATATGGGTTTCCTACAGGCTCTTTTGAGGGAGCTGGGGTTGTTTAGCCTGGAGAAAAGGAGGCTGAGGGGAGACCTCATTGCTCTCTACAACTACCTGAAAGGAGGTTGTAGCGAGGTGGGTGTCGGTCTCTTCTCCCAAGTAACTGGCGAAAGGACGAGAGGAAATGGCCTCAAGTTGCGCCAGGGGAGGTTTAGATTGGATGTAAGGAAAAATTTCTTTACTGAAAGAGTAGTTAAACATTGGAACAGGCTGCCCAGGGAAGTGGTTGAGTCACCATCCCTGGAAGTATTTAAAAGACGTGTAGATGAGGCGCTTAGGGACATGGTTTAGTGGGCATGGTGTTGTTGGGTTGATGGTTGGACTCGATGATCTTGGAGGTCTCTTCCAACCTTAATGATTCTATGATTTTATGATTCTTTATCATGATTGCCAGCCCTATGCAGGTATCTTGCACAGGGAAATTCCAATGGCATTACATACTATGTTTAGGCAACTGAATGAGGATCCAGGTGTCCATTTTCTATAATAGGATTTTAAATATCTACCCTGCACACCTACCTTTTAGTGTCTAAATCTCAACTGAATGTCACTAGGAGATGAAAAGCAGATTTTTCCCCACAAGATAGGCCTAACACCATGATCAGGCCTCCTCTACACAGCTAAAGTACAGTTTTCCAGAGAATTCTTTTTTTTTTTTTCATTGTGGACAAACCCTTTGACTCTAGTAGAAATCTCTATGACATGACGTTTGCTACAAATAACCATTGAATTAGTCATGCAGGTCCATAGGTAGCAACTCTGTGTGGTCCTTATGTGGTAGCATTGTGAAGGAATGGCTTCTAGATGTTCACAGAATCACGGAATCACAGAATAATTGAGGTTGGAAGTGACCTCTGGAGGTCATCTGGCCCAACCCCACTGCTCAAGCAGGGCCACCTAAAGCCAGTTGCCCAAGACCATGTCCAGAAGGCTTTTGAATATCTCTGAAGAGGGAGACTCTACAACCTCCCTGGGCAACCTGTGCCAATGCTCAGTCACCCCCACAGGAAAAAAGTGTTTCCTGATGTTCAGAGGGAACCTCCCATGTTTCAGTTTGTGCCGGTCGCCTCTGATCACTGAGCAGCATTGAAAAGACCCTGGCTCCATTCTCCTTGCACCCTCCCTTCAGATCCTCCCTGAGCCTTCTCTTCTCCAGGCTGAACAGTCCCAGCTCTTCTCAGCCTTTCCTCATGTGTTAGGTGCTCCAGTTCCTTAATCATCCTTGTGGCCCTTCGTTGAACTCTCTCCAGTACATCCATGTCTTTCTTGTACTGGGGAGCCCAGAACTGGACACAGTACTCCAGGTGTGGCTGAGTAGAGGGGATCGACGGGCTGGCAATACTTTGCCTAATGCAGCCCAGGATTCCATTTGCCTTCTTTGCAGCAAGGACATATTGCTGGCTCATGTTCAACTTGGTGTCCACCAGGATCCCCAGGTCCTTTTCTGCCAAGCGGCTTTCCAGGTGGGTGGCCCCCAGCATATATTGGTGCATGTAGTTTTTCCTCCCCAGGTGCAGGACTTTGCATTTCATGAGGATAAAGTTGAAGTGCGTGATGGAATAGAACTTCAAAGGTAGAAGAAATGTAAGTTAACAAATATTCATGAGTTTCCCCAAAAGCTCAGAAGCCATTGACTAAATAGTTGGTGCTGAAAGGAGCTTGTGGAACAGTGCTGGCATGCAGGGACAATGGTGGCTTTGGTTGGACTGTAGAGAGGTAAGCTTTTCTAAGGAAGTCATGTGAGAATTGAATGGCGTTTGTCTTTAGCCTGGAGTTTGATGCAGTTTTCCCACGAAGCCTAAGAAGGACGAGTGTGAACAGAAGTTCAGAAGTTATCACAGGGAGAGATTTCTTCTTCTAAGTGATGAGAGGCAAGGGCATTCACCAAAGTGAGCACACTGGTTAAGTCTACATTAAACAGTGACTTAAACAGTACTTAGGAATATTGTGGGGCCCTGAAGCTTTGGACTGTGAAATTGTTTCAATGCCTCCAGCGTGGTTTTGGCCAAGGCCAATGAGCACTCTCTTAACCAATAACTGATCAAGGTCCTGGACTCAGCAAGGGCTCATTCCCAATTAGAAGCTGCAAGTGGTCACACATTGTTGGAGGGATAGACAATGATTGTGCTCAGCTGTCTTCTCCATCCCAGATAACAGTCCTGGGAACATGAGATACAGGGATGATTAGGGTACACATAGCAGCTAACTTGCCCTCAGGTTTTGCATATGGCCTCCACCCACCTTGTTCTGCCTCCTGAGCTGAATTCTCACTGCTGCCCCGTCCCAGTCTAATGATCTACCCTATCACTAGCCTAGTCCCTATCTAGATGCTAAAGTCCCACCAGCCACAATAACGGAAATTAAAAGGTCTGGGGAAACTCCTGTCCTTGCTATCCTCTCTTCCTTGCAGTACAGATTGTTGGCTAACCCCAAACCAGAATGAATGTCTTTTGTACCAGAGCTTGTCTGCAGGCTGTTTTTTTGGTTTGCCATGGTTAGTACAGAAGTTACCTGGAAATTGGGAACTTCGGTGCAGCAGAGCTGAGTGTGGGTTAGATGTCTTTCTTTGAGGTGATATGAATGAACATATGTGAAAGAGGTCTGTTAGACATCTAGAAACCCTTGTGCGTTGCCCTAGATACAGAAGCTGAAAGAGGGAGAAAGAATTGCAGATGAAAACTTAACCACCTAAAGCCACTTCAAACATATATTTTCAAGCAGGTGAAAATTTCTACCATCAGGCCCTGCAGAACTCTCAAAACTGTCTCTGAAAAAAAAACCCAAACAACCCAACAAAAAAAAAGTCAATAAAACAACCTCAACAGATTATTTCATCAATCATTGTTATTTTATTCTATCAAATTGACAGCGCATTCACCCTGGATTTTTAGAGGTCAAATACTCAGATCCTGAAGGATTTCTACCATTTTTGTCCTCCAGCTATCAAATTCCAAGTTTCTTCCTTAATCCCGAGGAAAAATCTACAAAGTAAAATGCACTTGTTAGCAATACATTTCTCTTCTCATTAGTCCCCATTGTTATCAGCATGGCTTCATCTGCCATATGTTCTCATCTGCCATATGTTCCACATTTTAAGCCTTGCTTTAGATACTCCTAAATTCTGCCTGGAAAGTACAAAAATAATTATGAATCCAATAAAATTTGAAGTATAACATATTCTTGATATGATTTTCATGTATGTCATCTCGACAGATTGATGTAGTGGAATCTCAATTTTACTGTTTCCCCTTCAAAATAATTTTAGCTACCCTTGAGGAAGAAATTAATGAAACTGAAATTTTTTTTATCTTGAAAATGTGAGATTTTTTGTCACAGGATGTCATGTGCGTGAAGATGCAGAGCCATGCTGTTGAGTCACTCCCACAGCTGCACCACGTCAGTTCTATTAATTCCAATTCAGAAAAACAAAGAAGTAGCACATTTCTCAGAGGCAGAGTATACTGGGAGTCAAGACACAGGAAGGAATTCCTCGGCATAGTCGTGCTTAGTTGAGAGATACATAACTTGTGGCATTTAAGGCTGAAATGAAAGCATCATGTTGGACTGTCCCCACACAGCATTTATGTATGCTTTTTATGTGTATGAACTGAGTGAATGAAAGAGGAACCTTATAAGCTCAAATAATACGTGACTACAAGCTGTACATGGCACTTTGAGGTGGTGGCATGTCACTATATCCATGTGCTCTATGTATGCTCCAAAGGATGAGGGAGGTCCTGGTCACGTCATAGAGATGGATCGTGCATCATGCAAATGCAGTCATCAGAGAAATGAACTCTACTTTTTAGCCCAGTCTCTACAGCACATTGAAAATGAAGCTCTAAAACTTTGTAACTGGACAAAGTTGAAGAGCTATTCAGAGAGATTTCAAAAAGCACAACTTTGTGGTGAGATCATCAACTAAATTATAGGTACTTTCTCAAAGCACAGAAATGCTGGACCTTCTTAATGAATGAATTTTTAAGGATGTTTATATTAAAGCAGACATTTTATTTTTTGTTAACCTTTTTTTTAATTAGGACTGATGATATTTATTCCAAAATGTCAGAGGCAAACACAAGGAAGTGCAGGTTTCAGCCCAGGTCTTAAGTCTGACATCATTTTAAGCATCTAAAAGCCAGCATGTAGGAGACTCCAAAAATGATGAAAGCTGGGACAGTGAGATAAGGCAGAAAAAATACACAATCTGCTAAGTCTGTCATGTGCATGCCATGTAGGGGTGCTATTCTGTGGTGGGTTGGCCTTGGCTAACAGCTTAACTCCCACCCAGCTGCCTGCTCACTTCTCACCTCGCTAGGACAGGGGTGGGAAAGGGGAAAAACCAGGAAGAACAGGAACAAGAAAGCTCGAGGGTCAAGAAAAAGACAGGAAGATTGCTTACTAATTACTGCCATGGACAAAACAGATTCAATTTGGGGAAAATTAACTTAATTTATTGCAAATTAAAATAGATCTGGGTAGTAAGAAACAAAAGACAAATATTAAAGCAACACCTTTCCTCCTCCCTTTCCTAGGCTGAACTTCAGTCCTTCACTCCAGACTCCTCTACCCCCACCGTTAGCGGCATGGTGCAGAGGTGGGCAGATTATGGTCAATACATAACATTTTTTCTCTGCTGCTCCTTCCTTCTCACACTATTGCTCTGCTCCAGCATGGGTTATCCATGGGTTGTAGTCCTGTCAGGAAAATCTGTTCTGGCACGGGATCCTTCACACCATGCCATGGAGCACCTCCTCTTTCTCTGACCTTGGTGTTCCCTCTGTTGTTTCTCACTTTGTCTTCCCTCCTCCTCTCTCCCTCTGGCAATTTTGGCCCTTTCAAATGTGGTTTCACAGAGGTGTCACCACCTCGGCTGACAGGCTTAGCTGTGTCCATCGGTGTGTCTGTTGTGGAGCTGGTTGGAACTGGCTGGAACCAGCTATGTCCAGCATGGGGCAGCCCCAACCTGTCCTTACAAAGGCCACCCCTGAGCTCCCCCGTGACCAAAACCTTGCCACAGACACCCAATATATATACCTTCATCACTGCAAGTTGAAAATCATGCTTTTAACAAATGACTTTTTTCCATGGTTTATGAGTTACGATTCAGAAAGATGAAATGCAATTTCGGAACTGCTGAAAACCAAAAAAACCTATCTTAAAATTAGAAAGAATGTACTGATTAAAGAATACAAAGAAATAAATTGCTAGAAAAGTTAGAGAAAAAGAGGAAGAACTGACCTCTTCCACACAGACAAAAAAATAGTAAGAAAATGTGCCTCTGAATGTCCCTTTATTGAGCTTGTTTTATGTACCCCAAGAAATGGTGAAGGAGGTGCAAGTACTCACAACCATAGTCGGTATAAACCCTAATATGGACATTATACCAAAAGTCATGGAATCTGTTCTATCTAGGAGGGAACCTTACACATTTAAGAACCTTTTACATATGTAATCCTCTATATAAGAATTTCTGGAACACTTACTAACCTTAAGAAGCAAATAGAGTGGTCAGCCCCTCAAGGCAGCCAAGGCACTAGAAGATCTTTAGTGAAGACAGGACCAATTTCGGTTCTGTCAGTATCACCTCAGAGGGTGGAGGTGCTTCTGGAGATGTTCCCTCTGCACAGTCAGCCAAGATTGCTCCTGGAGCACAATCCTATGGAGCAGCAAAGAACAAAGCTGAGATTCAGATACGTTGTGCTACAGTGAAATATGTTTTGGTTTGTGTGTCTTTCATAACTATGTTGTTGTTTGTAATCAATTGGCCAACCTCATACTTTGCAAGAACAAACTTGACTTCTCCCCTAATCTTACCTAGTAAGAAGCATAACCTTGAAGCTACCTACCATGCCCTGCAATCTCTGTTTCCAATGGACTGGTTGGTCTCCCCACCTCAAGCACTGTTGATTCACTCTTAATGCCTGCTTGTCAACATGTTTTCAAGCTCTGAAGAGCTCTGCACTGAACTGTGAGAGTCATTCTGGGTACTAGTGACATCAGCTGTCAGGTAAATGGAGAAAAATTTGCCATAGCCCGTGCAGCTCAGTGTTTTGCAATAGCAGGAGTCAGGAGTGGAACAAGCAATGTTACCTGCACTGCCTGGTATCAGCATAGAAAAAAATTAGCCTATAAAGAAATGTTACCAGCTTGGGATGGTAAAGATTGATGTAGCCTCAGTTCAGCCTCCTTCCTATGTGGATCTGTCTTGCCAGACTTGCCAGTTCTTATTCAACACCAGTCGTACCTACACTGCATATATGTGGAGCTAGTTCAACAGCATGGTCAGCAAGACTGGATGGTGGGGCTACCTGCCTGCTTCCCCTCAAGTCCTGTGAAACATGTATGTCTTGACATACCTGTCTTGACTATAGCCAAGAGAGATACATACATCAGAAGATTATCGTTTCTTGTACCAGCATGAATGACAGCCGGTTTCCCTCAGACATCTATCACATCTCCTGAGGTTGCCATACGGTGGAGTTCCTGCCAAGTTTATTCCTATCACACTCTAGTAGCAACCCCCTTTTTATATCTCTATGGGTCTTTTTAGCCGTCACACTCTTCAGGAAAGCACATACTGGGGTACCATCCCAGTGAAGTATCATTATGATTCTTCCCCTGCACAGTGCATTCTCTCTTCCCTTTGGGATTATTTGATGACACATTTCCTTGTTCAAAACTATGGAAGCCAAGAGAACATATGGTCCATAGTTTATAATAAACCCCTGGCAGTCTGCCTCTACGGATGTTTTAGCACATTGTGGGGACTTGATAGCTTGCAACATTTCCTTCTCAGACAGATCATTTCCTGGTAGTTAGCGTTGGCTGTGTTGACAGCTGCAAGTTTCTGTTGGGACAAAGAAACATTTACATGTAATGAATAGCAGTAAAATGCCTGTGTGATATAGCACTGAGAGGTATAAGGGTTTGCACTAAGAGGTGGACTACTGGCCTTTTTGAGACAGCAAATGAAGAGCTTTCTCTCATCGTAAAATGCAAATTTATTCCCCCTTTCCATCAGATCATTCATAACCCTTTTTCTTAAATGCAGTGGCAACATTCACATAAGTCCATCTTCAGGATAGAGGATTTCCAGATTATGAGCTCACCTAAAGAAATTTCGCACAGATTATTCTCCAGGTTTATAGACGATATGAAGTTTCTTCTCTAGTCACTGTTTCTTGCCTCTGAGCCACAACTTACTGTCCCATGCATTGAGCTGATGCAACTGCTTGCTGGTTTTCCTGCCAGAGCAGTTCCATAAGCAGTTGCATTTAATGGAGGGGCAGCTGACCTGTGCTATGTGTAGGAAGGGATCTACTTGAAGTGAGATTGAAACGACATCACACGCATCCACAGAAAGCATCACTCCATTCATAGATACTCTTGTCCTTTCATCTGCCCTCAAATCTGGATTTTTCCCTTTACCTTTACAGTGTTCCAACTCTTCCAAGGCTCAAATTATGGTTAAGTCACTTCCCCCACCAAAAAAATGAGCAGCTGGACTGGAGGCAGGTTTAGTTGCCTAAAGAGAAGTGGACTAGATAGCATCATAGAATCATAGAATGGTTTGGATTGGAAGGGACCTTACAGATCATCTAGTCCAAACCCCCTGGGCATCTTCCACTAGATCAGATTGCTCAGCCCCATCCAACCTGACCTTGAACACTCCCAATGATAGGGCATCCACAACTTTTCTGTACAACCTGTTCCAGTGTCGCACCACCCTCATAAAAAAAATTTTCTTCTTATGTCCAATCTAAATCTACCCTCTTTTAGTTTAAAACTGTTGCTCCTTGTTCATAGAATCATAGAATCACAGAATAGTTTGGGTTGGAAGGGACCTCTAAAGGTCATCTAGTCCAACCACCCTGCCGTGGGCAGTGATATCTTCAACTAGATCAGGTTGCTCAGATCCCCGTCCAACCTGACCTTAAAAGTTTCCAGGGATGGGGCATCCACCACCTC
>NW_008824231.1:2004090-2009725 GCF_000699105.1 Pygoscelis adeliae
TGCGGCTTAGGCGGTGATGCTCGAGCACTTGCCAGTGAAGACTGAGGCAAAAAAGTCATTGAGTACCTCCACCTTCTCCATGTCCTGGATAACCAGGTCTCCTGTTTCATTCTGGAGAGGGCCCACATTTTCCCTCATCTTCCTTTTATCCCTAACGTACCTATAGAATCTTTTCTTGTTGCCCTTGACGTCCCTGGCCAGATTTAATTCTATCAGGGCTTTAGCTTTCCTAACCTGATCCCTGGCTGCTTGGACAATTTCTCTGTATTCCTCCCAGGCTACGTGTCCTTGCTTCCCTCTGTCAGCTGTTGTTCTATCACTACAGGCCTTGGCAAAAAGTCTCTTTCTATCTTTCTTATAAGCCCCCTTTATATATTGAAAGGCCGCAATAAGGTATCCCCGGAGCATTCTCTTCTCCAGGCTGAACAACCCCATCTCTCACAGCCTTCCTTCACAGGAGAGGTGTTCCAGCCTCTGACCATTTTTGTGGCCCTCCTCCGGACCCACTCTAACAGGTCCATGTCTTTTGTCTGTTGGGGACCCCAGAGCTGGATGCAGTGCTCTAGGTGGGGTCTCATGAGAGCAGAGTAGAGGGGGAGAATCACCTCCCTCAACCTCCTGGCCATGCTTCTTTTTATGCAGCCCAGGATACGATTGGCTTTCTGAGCTGCAAGTGCACATTGACGGCTCATATCTAATTTTTCGGCTACTTGAGATGCCATAGGCTATCAGGATGCTATAGCGTATCTGTACCAACATAACAAATATGGCATAAGCCCTAGATAAGACCTATGCTCTTCTAGATGGGCAACTGGAAAACAGGCAGAATAGTCTGTTGTGACTAATATGTCCCCAAACACCTATTCAGGCAATAGAATCACAGCCATGTGAAATGTAGCTCCCAAGGTTACTTTGGTCCTGGTCTTGCAAATTCCTCTTCAGGGACAGGAACTTGTCTTTTTGTTGCTCTTATTCACCCGGCTATATAATGTGGATAGTAAATAGAGATCAGCTACTTATTATTTTTTGCCTTTCTCCCCTTGGCAAATGCTCCACTTCAGCATCTTAAACAGGACTGTGTTCTTACAGAGAGCCAGCTGCACACTCTGGCAAGACTGAGAGCACAGAAAAAAGCCTATTCTATTCATTACACCTAGCTCAGGGGGTTCCCACCCCCAACCCATCCCCAACCATTCATTCTTGCTTCTGCCAAATGATCTCGGTTTTGAGAAAGACTTCTCTTAGAACTGTATTTTTTACGATCTGGATTATTTCATGCTTCCGAGTGCGGGCACAGTTTTATGACTGTGTAAAT
Source organism: Pygoscelis adeliae (assembly GCF_000699105.1). NCBI lineage: Eukaryota > Metazoa > Chordata > Aves > Sphenisciformes > Spheniscidae > Pygoscelis > Pygoscelis adeliae. The sequence continues at coordinate 2,005,406 of NW_008824231.1, forward strand.
CCACAGAAAGGACCAAATTGTAACCTCTGATGATGGGGGGGAGAAGCAAAGGAGGCAAAATCTATTCATCAATAGGCTGGATGCCTATTTGTTGACATGAATTAGCTTGGAGCAGTTTGGATTTTTGTTGCCTATTATCCAAAGGTGCTAAGCATAGTATGAGGGAAACACAGACAGTATCTGCCACCTGACTTTTAACTTACAAGATTTCTCTTCCTAACCCAGCCTAGAACAGATTCTCTAACCTTATCCTGGAGTTATTGTCCTCCAAGGGCAAGTTTCTTCCCATCTGACTGCTACTTCCTAAAAGTGACACGTCCAGTCTCAGTGAGACATCCATGGTCTTCTGAAAAGTGAAATGGTACACACCTAGTTTAAGTATCTAACAAAGATGTTTTACTAAGAATAGATATCCAGATTTCAGGCAGTTGAAGTTGATTGAATTGACTCAAACCACAAAGTCTTTTTTGAACAATGTACCTAACGGAATTATTATTTTTGTCCTCTGCTTCCCATGGAAGCTTATTTCATCCCCCTCCTCCCAACACTCTCATATAGCTTTCGTTTCACTTCGTTCTCTGAGAACAAGGTTTCTTGGGCCTAGTCTACAATGACTTTCACTGAAAGTCAGCATCTGATTTCTTCAGGATTCAAGCTAGGTTTGTGGAAACCCCAACTTGCCCATACAGGGGCAGAGAGAGGAAGGGAGTGCCCTTGAGGAATCCTGCAGGCAGGAAGCCACTCAAAAACCCAGTAAAACCTGATCAAAGTGATTTAATGAAAAAGTGACAAAATCATATCTCATGTTTAAGATCCCACTATATAGAGGATCACATCTCTCCTCTCAGGCAGAAAGACCATGAGGCTGGTGCTGGTTGCTCCAACACATACCGTCAGCATCGCCAGTGCCAATACTCTTCTGTCCCTTAGAGCAAACTGTCAGGGCTGAGAAGGGGCTAAAGCAGCTTGTGTAGGTACAAGTGCTGGTAGTTTATTAAAGTAGCCTCCATCCTGCTGCACTCTATGTCCCAGCCTATGAATACATCAAGACGCTATTAACCGGCTTCCTGACGACACTGATCTCTGCTATTCTGCATAACTGGGTGCACAAGAAGTCTAGCCACAAAGATCTAGATAGAAGTATCTGTCATTTAAATTGTGTCTGATGGGTTGTAAGGTGGGTATTAGGTGCTAATGTATGGCCTCAGATGAAATGGACTTTGAATTGTGTATTTACCAAAATTTTCTTCTCACTGTTGTTTTTTATCCTTCTGCCTTCTGCCTCCAACAGGTCATTAAAGCTGCTGAGGACATATGGTGTGACAGACAAAGGCTGGAAAAAATCAAGGTATTTATAAAATTAGTCTTTCATTTGCAGACCGTGCACTAAATCATTCAGGTGTATTTTGAAATGACGTTTTGAGGAGATGGCTGTGTATAGTAATGGCACACATTACTTATCAAGGAGGGGGGAATATCAGATTTCGCCAAGAGAAGAATCATAGAATCATAGAATCATTAAGGTTGGAAAAGACCTTTAAGATCATTGAGTCCAACCATCGACCCAACACCACCATGTCCACTAAACCATGTCCCTAATTGCCGCATCTACATGTCTTTTAAATACTTCCAGGGATGGTGACTCAACCACTTCCCTGAGCAGCCTGGTCCAATGTTTAACCACTCTTTCAGTAAAGAAATTTTTCCTCACGTCCAATCTAAACCTCCCCTGGCGCAACTTGATGCCATAAGATTTCTGAAATAGGATCCTCACTCCATTGAAAAGCTTTGAAAATGGAAGATAGGAAAGAGATGAAAAATAAAATGGCATTGTACCTTACATGGATAAATGACTGCAGGAGGAATCCGGGGGAGCAGAAAATGAGACTGGAACAGTATGATGTAAGGAGGCAGTAAGATGAAAAAAACCCAGACAGAGAAAGAGACATAGTCTTGAAAGTGGTGGCGTACTGTGAGAACAATAACTGATGGCATGTAAATTTGACTGCAAATACCTTTTAAACACCTCTGAAATTCACTCTGCTCCTCAGCTGTTGTTCGCTTCACACTCCTCCTAGGCCTCACTTTTTAAAGTTGGAGTTTTCCTGGGTTTTGTACAGCGCTTACCACAAAGGAGCATGAAATATTGCTGCTTGGCAATGCTACATAAATGAATTTAAGTGTTTGGGGCTCCAGGTCTGTTGATGATTGTGCTGGGTGTCCGTGGCAACGTGCTGGCAGCACCGGGGGGCTGCAGGGGCGGCCTCTGTGAGGAGACATGGCGGGGGGGAAGGGGAGGACAGCCCATGTGGGTCACAGCTGGTTACATCCACCTGCCTCTGCAACAGCCCCACTGCAGGACACAGCTGAGCCCATCAGCCCTTATAACACAAACGGCGTTTACTATAAGTTAACCTTAAAAAGCAACAGCTCAAGGCACCGCACAGGTAGCACTCCCTTCTGCCAGCCCTCATGAAATGTTCTATCACCTCAGACAGAGCAGAGGAGCCCAGCGAGGCTCCAGCGGGACCCTCTGGCACTGGCTCCTCAGGAGGCCAGGCCAGGCACTGGCTCCAGGCCCTGTAGGGCCTCCTCTCTGTGGAGAGGCCTCTCCTCCTCCTCTTCAACCCTCCCTAGAAATCGATGCCTGTCTGTCCTTGGAGAACGGGCCTGTTTGGCCCTGCCTAGGAATTATGTGTTTCTCCTTAGGGCAGGGGCCTATTCATCCTGCGCTAGCAAATAGCACCTGCCTATCTGTGGAGTGGGGGCTTGTTCAGCCTCTCTCCTTAGGGCAGGGGCTTATTCATCCTGCGCTAGCAAATAGCACCTGCCTATCTGTGGAGTGGGGGCCTGTTCAGCCCTCCCTGGGAACTGCTTCTTGCCCTATTCTGTGTCTTCCAACAGAAACTGCCTGAGCACACTGCCAGGCATCTTCCTCAACCTGTACAGCAACAAGTTGCCCGATAAGCACAGACTGCACCAGTGACACTGTAGGAGTCTGACTGTAGTGTTCTTTGTCTCATCTTACATTTATCCCTGGGCAGAAGAAGAATCTTTGCTTACATACCTCATTATGACCTCCTTCATCTTGTTCAGTTCAGCTAGCAAGACAGACCAAGACCCTTCTGCTGGAGTGATCAGAGGAGGAAGTTATGCTTTCTGGGTGCTGCTCTTTGGGCTCTTCATACAGAGGAGAGAGGGTGGCTTTTTCAGTGTTCTCAGATGCATAGTCCACTGTGCATGTGTCTGAGACCAAATGTACCTGTCTTGGAGCAGAGGCCTATTTGGCCCTCCGTAGGAATTAATGTGTATCTCTTCTTGGAGCAGGGGCCCGAGCAGGGGCCTGTCTGGTCTATGCGTACGTATAGGGACTGCCTATCTGTGGGAGCAGGGCTCATTTAGCCCTCCATGGGAATTAATACGCATCTCTCCTTGCAGCAGGGACCCGTTCAGCCCGTGTTAGGAATCAGCACCTGCCTATTGTTTTTCGGGGGCATATTCAACCCTCCCTTACAATTAATGTGTGTCTGTCATTACAGCGGAGGTGTCTGTAGGAATTACTGCACGTCTCTCCTTGGAGCAGGGGCCTATTCAGCCTGTGCTTGGAAATAGGGCCCACCTGTCTCTGGAGCAGGGACCTGTGCAGTACTCCCTGCGAATGTGTGTCTCTCCTTGGAGCAGGAGTCTGTTCAGCCCTCCCTGGGAATTAAACCTTCCTCTCCTTGGAGCAGGGGCCTATTCTGTTTGTGGTAGGAAATGGCGCCTGCTTATCTGTGGAGTAGGGGCCTATTCAGCCCTCCCTGAGAATCAAGGTATGTCTTCAGCCCTCCCTAGGAAATAACATGTCTGCCTGTCATTAGAGTAGAGGCCTCCCTAGGAATCACTGCACATCTCTCCTTGCAGCAAGGGCTTATTTAGCTCTCCCTGGGATTCAGTGCATGCCTATTGCAAAAGTGTGGGTCTATGCAACCCTCCCTAGGAAGTAATGCATGTCTCTGTGGAGTTGAAGCCTGTCCAGCCCTCCCTGGGAATTAATGTGTGTCTCTCTTTGGGGCGTGGGCAAAACAGATCTTTGCAAATAGGCTCCTAGAGAATGGCACCTGCCTGTCTGTGAAGTGGGAGCCTATTCAGCCCTCCCCGGGAATTAATGGATGTGTGTCCTGGTTTCAACAGGGATAGGGTTAATTTCCTTCCTAGTAGCTGGTACAGTGCTGTGTTTTGGATTTAGGATGGGAACAAAATTGACAAGGCACCGATGTTTTAGTTGTTGCTAGGTAATGCTTACACTAGCCAAGGACTTTTTAGTTTTCCATGCTCTAC
>NW_008824231.1:2010029-2011006 GCF_000699105.1 Pygoscelis adeliae
TTGCTTTGTGTATTATTATTATTATCATATTATTATTATTATTATCATTTTATTTCAATTATTAAACTGTTTTTATCTCAACCCACGAGTTTTTATCACTTGTGCTTTTCCAATTCTCTCCCCTATCCCACCGGGGGGGGCAGGGAGTGAGCGAGCGGCTGCGTGGTGCTTAGTTGCCAACTGAGGTTAAATCACGACAGCCGAAACCAGGACAATGTGTCTTCTTGGAGCAGGGGCCAATGTCACCCTCCCTAAGAATCAATACGTTTCTTGGAGCAGAGGCCCATTCAACCCGCGCTTGCACATAGGGCCCACCTATCTGTGGAGCGCGACTGTGTTCATCCCTCCTTGGGAATGAAGGCATGTCTGTCCTTTTAGTGGTGGTCAATTCTGTTAAGAAATCTTACGAGATGTAGACACCACCTCCACCCTTTCCAGCTCAAGAGCTCTCCTGCCCAGCCGCTGGAGCCCAGCCTGATACGCCTAGGGACCCGGGGCTTCTGCCCAGGCTGAGGGATGCTGCTGTCACTTGCCTATTTGCAGGTTCAACCAGTAGTGAAGCTGAGCACATATCCCAGAGACACACACACAGAGGGACACACACAGGGAACACTGACATGGCCAGTCACACAGACTGCCACAGACATGGCGCTGCCTTCGACAGCATCCACATATGGGAATCACGTAAAACAAAATAGACAGCCAAGTCCCCTCCCCTTTGCTCCTCCTCTTCAGCTGGTACCCCTGCCCAGATCTTGGGCTCTCTTACCTGCTTCATGGGTCCACTGCTTGCCAGCTAGTCCAGCTTGATGCTCATGAGCAAATACGCACACACGCACATACTCATCCCACATTCCACACTTGCAAGTCCCCCTGGGCACACTAGCACAGACCCCTGTCTGCCTCATAACCCAGCCCAAACTTGAGGCTGCCCTACTCGCCAGCTAGTCCAGCTTGAAGTTTGCTAGCGAATACAC
>NW_008824231.1:2011216-2033912 GCF_000699105.1 Pygoscelis adeliae
TAATTAAAATATCCCGCCTTTTCTTAGAACTAGTTATACTAACCCAGCCTATAATAATAAATATGTAGGAAGTAAGCCTATAAAGCCTGATGATTGTATTCTAATAAACGAAGTATGCTGATCACTCATATTGAGAGACTGTGTTTTCCCTCCGTTGCACCGAAAGGCGTAACACTAGTCCACCCAGTAGCTGGCACTCTGGGCACAAAGTTTGTAGGACCAGATAGCAGTGGCCCATCCAACTAGGGACCCTCACTCACTTCAGTAGCTGACATCACAGGTCTCATCTGTAGCTGGCTCTTAGTTCTTGCAGCGAACATACACATGGGATAAAGAGTGAGGTTATGTAGAGAGGCAGCTGAGAAAACATTTAATGAGAAGATAGGACAGACTGTGGTGACCAGGTGCAGGGCTCAGCCAGACAAGCGTACTGATCGGCCCTGTTTTACATGCAACAGGCCCCTTTTATACCCTTTTCTGTCTACCCCTCCTCTTTGTTCTTCCTTCCTCCCCCCTGCATGTCCCCCCTGAGTTTGTAGAGCTCTATCAATTCCCACACCCCTCCCAGCCCTGTCTCTCCTGGTTTACAGTCTTATCTGTTGCAAAGTCTGGGTTGATCTTCCTGGGAGTGTTGCCTGTAGTTTCCTGATAGCCCATCAATTAGTATGACTGGCAAGGTTGGTTTCTTGTCATTGTCTCTGTGTTTGTTTTGTCAGGTCTGTGTCTTTGTATATTTTGGTTTCTGGCTTCCCCTTTTCCCTTAGTTGACAAGGTCCCTGATCAGATAATGTCACTGGAATAAATTCAGGCCTCCGATGGAATCCAACAGCTGGAAGCTGAAGACAGATGTATTCTGACTAGAAATGGGATGACAGTTTTTAACAGTGAGGATAATTAAGCAAATTAGCTAGCAAAGTTTGTGGGTCTGCTTGCACCATAATGGTCTCATCTGGATTTGAAATACAGAGAGAGTAGCTGTGGGACCAGAATGATCTCAACACTAAGCTCTTCCAAAAATCTACCTTTAATTTTGACAGAGAACTTTGGTAGTGCCTCAAACATTTCTCCATCATTGCTGTTCTAAATTAATTCTTTTCACACTGTTGTAAAGCAAAATAATAATCAAATTTTATCTGATATATTGCAAAGAGGATTCTGATAAGCTAATGAGTGAGGAAGCAAAGGAAGTAATTTAGGAGGAAGGACTCCCAGGATGACCTGGCACGGGCTCAGGACAACATGCTTTTGTACAGGCTGGAGAACAGAATCACCCATACACTGTCGCGTTAGTTATGCAAGCAGTAACTAACTACGATGGCAAAAATAAGACCTAAACAGTGGGTAATTCTGCAGCAGAGGAAGGTACACCACCGAGGTGAGCTTCTGTCTGCAGCCATGCCTGTGCAATCGCGCTGAAATTAATGCGGTTGCATGGCTACGACTGAGGATAGCCTTTGGCATAGTGTTCCAAGAGGTCAGTCACACAAACAGAGCAGTTACATTGCTCATATTAAATAACATTTGAAAAATGATTGTTTCAGAATCAAATGAGCAGTTCACTCAAGAGATGCCAGTCTTCATTTCTGAGTGCCTCCTTTGCATGTGTCTTCACAGTTGTGCACAGGAATTAAGTGTGCAACTGCATACTTACATGTTTCTTACTTTGGTCCATCATTAAGTATGTCTTGAGCATTTTTTATATAAGTTAAAAGGGAAAAACATTTAAAGGTGAAGATTTGGAGGGAGAGGCAGGGGGAAGAACTTGTCGTGAGGGCCTCATCGCAAGGTTGTGGTGGGTTGACCCCAGCTAGCAGGTAAGCCCCCACCCAGTTGCTCGCTTACTCCCCCCCCATGGGATGGGAGAGAGAATCAGAAGGGCAAAAGCAAGAAAAACTTTTGGGTCAAGACAAAGACAGTTTATTAAGTAATGCAAAGTGGCACATGCAGGCAAAGCAAAATAAGGAATTCATTCACTACAGCAAATGTTCAGCCATTTCCAGAAAGCAGGGCTCCATTGTGTGCAATGGTTACTTGGGAAGGCATATGCCATAACCACAGACATCCCCCCTTCTTCTGTATTTCTCCAAGCTTTTATAGCTGAGCATGACATCATATAGTATGGAATTGGCCGGCTTGGGTCAGCTGTCCTGGTTGTGTTCCCTACCAACCTCTTGCCCACCCCCAGCCTACTTACTGGGGAGGGGAGAGTGGGAAAAAGAAAAGGCCTTGACACCATGCAAACACTGTTCAGCAATAGCTAAAACATTGGTGTGTTACCAACACTGATTTGGTCACAAATCCAAAATACAGTGCCCTAGAGGCTGCTATGAAGAAAATTAACTCCATCCCAAGCAGATGGGTACAAAGGTTCATTTTTTATTCTAACATAGTTGGTAGCACAGTTAATGCTATAAAACACTGCTGACAGATGCCTTTCATGAATTCTACCGAAGCCCCCAGCTCTGCTCACACTGATCCCTCTGCAGCCAGGAGGCTGCATTTTTATCCCCAGCAGCTGCAAGGGCAGGGAGACGAAGAATGTATCTTTACTGACAAATGGCTGGACAGGGACATGCCTCTCAGTTCCTGTATTTTGCTTTCAGGATATTTTGGTTACTTTACCATCCTGTTTACCTAAACTCAGTTAATCAAAATTATTAATTAAATAGGGATTACTTTTACCCCTCGGGACTTGACAGTACTATTTCCTGGATCCAGAATACCAGAAGTCAATATACCCTGGACAGCTTCCCAGCACAGCGCTTGGAGAGAGCCACACAGCAGCTTGCTGGAAGCCAGTTATGCTCCAAGTTCCCACACATCCCACACTCACATAAGGGATGGCAGAGCTGGCTCTACAACTTTGGTTTCTTGTCAAGCGTTTAGTTCAGCAAACTCCCAGTCTCCTCCTTAAGTTACCTGAAGGTATATATCCCAAACTGTTCTTCCAGATTTTGTATATTTTAATGCATTTGAGTTCCAAAAGACTGTGTTTGTCTGAATGCTTTCTTGCCTTCCTGTACATCTCACCTGAAAAGAGAGCAGCAGGTGCAGTATGTACCATTAAGGCATCTTTCACTACTTGCCTTTATAAAGCACAGATAGCTTCCGATACTGAATTTCCAGTAACATGCTGTGGCTGGGAAGGTCCTTGCTTTGCATTTGTTTCAATATACAGCACATAAGATGATGCAACAGAAGCTTCTCCTTGGGAAATGCATTTGCAGTGACATCCATTCAGTTACAGTACTTCTGTTCCATGAGATGTCATCAGTGATGTTGTGCTGCATGCAGATAGCGAGGATTGCTTTGCAAATTTTATACCAATAAGAATGTCATTCTAGATGTATCTAGATGTATGTATCATCTAAATCCTGTGTTTTATAAAGTCATAAATCTTAGTTTGAGCTCCATCAGTACCTACTTTTCCCCACAATGTGATGTGGCTAGGTGTAATTATTAGCACTTTCCCTGGGACTTGAGTCACTCCTGTATAGAATATGTACAGTAAAGATGAACACTAGCAACAGTTTTAACTAGATTTAAAAATAGCAGAATATTAAATTAGTAACCATCTGAATTTCAGAAGACTGTCATGATAAAAAAGCCTGGAGTGCATGATTTTGAAAGCAAATTACTTATAAGACAGTTTTATCCTTATTATCAGACATATTATCTACATTAACTTCTGTGTGGCCAATTGCTGTTTTTTACCTAAAAAAATTACAGTGAAGCGAATACTATACATAAATGCAATTTGAAAATACCTTCTCACTGTATTTGCTTCTCATTGGGTTTTTTTGTCTTGTCTTCTTTGCATGAAGAACTCCATTTATGTTATGCACAGGTTAGAGTTTTGTCATGGAAGATGATGGCTTAAGTTTTCAGAAATTTTGGCAAATAAGTGCACACTGAGAATTCTGCCCTCAAATGTTTTGGAAACAAAGTTTTGAAGCCTGTGGAGCAAATCTCAGTCTGCCAAATAAATTGAAGCTGTTACACATATGCTACAATGTGTAGCATAGTGTAACAATGTGTACATAGGTTACAGAAAAATTATTTTAGATGTTTTACAGATATTTTTCATGCTCAAAATATTCAGATTTTGTGCCCTTTCACACATGCATCTAGATGCCTCAGTTTTCACTAGCCCAAGAAGTTAAGCTTAGAAAGATGCATAAAGCCTCCTCCAAAGTGACATTTCTATATTGAAAATGTCACTTTCAAGGACTGTAGTCTGATATCTTCACACTTCTGACAAATATTGTATGTCCCCTTCAGAAACTCCAGCTCTGTGCTTCCCCATGATGCAATACAGTCTCCGGCCTTACAGGATGATGAGGCTTCAGACCTTGAAACTGGTATACTGGAAACATGTTACTGGCCCAGAAATGAGTGTTAATCATCTTGCAGTGAAGCTGATCTAAAGAATAATTCACTGTAGGGAGAACTCATTTATCTGCAAGGACAAACAAAACACCATTTTCTAACAGGCAGGATTTTAAAAGATTGGGTTTTATCCTGCTCAAGAGACTGGAATATCAAAAAAGGAATGGATTCGCAAGCAAATGTGACTAGAGTCAAAGTCTCTTCTACTAGTCTTCAACATGCAATGTAATTTTCCAGTTTGACATGTGACCGCTCATTTTTCTTGGAAAGCTCCTGCTATGTGGTACCTTACAGAGTTCCTCTGCTTCTGTCTTCTGGTTCTAGGAAAAGTTCCTTGTGGGAATCTATCAAAGCAGGAAAGTAACACAAATGCACAATGAAAAAATGCCAAGAAGAAATTATAAAGGGAGAGTGAAGCTACTATGTATTAAATGCACTGTTGGCAGTAGTGCATTCAAACGAGCAGGATACAAACACAGGAGGCAAGTATCGTAAGTGCTTACAGAACACACTAATATTTCAGTGTAATGAGCATTTAATGTCTTAGACAACTTTCTACAGCAGCAGAGAAAAAAGATGCAGGCATGTTTATGCGGAGCAAACTCTAAAACCTAGCCAATAATTAGTATTAAAACCAAAAGGTGGCCCCACTACTAAATGGATAGGTATTGGGGGTGGCTTTCTAGTTGTGTGTTGTTTTCAAAGGACAGGAAGGAATCTGAAACTGGATATTGTAAATACCAACAGTGCAAAAAAGTTGAAGTGTCACTGTTCTAAGAGTGGCTATTCAGACAGGTTATTATTCATTGCTTTCATCAGAAGGAGGTGAAAATAGGGTAAGTTGTATTACATTTTAAAAGGGTACTGTTAAGTAAAGCCTCTATATTTTTAAAGCAACAAATGACATTTCTTTCAGTGAAAATTACTTGATTACCTGTAATTTACAAGATGTGTTCCTTCAAGAAAATAATATTAACACTAATGCTTTACTTTTCTTCATGTGGCACCTGCTCAAGACTTGCTTCTGGCTCCAGAAATGATCATCTTCCCATGGCAAAGTTTCATTAGGTTGAAATTTAGCAACAGCAACTGATGGCTGCTGTCATCCCAACTGATAGCTTTGCAGTAACAGCGGAGTACTGCCTTGTGGCCTGTAATGGTCTGACAGGTTTTTTGCAAAACTATTCATAAATGACATAGTTTCTTTTCCTGCAGATCACCCAAATACCTGCCATAAAAATGCTTTGCCTGGAGTGATGCTGGGAAATGTATATAAGAACACATTGTTCTTCATTCAAGCTGGTAGCCTCGCCTAATGGGGATTTATAGCTGTGTTGAAGCGCTGTATAAGAATAAGGGTGGGTAGAGACCATAAAGTACACTGTGATGTAACATTTTGTGAAGAAAATTATCCCTTAACAGGGAATCTCATAGACTGTGCATAGAACTTCCTGTGCAGTTCTGATGAAATGGAAGATTTTGCAGCAAAATATGCATGAAAAGAGAAATGTGAACTCCTGCCACACTGCATGCTGAAAAGCTCTGAGAGGAGCTATTGCATCTAGCACATTTATGCCAGGCTTAGTCCATCCTTCCCTTCTTTCCTCTGGCAAGTCTTTCTTCTGGGGGGCAGCAGGTTTCTTCCTAGGGCGAAAGCCCCAAGGCCTTTTCCCAAACACCCACGTGGAAGTGACCAACCTCCTTTTTGCCTAAATGAAGGAGGCTTGGCCTGGCTCAGGACTCTTGCTGTTAAAGCACAACCAGTAGCTTAACGTTTAAAAAACATCTTTAACAAGGCCTGTCTCACCACCATTGCTGTATCCCAAGAATTGTACCCATTGCACCCACTGTATCCACCTCAGTGGATGATTTTCCCTCCTTCATATTCAGACATGGACTCCAAAGTCCCTTTTCCTACCATATTGCGTGTGTGTTTGGGTGGGTGCAACCTCTTATGGCTCTTTGCCATTTGCCCTGCAACCATGTCCCCAAAGCCCATCTCTGGGACTGGCTGATATTGAGTGCACCCTCAGCAAGTTTGTGGATTACACCAAGCTGAGTGGCGTGGTTGATACTCTAGAGGAAAGGAATGCCATCCAGAGGGACCTTGGCAGGCTAGAGAGGTGGGCCCATGTGAACCTCACGAGGTTCAACAAGAACAAGTGTAAGGTCCTGCACCTGGGTCAGGGCAATCCCAAGCATGGATACAGGCTGGGCGATGAGTGGATTGAGAGCAGCCCTGCGGGGAAGGACTTGGGGGTACTGGTGGATGAAAAGCTGGACATGAGCCAGCAATGTGCGCTCGCAGCCCAGAAAGCCAATCGTATCCCGGGCTGCACCCAAAGAAGCGTGGCCACCAGGTCGAGGGAGAGGTGATTCTGCCCCTGTACTCTGCTCTGGTGAGACCCCACCTGGAGTACTGCGTCCAGCTCTGGAGCCCTCAGCATAAGAAAGACACGGACCTGTTGGAGCAGGTCCAGAAGAGGGCCACAAAAATGATCAGAGGGCTGGAGCACCTCTCCTATGAGGACAGGCTGAGAGAGTTGGGGTCGTTCAGCCTAGAGAAGAGAAGGCTCCAGGGAAACCTTATAGCAGCCTTCCAGTACTTAAAGGGGGCCTACAGGAAAGATGGGGAGGGACTCGTTATCAGGGAGTGTAGTGATAGGACAAGGGGTAACAGTTTTAAACTGAAAGAGGCTAGATTTAGATTAGATATTAGGAAGAAATTCTTTACTGTGTGGGTGGTGAGACACTGGAACAGGTTTTCCAGAGAAGTTGTGGATGGCCTCTCCCTGGAAGTGTTCAGGCCAGGTTGGATGGGGCTTTGAGCAACCTTGTCCAGTGGAAAGTGTCCCTGCCCATGGCAGGGGGGTTGGATCCAGATGATCTTTAAGGTCCCTTCCAATCCAAACCATTCTATGATTCTATGATTCCTTCAGTGTGTGCTCCTGGGCAAGATCAACTTGCAAGAATAGACTGGCATAAATAGACCCAATGTACCTCAGTGATGGGATTAATATGAGACACACAGCTTCATTTTGTTGCTTTGATTTTACAGTTTTCCAAACCAGAAATAGCCACGGAGATAAGACATCCAGGTGATGTCTAATTAGAGCACTCCAAAATCTTGAGAATGGACCAAAATCATTACATTTAAAAATAATATATTCAAAATTTATTTACCTGACTTCTTGCTTTTGAAAATAATTGGGTTATGTTTTGAAGGATTTTTGTTTGCTTTATTGCCTTTTTCTGCAGATAAGCTTACTGATAAAGAAACTAAGATGCCATGGCATTCACCTGACTCCAAGGCCTAGGTATTTAAATTAAATAGTGGAACCCATTACTATACCGAGAGAAGCTTCAGCAGAATAAACTTGTTTATCTGTGTTCAAGTAATTTGAATGACACACAGCGTGAGTGGATCACAGGGTAGCTGAGATGTGGACAGATGCTCAACTGTGTTGCAGTTTAAGCTGATCTGTTTGAATTTGGGTTTGTACCGCAATGCTCGTTATAATGAGTTACTTTGGCTAAGCTGACAGATATTAACTTCTTAGGGTGAGGTTAATATTTTGTTTATTGCACTCAGTTCATACCAGTATGAATATGGCAGCAGAAAAGACATTTTTAGTCCCTGGTTTCGTTTGCTGCTATTGCAGCCATTTGTTGCACAGAAACTTGTTCATAAACAGAACAAGCTTCTAGATTTATACCAGCTGTGAATTCATCTATGAAACCCTGAGGACTGGAGTGATTCAAGTGAGATTCTGAGCAGTGGTAGAGGATAATTTGGAAATGGGTCTAAATTGGAAGAGAACAGAGAAAATGCTATCTAATCTGGGAAAAATTATCACTCAGACATGCCAGGACACAGGCCTGATTGACTAAGAAGGATAGTTAAGTCCACAGCTTTAATGTCTGGTTTTACTACTCACAGGGGTCTATGAAACATCCCAGATGCATGGGAAAGATTAGCAATCAATGGTGTATAAACACATTGCTTAAACAACAGTGAAAGTACACACTTTGTGTCAATTACATAATTTTTACAGGGATTAGAATTTCTTTCTCTTTTCTGCAGTGCAAAATTTTCTCACATTTTTTCCTTTATAAAACTAATATCCTATAAGCTCCTTTCCCTCCACACATTTCAGAGCAATTTTAAATTAAAAAATATTTATTTAACTTCACTTATTGCATCTCATGGATATTATCCTGTACTGGAAATCTTGCTCTGTGGTGTTAGTTTTAAATTTTTTATTTATTTGAAATATACTGCATTTCTAAAAATGCAGTCTGACAAACTGCTTGAGTACCAGGAAGTCTGTATAAGCAAGTTACAACTGAACCAGAACTTCACATCGTCTCTCCCATTGCCTCATGGTCTCCTTTTAAGGCCGACAGTGTGATCGGCCCGTACAGGTATGATAGGGTACATAGAAAGCAGTGACAGAGCAGGTAGACATAAAGGGTATCTCTGAATATCAGTAGTAATGGCTAAAAGGGATATCCAGGGCTTCATCCAAGCTTCAAATGACACAGAAAGAAATTGTTCTTCTCATGGTAGGAAGGGAGCCCTATCCCTGGAAAGCTGCTAGGGAAGCATCTGCACATGGAGAGCTACTGTGGTGACGCTGGTGGGCAGCAGCTTTTGCTCCAGCTGGGGCAGAGATCACAGCTGTTTGGGGAGAGAGGGGAATAAGGTTTAGGATAGGAGTGTAGGATGCCGTGCTTGAAGATGAGGCAAGTAAAGCAGATAGAGATGAAATTGGAGTTCAGGCTGGAGATGAGGGAAAGTGGTCAAGACATGGGATGGGTACTCGAGCACATTTGCTTTTTAAGGGAGGCACAAGGAGGTGAAAGCTCTCTGTAAGGCTCTGTGTGCTTGTCCCATCTCATCTCTGAGGAAAGGGATGTCCAGGGATCCTCCTCAGAGAGCAACTGAGGACACCTTCCTCTCACCACTGATGGCAAACAGCTGCTCCTGCTTTGGGAGACAGCATCATTTTGATAGACAGACAATTTTGTTTGCCTTCCTGGAGAACCGAAACTTACATGATGTTACCGTGTTGTTTTTGGCAGCAGGTTTTACATCCTTCCTTTTCTTTCTTTCCTGCAGAATATTTTTAGAAGATTATGCAACTTTGACTTACAGACATGAAGTGATGGAAAAGCTACCATGTGTAAATTATGTGTCTTGTAGACCCAGATGTAGATTCACATGTAACTGCGTTATTATTATTTCTTTTTCTGTAAGAATTCTATCTGGACTAACAATGAATAGAATGATAAGATTTCAAGTATACTAAAAATAAATTATTGGATATACATATATTTGTATAAGCTGTGCTTCCTCTTTGCTCATAAACAAGATTTTGAGTGTTAATAGCTCATAAACAAGATTTTGAGTGTTAATAGTAGCAAGAAGGAGAAAAAGCTACAGATGAAATGCCAGATCCTACCTTTATCTTCATCCTTGCAAACCAATTGTTCTTGCTCTGCATTCTAAAGGCAATTAGGATATAAAATTAACCACATTCTTCCTTTTTCTTCATTACCACTAGCTCCAAGGCTAGTTACGACTAGCTCCATTCCTGCCTTGACGAGTCAAAGTGAGGGAGGAGGAAATTTAATTATTGAAATCACTGTCAGAGTCACCAGTATTTACTTTCTCCATCACTGAGTAGGCCTGGTTTCCAAGAAGTGGCTAAATAGCTGAATACACAAAGAGATGTTGTAAGGTTAATGTCAATTTTAGTTTTAATGTTTTATATCAGATTTTGGGGTGGGCACAGACATTCCTCTTTCCAAGTATTTATTCTGCAAACTACATACATACTGCAAATTAGTCCTTAACTTTTTAATTCTTTCAAGATGGAGAATATATATGGGTTTACATCCTGTATGAAGGATAGGGAGAAGCAACTCCAAGATTCGTTACTTTTTCCTCTTATCTGCTATAGTCACACTGAAGTTAGACTTCAGATAAAGTCGAGGTGAAGACTTGTCTTACATTTCGCTGGACAGCCATTAACTTAATCTATATTTAAAATCAATAGAAAAGTGCAAGGAGACATTTGTTGGTTTTTTAAAGAATTGTAAACAGGCAAATCCATGTAGGCATATTTGATGATATGTATAAAAAAAGATTTAAATTCATACTAATTCCTGTCATATTTGGAAACTGCTTTGGTATTGTAGTAGACCACAAGCTGCCAGGGTGAAATTGCTGAACATGCAATGATCGGAGATCTTCAGAAAGAGACTTGTTGTAAGAGAGTGGGTTTCCGGAGCACTCAGAGTAGAACATGCAATTGAGTGGAAGTAGATATTAAAATAAATGACTAATGACAGACTTTGCTGGATATCTTATTCCAATAAAGAAACTGCTATTAAGCATGGAGACATATTAAATATCGCAGTGCTTATTAAACTTGCCAGCCCACACAAGCCTTCCTGTCTCATACAGTCATCTGATGTTTTAAATACCCCTTGGACTGCCTACTCTCATGTTCTCTGGGGCCTCACTGCTTGGTTGGGAGGGAATTTTTAATGTTTGATTACTAGATGTATTAAAAAGCGGAACAGTGCTTTTATTGCCTGATGGGAAGGATGACTGTCATCAACTTGAGATTTAAAATTCTTCCAAAAATGGTATTAAGACATCAGATATTCAAACTGCAGACTATTTTTTGTCCATCACTGTGGAGAGACAGCCTGTGTTACAAAACAGTCCATATAATAAGGTTTCCTGAGACACTATTAAATCTCTATCTGCAATTAGAACTCTTAAATTAAATAGGGGAAATTGTAAGTTTTAACCAAGAGCAAAATTTTTGCCCCAAGAAGGAGCAGTCAGTTAGGGGTGGTCAGCTTCATATTAGAGGAGCTTCCTTAGCAAGAGACCTCATCTATCACAGATTGTCTTCACACCCTTTTGATACAGTTATGAAAAAAAAAACAAACAAACACCAAAAACCAGAACAGTTTGACCAATGAATTATGTCATTTTCATATGTATCATCTATGGAATTATAGTACTGGGTGCTCTGTTGTTTGAGGTCCTGACCTCAGTGGTGGCTCTAAGCGGGAAGATTTCCGAGCCCGCCTCATGCTCCTCACTGGTGTCAGCACAGCATCTCACAGGCCTGCGGGGATGTTAGGAGCCCTGAGTAAACAAATTAAGGGGTTTAAGAAGTAGCCAGCAATCCCCATTCCCCATGGGAGAAGTGCTGAAGAGCTGTGGCAAGCTAATTATCACTTGAAGTTGGGTAACCTAGTAAACCCTGAAAATAGGGTGATATGGTTAGAGCAGTCTTCCCACACAGTTAAGAATAAAAACCATCAGTGTGTCCAGACAAAGCAAACAGGTCAAGAAATGGGCAGGAAGCAGTGGATGGCGGTGTGTGTTTGAGATTAGGAGAAAAGGGGGGGGGGGGGGGGGGGGGGGGAGGGGGGGGAGACAGGGCAAGCAGCTTGTATTCATGTGATTAGCTTCTTCATGCTCCCACCATGTGCCCTATCATCATTGAGCCTGTAGGCTATGATGATACTTCATTCTCCCTCCTCCACTCTCACCAGGATCCAAAGTTTTTGATCAGAACTGTCCCCTGTCTCCTTTTTATCCTGCAGCTGAAACCCATAATTTCCTCATGGGAACTAAAAGCCAGAAGCACAAAGAGATGTACCACCAGCAGCAGGCATATCTCCCACTGACTCACAGTATCGCTAACCCTCCCATGTATCTTTCCATGGTCCTTCCCATACTGTTTGGTCATGCTGGCTCTTAGCAGAATTAGACCACCTAATCTGCACAGTTAGTGATGTACAGACAGGATGGTACAGCAAGCCCCAAGACTGATAAACTCTACAGCACCCACAGCTGTTCAGTTTGTTTGCAGTGCAGTTCCCCTCTGCTTAACTAAAAGCCATACTCCCTACTCTACTTCCCACCCTGCCCTTTCTAACTGGTCTGTTGCCTTTATTCTAGCTCCTGTGGTCCTATTCTCACCTCCCACTAATGGTGGTGCAATATTTTTGCATGGTCTTTGGCACATCCCCACCCACTTAAATTACTCCCTGTACTTATCTCATGCATTTTCCATCTTCTTTTACCGTCTTTCATCACACAATTTTTAATTGGTGAATATCTTTAGGCCCAGGCTGCGTATGCATGCAAGATTCGTGTGTTCAATTTTTACTAGTTATCTGTTAAAGCCTAATCTGGATATCTCCCAGTCTTCACCACCTCATCTATGGAGAAACCTTGTGGCAGACTTCAGTCTTTCATTGGTTCTTTAATGGGCTGCAGGCAACTCTGTCATTATCTATTTATCAGCTACAGTCTCAAGCTTGCTATTATTTTAGCTGCACAGTCATAATAAACAGCCTTTATGATTTTGGTGCCTGTATGACACCATATTAGCCTTCAACTAAGCCACTGGGAGACTCCTGGAAAGCAGATCTTTTTCCTTCTCCTCATTCAAACTTATAAGTCACTGTGGTCTCACTGAATTTGATATGGGCTTCATTTTCTCCAGATGCAATTTTCTGATGTTACTACACTACTTTTAAAATAAGTGGTTTCATTTTTGAGCTGCAGCAACAGAAGCATATGATAAATATAAACAGATAACACAAAAATTGCCTCTTCCATTCTCCATTATCTATCTACTCATCAATCAATCTATCTATGTTGCAGCAAATAAGATATATGCATTGTGCTGGTTTTGGCTGGAATAGAGTTAATTTTCTTCATAGTAGCTAGTATGGGGCTATGTTTTGGATTTGTGCTGAAAACAGTGTTGATAACACAGGGATGTTTTCGTTACTGCTGAGCAGTGCTTACACACAGTCAAGGCCTTTTCTGCTCCTCACACCACCCCACCAGCAAGTAGGCTGGGGGTGCACAAGAAGCTGGGAGGGGGCACAGCCAGGACAGCTGACCCCAACTGGCCAAAGGGACATTCCATACCATGGGACGTCATGCTCAGCAATATAAACCTGAGGGAAGAAGAAGGAAGGGGGGGACGTTTGGAGTGATGGCGTTTGTCTTCCCAAGTAACCGTTACGTGTGATGGAGCCCTGCTTTCCTGGAGATGGCTGAACACCTGCCTGCCCATGGGAAGCAGGGAATGAATTCCTTGTTTTGCTTTGCTTGTGTGCGCGGCTTTTGCTTTACCTATTAAACTGTCTTGATCTCAACGCACAACTTTTCTCACTTTTCCTCTTCCAGTTATTTCCCCCATCCCACTCGGGGGGAGTAAGTGAGCAGCTGTGTGGTGCTTAGTTGCTGGCTGGGGTTAAACCATGACATACATCTCCATTATTTCAGTTGTTTAAAACATTTCTGATCTTTTATCTTTCTGATCATCTATCTACATCCTCATTTTGGGCTAGACAGTACTTAACATCAGCCCAAAGGACTGAACTATAATAATACCCAATGAAATTAGTAAGATTTTTTAAATATTGCAGGGGGGGGGGCAGTGTTTGCAGTAGCATTTGAGAGTTTCCACCATAAACCATGGCCTGCTTGTCAAAACTGGTGGCCAGTCACTGCACAAACATAGGAAAAAAAGCTAGTACCTGCCTCCTCAAAATAAAAACAAAGGATGGGATTCATCTTCTCTAACTTTAGTAATCTAAAAGCTAAGCCTCAGGCTAAGCTAGTTAACAGAGAGACTAGCATCTCCAGAGGACAGTTCATCCTATTCCAAAAGTGATGTCTAAGAAGAAATGAATCAACCGTGAGGTACCACATGGGTCCCTCTCTTTCCCCATGGATAATAGATGACTACATGACTAGCCTGAATGAGACACTCAAGACCAAGATGGGCGAAGTTAGACAGATGAACAGTATCTCAAGAGCCTGGGCATCTGACGTCCTTAGCATTCACTGGTTATTATTTTCATAATGGTCCATCTGTGAAATTTAGTGTTTCCCATAATTCAGTATAAAGACAGAATACTCATGAAAACTCTCTGATAATCAGCTTTCTTCTGTTGGTTGAGGAACACAGCGATACAAATTAGAGGTGCTCCTGGTAAGCAATGCTTCTAGTTACTTAGTTTGTCCAGATCCTGAACAGTGTCATATTAATAAAGAAGAATTTAGTTTAAAATCATTATCTGCTTGTTTGCTCCCTAACTCTAAGCATTAACATTCTTTATAGCTACAGCACTCTGTAGCATAAGGGCAACCCTGCACTACAGAACAGTGACCATCAGCTTTGGTTGTTTCACATGCATATGCACGGTGACTTCTCTAGCCAATAATAAAAGCACCTGCCATCCACTAAGGGAATAACATTTGACAAGATTTACATTCCCTAACAAACAATGCAGGTTTTCTCATCTTTACGGAGTTTGTTATTTCATTTGTTACAGAGTTTGTTTGTCAGCAAAGAAACAAAATGTTACTTTACAGTACATTCACCTAAATAATACTTAGTTCCAGCTGGTTTAGTCCATTTTTTTTAATGTTCTGTAAAAGAAGGTTAAGCAAGAGGAACATAACTTTATTTTGACCTTAGGGCATTATAAAATATTATATAAAAGATAGATATGGACTTGTCAGAGTCAATTAAGAAGCTGCGTTGAAGTTAGAAGGCTCAGCTGAGCTTATAGCCAACCCACACAGTAGTGAGTCATTTTTGCCCCATCACCAACAAAATCACGCACATGAAGCATGTGGAAAGTGCGTCATACACATCTAGCTAATGGGTGTAGCTCCACTTCTGGACAAAATAAAGTTACTCACTGCACTTAGCTTCTCCTGAGACTCCAATACCCCGTGCCCAGGATGCCACACCGACATTTCACAAAGAGGAAGAAGTTAGTTTTGTTCTGCTCAACCAGCTCAGTTATGCATAAATGCATAAATGCATCAGCCAGAGAAAATAAAAAGAATGCTGCTTCTGATTGGAATGCCTCTGCTTAAAACCATTACCAGTTCAAATGAGTTATTATTTAATATTTAGAGTAGAGAAATAAAACTGTATTTAATGAGCATGCAGAGTGCAGCAGAACCTCAGGGATCCGGACATGAGCAAACACAATATGTGATCACCAGAGTGCTTATCAACAAAAAGGACAAACCGGTGTCCTTAGCATTCACAGGTTATTATTTTCATGATGGTCCATCTGCAAAATTTAGTGTTTCCCATAATTCAGTATAAAAACAGAGTACCCATGAAAACTCTCTGATAATCAGCTTTCTTCTGTTGGTTGAGGAACAGAGCAATACAAATTAGAGGAGCTCCTGGTAAACAATGTTTTCTAGTCAACAAGAGAGGCTTGATTCAATTGCCCACACAGAGACATCTAATGTCATTTAAGATGTGGCAGGGTGCCTGGTGCAGCCACCCAAGGCTGGCACAGGACCTGGAAAAGGCCTGTAACCAGCAGTTAGGCAGAAGACTCTACAGCATCTCAAATGCTACTAGTTGTTGATGTTTAGGGAGCTAAACTGATGCCTAACAGTAAGTGGAGCCTCCTCCTATAAACAAATACATCAGTGTGCAGTGATTTATTTTCAGGCAGCTGGAAGCAGAAACCAAACCCCAAATGACATGCCCTGGCTCCCTCTGTTAGGCCTGATCCACCTGCCCTCAGGTAGGAATCTTGTCCAACTGAGATTCTCTGAGGGACCTGACACATTTGCACAGAATTGGCATATAGGACCCACGTACTTTTGCCAAAGCAGCTGGAGGTCAAAGGTGATCTTAGATGGCCCTAGAAACCTGTTTTGAAATAACTGAACAGTTTTAAGTGTCTAAATTCCTATTATAACTAATGAATGAACTAATAATAATCAATGAATGAACAGTACAGTGAATGTAGGCTACAGAGCAATTCAGTGATGCCTGCTGTAGGGTGAGCTTCACTGCTCTCTGAGCTTCTTTGATTGCCATGGAAGCTCAGACTCTTAGCTCATCTCTAGACACCTACATTTAGATCTCTGCCTCTGGAGCTGCATCCTACTTAATTTCTGTGTTGCATTTTCCCAAATACAAATGAGGATAGTAATAGTTGCCCTTTATCAGTGGCACTGTGGGAAACATTCATTAGCACATCAGAATGCTGTCATGGTACCATCAGTGCAGTACCATTAGCAGCTGAAGAATGCAATTAATTTGGGCAGCTTACGTTCAGTAAGTTCACTGTTCAAGAGTGCTCACTGTTTTTATAGGATGAGACACTTGCAAATATCTGTAACTTACAGAAGTCACTGGAATCCCTTTCTTGGGATTGGATGGGACTGGGGATGGATCAGACAGTCCATCAGACTGTCCAGTCTTCCAATTTCCAATTTCCTGCAATCTCCAGGCTTCAGCCAGCTGACTTGTGGAAGTGTGTACAGTCGCACCACCCCACCCGAACCTGGGATACTACCATGCCTTGTGATCAGTTGGATAACGCTTCCCATGCAATCACAGCATGCAGCTTGAGATAATTTTTCCTGATTTGTGTAGATGTGAAGTATAAGCTTTTTTTTTCCTTCATTCAGAACACATGGTGAATAAAAAAATAAGTATGATTCTTTGCTGAAAGATTCTCTACTTTTATCATGACGTCATGGTTAAGTCCCTTAGATTAAAGGAGGAAATAGAACATGAAAAGTTGATATAATGGGAAGATTAAGCACTTTCCTTCCTAATTGCAATTCCATCATCTTCTGCTGAAAGACTTGTTGTTTCCTCATATTATTAAAATAACGTGACAATTTTGTTAGCCTGGTTCTCAGGCAATCTACTTCTGATATTTTTTAGCTCTTTTTCTGCCTGGGTATGACAGGAAAGAGAAAGAGAGAAAAATCACCACAGAAAGAATTGTACAGCCTGAAAATTGGTTTTTCATTCAATAGGGACAAAACTTTCCACATTCATAGAATCATAGAATAGTTTGGGTTGGAAGGGACCTCTAAAGCTCATCTAGTCCAACTGCCCCTGCAATGAGCAGGGACATCTTCAACTAGATCAGGTTGCTCAGAGCCCCGGCCAACCTGACCTTGAATGTTTCCAGGGATGGGGCATCCACCACCTAGAAGCTGCGTTGAAGTTAGAAGGCTCAGCTGAGCTTATAGCCAACCCACACAGTAGTGAGTCATTTTTGCCCCATCACCAACAAAATCACGCACATGAAGCATGTGGAAAGTGCGTCATACACATCTAGCTAATGGGTGTAGCTCCACTTCTGGACAAAATAAAGTTACTCACTGCACTTAGCTTCTCCTGAGACTCCAATACCCCGTGCCCAGGATGCCACACCGACATTTCACGAAGAGGAAGAAGTTAGTTTTGTTCTGCTCAACCAGCTCAGTTATGCATAAATGCATAAATGCATCAGCCAGAGAAAATAAAAAGAATGCTGCTTCTGATTGGAATGCCTCTGCTTAAAACCATTACCAGTTCAAATGAGTTATTATTTAATATTTAGAGTAGAGAAATAAAACTGTATTTAATGAGCATGCAGAGTGCAGCAGAACCTCAGGGATCCGGACATGAGCAAACACAATATGTGATCACCAGAGTGCTTATCAACAAAAAGGACAAACCGGTGTCCTTAGCATTCACAGGTTATTATTTTCATGATGGTCCATCTGCAAAATTTAGTGTTTCCCATAATTCAGTATAAAAACAGAGTACCCATGAAAACTCTCTGATAATCAGCTTTCTTCTGTTGGTTGAGGAACAGAGCAATACAAATTAGAGGAGCTCCTGGTAAACAATGTTTTCTAGTCAACAAGAGAGGCTTGATTCAATTGCCCACACAGAGACATCTAATGTCATTTAAGATGTGGCAGGGTGCCTGGTGCAGCCACCCAAGGCTGGCACAGGACCTGGAAAAGGCCTGTAACCAGCAGTTAGGCAGAAGACTCTACAGCATCTCAAATGCTACTAGTTGTTGATGTTTAGGGAGCTAAACTGATGCCTAACAGTAAGTGGAGCCTCCTCCTATAAACAAATACATCAGTGTGCAGTGATTTATTTTCAGGCAGCTGGAAGCAGAAACCAAACCCCAAATGACATGCCCTGGCTCCCTCTGTTAGGCCTGATCCACCTGCCCT
This sequence comes from Pygoscelis adeliae, assembly GCF_000699105.1. Classification (NCBI taxonomy): domain Eukaryota; kingdom Metazoa; phylum Chordata; class Aves; order Sphenisciformes; family Spheniscidae; genus Pygoscelis; species Pygoscelis adeliae. The sequence goes on from NW_008824231.1 coordinate 2,029,680, forward strand.
CAGGTAGGAATCTTGTCCAACTGAGATTCTCTGAGGGACCTGACACATTTGCACAGAATTGGCATATAGGACCCACGTACTTCTGCCAAAGCAGCTGGAGGTCAAAGGTGATATCAGATGGCCCTAGAAACCTGTTTTGAAATAACTGAACAGTTTTAAGTGTCTAAATTCCTATTATAACTAATGAATGAACTAATAATAATCAATGAATGAACAGTACAGTGAATGTAGGCTACAGAGCAATTCAGTGATGCCTGCTGTAGGGTGAGCTTCACTGCTCTCTGAGCTTCTTTGATTGCCATGGAAGCTCAGACTCTTAGCTCATCTCTAGACACCTACATTTAGATCTCTGCCTCTGGAGCTGCATCCTACTTAATTTCTGTGTTGCATTTTCCCAAATACAAATGAGGATAGTAATAGTTGCCCTTTATCAGTGGCACTGTGGGAAACATTCATTAGCACATCAGAATGCTGTCATGGTACCATCAGTGCAGTACCATTAGCAGCTGAAGAATGCAATTAATTTGGGCAGCTTACGTTCAGTAAGTTCACTGTTCACGAGTGCTCACTGTTTTTATAGGATGAGACACTTGCAAATATCTGTAACTTACAGAAGTCACTGGAATCCCTTTCTTGGGATTGGATGGGACTGGGGATGGATCAGACAGTCCATCAGACTGTCCAGTCTTCCAGTTTCCAATTTCCTGCAATCTCCAGGCTTCAGCCAGCTGACTTGTGGAAGTGTGTACAGTCGCACCACCCCACCCGAACCTGGGATACTACCATGCCTTGTGATCAGTTGGATAACGCTTCCCATGCAATCACAGCATGCAGCTTGAGATAATTTTTCCTGATTTGTGTAGATGTGAAGTATAAGCTTTTTTTTTCCTTCATTCAGAACACATGGTGAATAAAAAAATAAGTATAATTCTTTGCTGAAAGATTCTCTACTTTTATCATGACGTCATGGTTAAGTCCCTTAAATTAAAGGAGGAAATAGAACATGAAAAGTTGATATAATGGGAAGATTAAGCACTTTCCTTCCTAATTGCAATTCCATCATCTTCTGCTGAAAGACTTGTTGTTTCCTCATATTATTAAAATAACGTGACAATTTTGTTAGCCTGGTTCTCAGGCAATCTACTTCTGATATTTTTTAGCTCTTTTTCTGCCTGGGTATGACAGGAAAAAGAAAGAGAAAAATCACCACAGAAAGAATTGTACAGCCTGAAAATTGGTTTTTCATTCAATAGGGACAAAACTTTCCACATTCATAGAATCATAGAATAGTTTGGGTTGGAAGGGACCTCTAAAGCTCATCTAGTCCAACTGCCCCTGCAATGAGCAGGGACATCTTCAACTAGATCAGGTTGCTCAGAGCCCCGGCCAACCTGACCTTGAATGTTTCCAGGGATGGGGCATCCACCACCTCTCTGGACAACCTGTGCCAGTGTTTCACCACCCTCAGCATAAAAAATTTCTTCCTTATATGTAGTCTGAATCTACCCTCTTTTAGTTTCAAACCATCACCCCTTGTCCTATCGCTACAGGCCCTTCTGAAAAGTCTGTCCCCATCTAGAAAGATAAGCCCCCTTGAAGTACTGATAGGCTGCAATGAGGTCTCCCCGGAGCCTTCTCTTCTCCAGGCTGAACAACCCCAACTCTCTCAGCCTTTCTTCATAGGAGAGGTGTTCCATCCCCCTGATCATTTTTGTGGCCCTCTTCTGGACCTGCTCCAACAGGTCCGTGTCTTTCTTATGCTGAGGGCTCCAGAGCTGGACGCAGTACTGCAGGTGGGGTCTCACCAGAGCGGAGTGGAGGGGCAGAATCACCTCCCTTGACCTGCAAGGTTCACATTACAAGGGTGAGCATGTAACAAATCCATACACACACAAAGATGTGTCTGTGTATTATCTAATCAGACTGCAATCATATGGCTTCATACAGACTGCATGGTATTTTTAGATTTAAGCTTGAAGGGAGACTGCTGTCTTGCAGCAGTGATGTTGCAATTAGCAGAAATTTTAACTGAAATGGGGTCCTGTTAGGAAGGAAGAAGAGAGCACAGTCCAATAGAGAATGAACTGGTCCAAGAATAAGGTGATTTGGAATCTCTCCCTAACTCCTTTATAGTTATAAGCAGAGAGTTTTGCTGCCTATGGTCAGCAAAAACCCCAGAGACCATAGACATGACCTAATACTGCCTGTATCTGAAAGGAATACTGACCCAGTGCTTTAAGCATTAAAATAAGACTAAACTTCTTAGGAATAACCCTGATAACTGATATCTAATACTGACTAACTAATAACTTAGGGGTCCTGATTCTGGATCTGACCTTGCACAATATCTAGGAGTCTGGTTAGCATAAATCTCACCCGGCTAGACACAGCCACATCTCAGTTAGGCAACAGAGGCGTGTTTCCAGGTGTTTCCAGGGAATTATTCATGTGACCTATTTTAGACAGCAAATCAGAATGAGATGAATCATGCCCTAGAAGTACCTTGGAATTGACTATAGAGGGAAACTGGGGCAGCTAACTCGGATGTGAATGTCTGCAATGCAGACACTTGGAGGTGGTCAGATGAGTCCTGCCTCCATGGACCAGAAGAGTTTGCAATCTAAGCAAGGGCAAGAAAACAGGCAGGAGGGAGTACAAAAAACATTACAACATAATTAGTTATTTTGATAGCCACTGGTGTAATGGAAAACTGATCAATCTTTAATTGCATCCATCATTCTTTTGAGGAATGGGATTTACTAGACTTTCCCCTTCCCTCATGCTTTGCCTTGTCAAGTTATATCAGTCAGTGGCAGAATTTCCCATGGAATTTAGGGGCCCTAAGCATCCAAACCAAGATTTTGGCAATATTAACAACAAACCTAAGCATTTAGTCTCATGAAAGTTTGGGTGCTGATCTCGATTACTTCAAATATCATCAGAAGGGAGATAGAATTTAAAAAAAAAAAAGATAAAAGCTAAGAAAAAAGATAAAAATAGTAAAATTTTAAGGGCAGCAATCTCATATCCTACCAGGACCAACATTTTTTGATGGCTAGTATCAGGTCTTACAAGGGTACAAAGTTTTTCTCAAGTTTTCTAACATAATAATTAAGTACATTAAGTAATTCAGAAAAACAATATGTTGTTGGTCTTTTTCCTCAGACTGTGTGTATTTTCTACTTGTGCATAAAATTTGGATATCATTGAAGGACTCTCTTCATGCTGAGAATGCACTAGAAGTTCATAAAGATGTCTCTAATAGTATTTTCTTTACTTAGACTCAGTTGAAACTGTTTTTTTTTGCCAGAGGATCCATGGAAAACACTTGCTGATCACTGTGGAGGAGGCCACATGCTTCAGTCTAAGCTTCAGTCAATGGAAGGAAGGTGCCACAGTGGCTGACAATTTTTGCAAGGGATTGGGGAAAGAAAACATATGGCAACCCAGAATGTGAAGGCTGGCTAAAATAATAGGTTGATGATCAGGATGTTCTGTAATCCAGTCAGTCCCTACTGCTGAACTACAGCCATTGTAAACTCTTGCTCCAAGAGTTGAAGGTTTTATCTCAGTTTTCTTTATTTCTGCAACTTGCCTACTTCATGGATTTAGAAGTGAATGCTGCTCCTGTTCCACCTTGTGAATAATGCTCCTTTTCTTCCTGCAAACATCTGTCTTACCATCTTGTCCCACATTTGTGTGGTGATTATAAAAGGAAACTTGTCCCTGCATAATATTCTAGGTACTATGGCAATAAATTGGATTGTAATTAGTAGCACTCTGGTTTGAATAGAAAATGTGGAGGCTGGTGACAACTGAGAGGTTGTCTGGGAAATAGGCTGGATCAAAACAAGATACAGGTACTCTGAAATATCCTTGTTCATCTCATCTCATCGCATCGCATCTCATCTCATCTCATCTGATTTCTCTTTCTTTCCTTCCTTCCTCTCTCAGGCCTTTAATTTCAACTGCTCTGTTGTCCTAATTTTGTCATGTTTGAGTTTGGTTCCTTACACTTGGGAGTCTTCAAGGCGAGGAACATACCTTGACCCTTGCTTGCAGGGCATTGTGTGCATTTATGGTGATATACAAATATTTTATATAAATTACCAAGAACAGATTTATCAGCAAAGCTTACAGTATTAACGTTAATAGAATGTGAACTGAAGGAGAGAGCATTTAGCATTCTCTGGGAGTAGTTTACTTATTTCCTGGGCAACTCTTGGCACTCTT
>NW_008824231.1:2033950-2042061 GCF_000699105.1 Pygoscelis adeliae
TCTAGATATGATAAAAAAAACCTTTGACTATTATTATTAATTTTTTGTTTACATTAGTTTAGAACCATTCTCTGCCCACTTACAGTTTGCCCACATGCTGGTTTTGCCACCATATCATCACTTTCTGGTTGCCTCAGCCAGAAGAAAAACAAGTGCAAATTCATTGTATGAATCATGAAGAGAATTCTAGTATTTATTTAAAGTGCAATTTTTTTCTTTTCCCCTTATACAGCTAGAGTGGTAGTGGCCAATAGGCCATGTTTACTGTCTTAGTGTGAGTCAAATGTATAAAAAAATAGATCGCTTTGTGAGTTGATGATGCATTTTAGGAATAGACATGGAAAAGAAAATTAGGTTCTTGGAAAGGAATATGTCTGTCCTCCTGACTTCTGTTGCTCAGTGTTGATTATAAAAGAGAAATGGGAGTAGGGTAAGAGGATACTCTTCCTGAAAAGAAAGACCTGTTCCTGAAGGGGTGTAAATGAATGCATACTAGTGATTTCAGTGGAACTACATTGTTTTGCACTGAGAATTGGGCCAACCTCTCTAAATTTCTCTTCCAGGTGTCTTTGCAATAAGTCAGTTATTCTAAATAGAGACGGAGCTCTCTCCAGTCCCCAGTTTGTGTAGTCCATTGAACAAAGCAAAAAATTCCCACATGAATTTTGTGGGAGGGTTAAGAGAGGAGTGATAGGATGTGAGTGTGTGAGGAGTGCAAAAGGAAACTGGAGAAGGGCAGGTATCTCTAAAGTAGAAACATAGGAAGAGTTGGGGAAAGCACTCTCCGAACAGAAGAAGATGGGTTGACATGTATTTCACTCATCATCAGTGAGGATGTGGTGGAAAGAAATGTGCCGTAAAGGGGACAACTCAGCGTTGCTGGAAACAGATTGGTTAGTGGGAAAGGTATTGAAATATATCAGGGGGAAAGCAAGACTATACGGGGAAAAGGAGGAATAGTATGGACATTGCAGCTGTGGGAAGACAGGATACTGCGAGGTTTGGGAAGGTGGAGTTTCAGTGGCTGTAGACTGAGTGACAAAGGGAGGAAGGAAGTCAAGGTCGGAGTGAGGGAATTTAGAGCTCATCATATCATCATCTGGGAGTGAATAAGGACAACCAGTGGAAAAGACTCTTCTCACCAGGTATGGTCTGTAGAGAGCTGTTCCACACCATGGCTTTGCATTCCCGCAGGACCCTCCTCATGACACTGTACCTAGAACTGATGCCAGCCAGAAACAAAAAACTGCTCCATCTCTACCCCTCACTAGCCTCAGGGTCCCTGGGCTGGAAGTGAGAGCAGCAGCAGTTTATGTTTCCCTCCCTTTTTAAAGGGATCAAAGGCATAGGGAGCAAGCCTGAGGCTGGAAGTCTTACTCTTAGCATTACATGTTTATTCCTGAGACTTGCCGGGTAAAGGGCTCTATCACCTTTCCAACATGCAGATTCTCTTTATAGAGGTTTGCCCTGAGGTCGTTGCCCCAGATATCCTGCTTCCTAGCCCAGCTAGTCTATTCCTAGCTCATGCCACAGGCATGTCTGCGTGGAATGACTCTGCTCCAAACAGGGCCTCTACAGTGTTTTTAATATGGTCATAGATCAATAACAGCAGGGAATTTTTTTCACTGCTCCCCATTCTGAGCAGTCTGATACACAGACCAAAACCAATGAGAAAACCACACATGCTGAAAATAGATGTATGGCTCTTGGAGAATAAATCTCTCACTCTTCACAGAGCTAAAGCACGACTGATTCTTTCTGTCCATACTCAAAAAAAGGTTTTGTTCCTAGGCTGAACCATTAGCAGTTTATGAGACTTGTCTACTACACTTTCTTGTTAGAATTTCTTTTTACTTGTCTTCATCCTAAATATTTTTCCTTAATTCAGTTAATGATGGCTGCTCTATACAGTTCCATGACCTGCCTATATTGTTCTTGTTGTCTATATACTAAAAGTATGTGTAGTTATTTTCAAGAGAAAAACTGAAAACTAAACAATAATGAACTGTATTGGACTTATTCTGCTCAACCTCCCCCTACAATGTAACCCTTTATTATGTTCTTTGTGCCTCTCTTACATACTGATCTAGTAACAGAAACATCTACCATCATTTTTGCAACATGGATGTCTTGATAGTTTTCTGACTTAGGAGCTTCAATGCAAGATCACTGATTGTCACTAAAATAGATCCCAGATAGAAAAGAATAATATTGCATGGTAACTTTTTGCAGTAACTTACTGCTCATTTTTTAGGCCAATATATTTGATAATCACCATTACAGCAGCATTATAATTGCTTGGAGAAGAGCAAGGGAGACTATTCACAAATGCAACTTAAGGCATTTAAATAAGACAGCTGGAGCTCCTCACCCATTCTGTTGACCGTCCACAGTGGAAGACATTGATTTGCCTTAAGAGCTATAGAACCACAGGCTACAAGGGACAAAGTCACCTTCCCTTGAAGAGTTCTGCTGCACAAATGACATATGCCAAAGAATTTCAGCATGCTCAAGCAATGCTTCTTAGAGTGTTACATTTTAAAGAACAGATCTTCCATTCTCCTGGCTCTTTCCATTTTCCTGTTTCGTCAGAGAAAGCTTGTCATGTGTTTCAAATCAAAGTCTTGGAAAGCAATCACTGTAGTGGCAGGTAATAGAGTAATGTTTATGCACACTCATTAATGAATTACAAAACACATTTTCTGTTGAAATTGAGCATTTCAGCACATACAGAAAAAGAATATGTATATTTTTTATATTCAGGAAGAATAAGTTCTTTGCCATTATTGCAGGATTGCTGTAGTGAAATGCCGGACCTAATTAAGATTGAAGACTTAAGGTTTATTTGGCATACATTGTAATCTTCCACTACTGTTGTACTTGTGGGCTCACATAATCTGCTTATGAAACATATGCAAAACTACATAACTGATTTTTCTCAAATACACGTCTCCTTTGAACATTTGTAGTTCCTGGATTATCTAGAATACAAAGACAGAGAAATGTTCTTTTGTTCTGTGTCTTTATATGACATTCTTAATATTAATGAATATTTTCCCTCAGAACGTCCCCTTGCTATTGCAGATGTTACCACATCATTAGTAGAAGATCTTTGATCGTTATATTGCTTCTTACCAGTATGCAATTCTAAATGTTCATGGCTTGGCTTCATGGAAGACATTCTGATCTTTTACAGATGACATAAAACCAGCTGTTTTCCAGCATGTTCAGCATTTTTAGTCACTTAATAAATCTATTAATCATATAGTAAACATGACAGTTTAATCTTAGCAAAGCTGTCAAATGTTCAGCTCAGTCCTGGTGGCTTTATCACTAGGAGGTCATAGAAGCTAATTGCAATAACATTCTGTAAAATTAATCACCCAAAGTTATTTCTTGAGCTTATATAGTATCTTCATGTGAGTCTCCTGTATTTCAGATAGTGATTTGAAGAAGAAAAAGGAGATGATAGCCACTAATGCTTGATTTCTGGTCTTCCCATTCCAGGGCAGTATTGTGTGAAAGACTGTTAGAGAATATGAAAAGTGTCTTGTTCAAATGGGGGGTTCCTGATAGACTCATTGAACTCAGTAAAGTGATACTGAGGAAGGCCATTAACAAAATTGTTCTTTGAAGCCAAAATGTTTTGAAGGGTGTTTGGTCATCGAGTTGATGGCATCAATCATGTTCTCACAGTTACCAAAGAAATGTGTCCTATGACCTAAGTTACATTAGACCACACTTTGGCTGCATACATACTTTTAGACTTTCATTGGCATATCTGTCCTACGTTAGCATATCAACAGAGTCATAAAGTCTGCTTTGTAGTCCAGCTATTCATTGGTGTGCTCCCTTTTGAAAATGCTGTCATACTAATGAAATAGAGCAAATCAAGCTGAAGCAGAAAGTTACAATGACATGTGTGTGCCAGCTTTGATGATCTGCCTCTTTCAGGTTTCAGTGGGTTTTCATCTATTCTGACATAGTCTCTCTGTAGTATGTAATTGTTAATGAAGTCTGGGATATTATTTGTGTTGTTGCATCAGCTGATCATGTCCTGTGGCTCCATTCCTGCCAAGAAGAAAAGAAACGCACAGACAGTTCTGTCCCACACACTCTGACCTCTCAAAGGACACAGATGAGTCATAAACTGATGATGCCTCACTTCCGAACTGCCTATTGTTGTAGCAATTGCATGGTAGATTTTGGATGTTTTCCGTCAGAATCAATATGTATTGGCACTCATTTCTCTGAAACCTTTATTTCTGACAAGATAATTACTGGTTTTAGCTACTCTTCTGGAACATGTAATAGTTTTACTAGTAATATACAAGCATCTCAGACTTTAGGAGAACTGGTTATTTTGATCATAGCAAGGCAAAACACAACTAAGCTCCTCTTCAGTCCTGGAGTTAATCACTACGCATTGTAAAGCTATATTTATTGGTTTAGGAACATATACTACACTTTTTCATGTATGCTATACCTCTGCTTTGGTTTCACTGGGCCTTATAAGTGTCCTACACTTTCTTGGAGGGGATACTTACAAACTGCCTCTATTCCATAATCTGGTATCAGTGACATTTCCTGGATCTGGTGCCTTGCCATACTAGAACAAATAAACAAATAACGATGACTGCATACAGCACCAGCTGACTTTTCCAGAGCTGTATATGAATTTTCTTATACATCCTCATCTCCTGGATGTGTATTAATGCTCTGGAAATATTTTTGTGTTGTAGAATGTCTATCCGATTTTTATTTGGCTTGGAGTAGAGTCAGACTTGTTTTCACTCTATTTCTTTGCAATAGAGTAGCTCATGGACCTCCATTTATGTCATACCCCCGTACAGTGTAGGTGTCATAAAAGAAGTTGCTTGCCCAAAAACAAGTGGAGGGATAAAGAGGGCAAGATGCCCAAAAATAATAATGGAGGGAGGAGGAGAGCAAGATGCAAGGAGAGTATGCACTTTTAAAAAGTCAATCTTCTACTCTTCTTTACTTCCCCAAATAGTCAATTTTGGGAGAATGGTGTACATAGATCAACAAAAAGAATATGCACAATTTCATATATATAATATATACACATAGGTAGCTTATATAAATTACAGTGCTTTATGTAAATTCATGTTTATAGTCAACTGGACAATGGCCCTAGCATGAAACTTATTTATTCCTTGTAAACTTCATAAAAGTATTGAATGAGCTTTCTTCTGACTGTCATTTTTTTCTATTATGCCTTTTTTAATTACAGAAAGTAAGGTAAGAGGATATGTAAATCTCTGGTAATTTTCTTCATGTGTTTGCTACCCTCCCACAATGCCTTGAAGTTGTGGAGAAGAGATCTCTGAATTACTTACAACATCCAGAGAACAGGAAAACAATGCAGAAGTCCAGGGCAGACATCATCCAAATGCTATCTTAAGCAGCAAATACACATACCTCAGCATTTTGCTTAAGGGCACCAGTCCACTCAGCAGCAGATTATTTCTCACCCCTTTTATGTACAAACTCTAATTTGAGAAAGACTTTGAGCATGCTAAACGTCCTACAGGTGTTTCTCCCAGTGCTACCAATCGGTCCATCAACGAATACTGGAAATGAAGTGGCTGTGCTGGGATAAATTAATCATATGTTGCTGAAATCTGGTAACACCTTTTTGACTCAAGGCCTCCAATCTTTTGGCAGAACTCAATGACCTTGCAGTGCAGTGGGCAATGTGCCATACCACATGTGAGGAAGGGACACAAGGATTCACTCACCTCAGTGACGCTAGGCCTCATCCCACTGCTTCTGAGCAACTCACAGAAACCGGAGATTCAACAAGTGGCTATACTTTGACTGAGGTGAACTTTAGACTACTACATATGATTTGGACAACTGTAGAGTACATGCTTATGCAAGAGAAATAAAAGGATTCACACAACTGAATAGCTCAGTAACCTCAGTATTCATTTGTAATCTGTTATTGCTTCTCAAAATACCTTACATGCAGACACATGTGACATTCGTAACCTGAGTTCTACTAAGTAGCAGAGCATACAGCTCACCTTGGGGTGCTTCTCTGGGTGGGTTTTGCAGTGACAGCAGAATAGTCCTGCCCTTCAATTCCAGGGTCATATGCTAAAGTAAGTCTGCAGAGTTCAACACCAAGACTGGTCTGTTTTGTGACACATGGAAGGACCATCAGATAAACATATCAAAGTCTGACTTTGAAGGGGAAGAAAAGATGGTGTTAACATGCCTTTAACACCTTAGTTACTTCTTACATGTTATACATTATTGCTAGCCTTTTGTCTGTTGTGACTGAAAATGGAGAAGAGAGATCAAAATATCAGAGGCCTGATTATATCAGAGCCTTCAGGATTATATGTCTGTCTGGTTATGTATCTGTCGCTCTAGTCATATACCATTTGATCTACACAAACTAAAATTCATGCCACTTTCCAACAGTGAGATACTTCAGATGTAGTAACAAGAGTTACAGTAGGAATGTTTTAGGTAATTCTTTTAGAATTGCAGTTCTTGAAGGAATTAATGTTTCCATCTCTTTTATAAAATTGGCTGAGGCAGATACTAGACCATACAACCAATGGACAGCATGATCCTGTGACAGAAAAAGGAAGGTAGGAGACTAAGTAATGCCTTTTAATTTCAGCCTTAAAAGAAGCAAAGCAGCAGTATATACACACTGAAAACCAGTCATTTTCAGAGAGAGATCTAGTACAATCCTTCTTGGTATTCTGATGAATGGCTACCTTAAAAGGCAGAGAAGGAATTTAGAAGACATCATCACCTTTTGACTCACCAGACCTCAAAAAACTGCTGAAGACATAAAAGAGAATCATTCATTGTTTTTTTAAAACCACCAATAGAAAAGTGACTGGGGTAGAGATATGTTGCTAAATAAAATTAATAGCCTACCTCTAGGATCTTTCAGTAACCCTGCTGCAAAGAGGCAAAGGACTTCGGTGTAAGAACTCAGCTTGAAAAAAATGCAGGAGAAGAATCAGATTTCAAGATGGCATATGTTTTCAGCTTTACTAATGGGCTTGAATCTGATTTATGCAAAAAGGGAGTTGCAACTTTCCAGAAAAAGTACTCTGAAAGTAAGGTAACTACAGGGAATAGGTATAAATAAAAAAAAAAAAAGTCTTCCCTGTACATATTTTGCAACCACTTAATGACAGCTTATCCATAAAGCATGAAAGACTGAATGGGCACGAGATGCTATTACATCTCCGTACATCTCCCTTATACATGTCAAGGGAACATTGTTCATCCAACTTCTGACAGATACAGTATGTGCAACCATTTCCTAAGAACAAACAGAAGCAGAGCAGCGTGTGAATACTGTAAAATAAAACACTTACAGACACTCCAGTTTCATAGAATCATAGAATCATAGAACCATAGAATAGTTTGAGTTGGAAGGGACCTCTAAAGGTCATCTAGTCCAACCACCCTGCTGTGGGCAGGGACATCTTCAACTAGATCAGGTTGCTCAGAGCCCCGGCCAACCTGACCTTGAATGCTTCCAGGGATGGGGCATCCACCACCTCTCTGGGCAACCTGTGCCAGTGCTTCAACACCCTTAGCGTAAAAAATTGCTTCCTTCTATCTAGTCTAAATCTACCCCCCTTTAGTTTAAAGCCATTCCCCCTTGTCCTGTCGCTACAGGCCCTGCTAAAAAGTTTGCCGCCATCTTTTTTATAAGCCCCCTTGAAGTACTGAGAGGCTGCAATAAGGTCTCCCCAAAGCCTTCTCTTCTCTAGGCTGAACAACCCCAACTCTTGCAGCCTTTTTCTTCATAGGAGAGGTGCTCCAGCCCCCTGATCATTTTCGTGGCCCTCCTCTGGACCTGCTCCAACAGGTCTTTCTTATGCCGAAGGCTCCAGAGCTGGACACAGTACTCCATGTGGGGTCTCACCACAGCAGAGGAGACGGGCAGAATCACCTCCCTCGACCTGCTGGCCACGCTTCTTTGGATGCAGCCCAGGATACGATTGGCCTTCTGGGCTGCGAGCGCACATTGCTGGCTCATGTTCAGCTTTTCATCCACCAGTACCCACAAGTCCTTCTCGGCAGGGCTGCTCTCAATCCCTTCATCC
>NW_008824231.1:2045626-2045835 GCF_000699105.1 Pygoscelis adeliae
TAATACACAAAGCAAGTGATGCACAGTACAATTGCTCACCACCCGCCGACCGATGCCCCGCCAGGCCCCGAGCAGCGGCCCCCCCGGCCAGCTTTCCCCGGTTTATGTACTGTGCATGACGTCCCATGATATGGAATGTCCCTTTGCCCAGTTGGGGTCAGCTGTCCTGGCTGTGCCCCCTCCCAGCTTCTTGTGCACCTCCAGCCTTC
>NW_008824231.1:2046050-2067353 GCF_000699105.1 Pygoscelis adeliae
AGAGCATGGGAAGCTGAAAAGTCCTTGGCTAGTGTAAGCACTACCTAGCAACAACTAAAACATCGGTGTGTTATCAACTGTGTTCTCATCCTAAATCCAAAACACAGCACTGCACCACTTCCTAGGAAGGAAATTAACTCTATCCCTGTCAAAACCAGGACACCCATATGATGATGTCATCAATGTACTGCAGGTGTTTCAGAGCCTCACCCTGTTCCAGTGCAGTCTGGATCAGTCTATGGCAAATGGTGGGGCTGTGTTTCCACCTCTGGGGCAGTCGGTTCCAGGTGTACTGGACACCCCACCAAGTGAAAGCAAACTGTGGCCTGCACTCTGCTGCCAAAGGGATTGAGAAAAACGCATTAGCAATATCAACTGTGGCATACCACTTGGCTGCCTTTGCCTCCAGTTTGTATTGAAGTTCTAGCATGTCCAGCACAGCAATTGTCTGTCTGCTTTGTTAGAGAATGCCTGGTCACATAAATACCGTTTGCACTGACAGCAGAAGGGGCAGCAGTGCTTCCAAAGGTCATTTGCTCCAATGGGAGATCATTCCACAGCCTGGAAGAGTGCCCAAAGAGGCTCTGCACCTTGGTGCATGAGCATCCTCCATGGCAAAGGACTGAAGCTGACCGCTGAGCAGGTATGAACACCAGGACTCCACAGATAATCTGGACTGCCTGGTTCTTGTTCTCCCAAAGCTGCTTCCTCTAGCCTGGGAGGTGTTCCGTGTGCCCTCCCAGGGCTGACCACAACCTTTTCTCCTCCCTCCGACCAAGGTTTCACTTAAAGGTTATGTTTTCCTCTGGAGATGTATACAGACTCTTGATGCTATCCTGTGCTAGTCATTCCCACCAGTTGTAAGGGAACAGAAAATACTTTCAACTCAAAATCTTCCACATAAATCTGCACTAACTTTGATCAGACTGTTGCTCTTCCATCTACAGAGGAGTAAGCCATAATTGTGGTAGATCTTACATCTAACTACCCCCGTGATTTATAATAAACCTATATAATGAAGCAGTTATCAAAACAAACTTCAGAGCTCAGATTTTCAAGCAAGATTTTGACAAGTACAGAAAATATCCTACATGTTGTTCTGAAGACTTAAAGAAGCCTTAGAATGAAGTTCATTGTGGAATATAGAAAGAGTCAACCTAGGGGCGTTTTATTGGGGAAGAAAGGGTATTCATGTGTATTAGGTCTTCCTGGTGTCAAGAGTTTTCCTGTTCACATGCCATGGAGCCATCTGCTTATCCTCTGCCTCCACCCGAGCCTGAATGCACTGATCTTGCATTGTTTGATGATGGATTTGTGTGCTGGTCTAAAATACAATTTACACAGATACCACTGACTGCACAAAATAGTGTTCCCGAGCTCCCTTCCAACCTGAATTATCCTACGATCCTGTGATTGCATAATGACTTTGACTATCATCAAGCAAAGGACTGCCTGTGGTAAGATTAACTTCACATGCAAACCGGGGTATTTATAGAGGACAAGTCACTGGTGAAGTACAGCTGCCTCTGTGAGTGAGCTCTCTGATTTAGCTGCATTGGCTCATGGCACTGGTACATTTGCATAGGCAAATGGTACTGTCTGGTGCTGTCCCTTTTTACAGGGTTTCAAATATGAGCATCTGGGAAAGCCCATACTTAGTCATCTTTCTAGATATCTCCTTCCAGGAACTCTACAGAATGGCCATATGTTACCCTGTCAAAATTGGCCTTGCTATTATCCACAGAGAGTAGAGAAACAGTAAGGGGAATGTTCAGAAAGCCTGATGCTGAACAAGATCTTGTTTAAGTAACCCAGGTCTCTTCTAATCTGTGCTTTTGCTAAATCTAATCTAAAGTGTGGCTCAGTTAAATTATTTAACAAATTAAACACATGCAGATCTAGGAGGCTGTTATATATTTTTCTTCTCATACAGTTGTTTAAATTTCCCCAAGTAACTGAGCAATATCATATCTCTTTCACACAGTGATTTATTTTTCAGTTATAGTAACCAGCCAAGATGTAAATACATGCATTTTTTTAAGCATAACAAAATTATGCAAGCATTTAGATGAGCTAGAATCTGTAAACATTATTTTTAAACACTTAGGCCAACAATGCTTACCAGGAGAGCATATAAACTGTAATACACCTAACTGTAAGTGAAAGGTTGGTTTGGCTTTTTAGTGATGTCTATCATTAAATATGAGAGAGAAATATATTTTCTGTCAGTGTCATTAGAACCATGGGAGAACTATGAAACTGACTGAACAAGGCTCTGAATCACAGATCCTTTTTTTTCTTAATGGGAACTTTAATCTCCTTGACATCTGCTGGAAGAACAACAGAATGGGACGCAAGTAATCCAGAAGATTTCTGGAGGGTGTCAGGTCTCTGGCTGAGTCAACCAGGATGGTAAGCAGCTGCATCTGGTAGTCACTAGCAAGGAAGAGCTGGTTGGGGATGTGATACTCAGTGGCAATCCTGGCTGTAGTGACAATGAAATAGTGGGTTTCAAGGGCCTGAGGGGACTGAGGAAGGCAAGGAGCAGAGTACAGAGCCTGGACTTCTGGCAAGCAGACTTCAGTTTGTTCAGGAAGGTGGGCGGTGGGATCCCATGGGAGGCAGCACTGAGGGGAGAAGATGCTCAGGGAAGCTATCAGGTCTCTAAACAGAGATGTAGATAAACTGGATCAAGTCCAGCCTAGGGCCACCAAAATGGTCAGGAGATGGAGCAGTTGACCTGTGAGGACAGGCTGAGGAAGCTGGGCTTGTTCAGGATGGTGAAGAAACAGCTTCGGGGGGACCTAACAGCAGCCTGCCAGTACCTATGAGTAGGTTTTTGAGAAGATGGAGCCAGGCTTTTCACAGTTGTTTATGGCATGAGGACAAGAAACAATGGTCATAAACTGTAAGGAAAGTTCCAACTGGATATAATAAGAACTTTTTCAACATTTGGACAGTAAGGTACTGGAAAAGGTGGTCCATAAAGGCTGTGGAATCTCTATCCTTGAAGGTTAGATGTCCACAATCTGGACATTTTTATTTCAGTTTCACCTTAATTTCATTCCAGAATTGATCTTGCCAAGTCCAAGAGCTAGGTCTTTTCCTCAGCTCCTAGAAAAAACAGTAGAGATTGTAAGGTTATGTCATAATTTTTGTTCATTCAATTTGTCCAGAACTGAGACATGAATACTCTAATCCTAAGCACTACAAACCAAAAATACTGGGCAAATCACCAGCTGGTATATGTTATAAGTCAATTAAGCTGCAACAGTTTATGCCAGCAGAGGATATAGCGTTCCTCCTGAGATAACAAAAATTAAACAAGTGGGATCAACTCATAGCTCTGAGCCTTATTATGAGTTTACAGCAGCTCCTGCTCTTTTGAATGCTAAGTGCTAAATGCCTTTAAAACCTCTGCAACCCTGTGGATTTTCATAATACCAAAGAGTCCAGAGAAGCACACTAAGTACCAACACATAGTTTATCAGATAAGTGTTATTTGCCTGTTAGATGGTAACTGCCATTTTAGATGATTGTTGGTAGATTAAATGCTAAAAGTAATCTCCTCTCATATCCCTTTGGCAAGTGCCTTCCAACACTCTTTTGGAAAAAATGCTAATTGTGATTAATACTAATTTAAACTTTATGGATAAATCAGTTAAGAATAGCTGCAAATAAACACAGTGATTTTCAAAGCAGGATTAAAATACATGCCAGTCTATGAAGATTCTATACGACTTATTGCAGTTCTTAGTTTCTGGAGTTTGAATCGTCTTTTGTGGTCTAGGAAATAAAAACAAAAATGTTATCGAGACCTCGAAGCACTTAGAAAGTCTAATTAAATCAACATTAAAAACACTCCAGTGACTAATTCTGGTAAATATCCAGTCAATTTCATTGATTTTAGCTAATATATTTATCTTAATGTTGTTAGGATATTTTAAAAGTTAAGAGTGACCTAAGGAAAGATTTTTAACTCATTTATCTTACTGGTCTTTGAGCAGTGTATTATTATACAAACAGTAGGTACATTAGAGAAAAAGTAATAGAAGACTGTATTGAAAAATTTAAAACTTTTTGTTTTATTTTCCTAGTATAACCTGACTTAATGGCATCGCAAACGTCCAACACCACTGTGCTGGAGACAGGGAAGCCTGAAGGGGTGTTAGATCTAGCAAAGCTGCTGAATAGCATTCCTGTAGAGTGTGGGCCTGAATCCCCAGTGACATGGAAGAAAGAAGGGAGTATTCAAAACAGGTATGCAATGGTCATAACTCACAAACCACTCCAGTGGTTTCAGCACTGGCTTGAGAGACAGGAGACATGTTTCCAGCTTGAATCTTGCCGGGGTCAGTCTCTCCGCATCCCAGCACGGGGGTGCCCACAATGCACAGCCTTGGCAAAGTGGCCTGGATAAGAGTATATGATAAAGAAGGAATGCGAGTGTGAAGACTGTGTGCATGAATGGAATACCCAAAACTGCTTGAGTTTGCCCAAAAACTGGGATGATGCTAAAGAGAAAGGCAGCCATCAGCTGAATTAAACACTAACTAAGGAAATAGAAAGAGGCTTCTGAAATAAAGAAAGAATCAGCATGAAAAGAAGTATAAAAGAAGCATGATCCTTTGTAACGGGGGGAAACAAATCTGAAACTTGAGTGCTATGAGGATGCTATGATAAGCCTTCATCCAGCTGGTAGACTGACAGTGTGAGGTGCAACAAGTAGGGACCCACACCATGGGTATGCGTCCTTGTGGGTTGCTTTCTCACCAGTGTGTGGGCTGATGGATTGCAGGAGGCAGCACTGGTGCAGATAAAATTAGAGCACCGCATCTCCACCAGGGCATCTGTTGGAGGTGGCCAACTCCAGTGGGCTACAAGCCTCAGTGGGCTTCCTCCTGTCCTGGCAGTATTGATGGAGGTTGCTGTGGTTCTGTGTCCACCCCCCCCCACACTCCCCCCCCCCCCCACACACACACACACACTAATGCAGCTGGCCACACAGATCAACACAGACAGAACGTGCTGTCTTTGTCAGCACCCACAGAAATGAGCATCATGCTCACACAGACACGAACAGCCCTCAACAGCCTGGAACTCTCTCTCCTCTCCTGTTGACAACGTTGAAGTCTTCCAATGGGACAGACACACACATGCTGTAGGTCTCTCCAGGATCTGGTCTGAGACCCCTGGTGTATCCAGGAGCTGCACCCAGACCTGCTCTCTCCTGGCAGCTGGCACCCAGACCTTGGGGCCCTGGAGGTCCTCGGCATTTCCCCAGCACAGGCACCAAGACCTCTCACTCACATTCACACACACCAGCCCAGAAGAGAAGGTGCCTCCATCAAGGCGATAGTTAGAAAGAGGATTTATAAGAATGTAGGGTACACTGTGGTGACCAAGCACAGGGCTTGGTCAGACAAGCATGCTGACCAGCCCCTGTTAGCATCCAACCTTTCAGCTCCTTGTTCGCTCTTTCACCATGCTTTGCAGTCCATTTTGATCCCTCCTTTTCCTTGCTTCTGATTCTTCCCCTAAGCATCCCATAAGATGTTTCACACATTCCCACAATTCATTTAGAACATCCCATAAGTTTGGCACAGTTCCACCTACATCTCTTAATGAATCTATACCCCTGTAGGCAATAATGTCCCCAGTCTGCACAGCCTTCTGGGGAGAGGTTTCCTTTGGCTGCCTCAGCTAGTGTGATGATGGGCTGATGCTGCTCCTCCTGGTCCTAGGGGTAGCCAGTTTGGGGTGACCTTCTCCCTGATTAGGTTACTAGGGTTCCCCTGCCTGTCATTGCTCCTCCCAGGGTCTTGATGTTCACTGTGATTGCTCTATCATGACATAACCTAAGCATAGGGGATGCCACACTCCCAAAGTAGGGGCCTGTGCTTGTAACCCACACTTCCTTGTCAATGTGTGTGTCTGGAGGGGGGTTAAAACTTTTTAGGATTAGTTGTGGAAATAGATTTAGAAAGGGGAGTTACCAACTGGTAAGGCAACAGTGTAGCAGAGATTTTGAAGATTACTAATAACCTGGATAAACATAAGCATCTAGTGCCACTTAAGATTTCCAAGTGTATCCTGCCTGGCCTCCACTGTCGTATCTGCTAGCCCCAGGTACTGATACCTCAGACATCTAGGCCCCTCAAATGGTACTCAATACTTATATTTACAGAGCCTCTAAATGCTGAATTTTGTTCGTAAATAGAAAGCTTAGTATTTGAGGATTTAGTTAGGTGAGTGCAATTACAGGCTAACTTCCAATCTTAGACACTTCTGTGAGTGTCTGCATACAAAGTAAGCTCCTTGTACAGTCTTTGGGCTCCCATGGTTAAAGTTATTTGTCTAAACGCAAATCTCTAGTGCTGTTGCAGATGCCCTGTGGTATATAGGGCAACCCCCCCGCCCTGCGTGGGGTTAGTTAATACGACACAGTACCTAAAAGAAGCTGTGTCCTTCTGGACTGGTAGCTGGTAACAATGTGGGATACCTTGGATACTCAAAGCAGGTGAGCTGTCTTCCAAAAACGGAGTTGAGGTCCTAATCAATGGCTAGCCACTAGCTGCCCGCTTTAGGATGAAATGAATCGCTCTATCCAGGCTCCCTTGACTATAATGAAAAGGAGCTCTATTCATCTGCCTAAGCAGATGTGTCTAGTGTCATCTGAGGTGGTATAAGGGTGCTATTTGGAACTGCCACTCCAAAGGGGCACAGGTTTGCTGTAGGACCAGTCACATCTGCCAGCCCTGAGCAGAGGTTTTGGGCACCCTCAAGGACCTCAAATAACACCACGTACTGAAGTGCAGGCAACTGAAAGGAACCCTAGATCTCTGCAAACTATAATCAGTGCTAGACACAGCTCACATATAGACATCTATGTGAAGACACCCTAATTTAAAGAACTTAATTTCAAACTGAATCTTTCACAGTTTTGTCTTAACTCTGCTGTGTTACCAAGCTTGGTGTACCCAGATGCCATAGATGAGGTCTATCTTTCTTCAGAAAACTGTAGAATGACCTAAACAAGTCAATGATGCTTAAGGCAGGAGAAAGCAAAACTAGTAGCTGTGTAAGGGAGACAATGAGATTACACTCATGCCCATTATATAGTATAATGAGGAGCAGTGACACTCAATGTAATGAGCAGTGGTGACTGCGGTACATGATCACACTCGCTGACAGTCTGAGGAAGAGAGTGAAATACGTAAACCCGGTGACCTAGTGATCTTGAGTTGAGTCATGTCTTACTCATCATTAACACCTATGTGAGTCATCAGACCATGGTGAAGATATTACATGATTTTTTATTCACTATCACCTGCAAACTGCATTGTTTAGCTGTTGTTCTGACTAGAAAACTCATTTCTACTAAAAGCTATGAAAAGAAAAATAAAAAAGAAAAATGAGAGTGAGAAACATTTCTGTTTGTCAAGAATAAACGGCCAGTCAGACACCCCTTCAGTGTGGTACGTATCTGACAGCTTAGTTAATTAGCAAGTCATAGAATCATAGAATCATTAAGGTTGGAAAAGACCTTTAAGATCATTGAGTCCAACCGTCAACCCACCACCACCATGCCCACTAAACCATGTCCCTAAGTGCCGCATCTACATGTCTTTTAAATACTTCCAGGAATGGTGACTCAACCACTTCCCTGGGCAGCCTGTTCCAATGTTTAGCCACTCTTTCAGTAAAGAAATTTTTCCTCATGTCCAAAAAGTCATCAAAGAAAATAACTTTTCAGCTTCCACATAGCTTGAATTATAACTATAATTTGACAGGATGGACTTCAGTTCAGTCATATTTGTGATAAACCCAGTTATGTTGTGAGAGATGTTTCTCATCATCATTTCAAGCAGTAAATGTTGCTGGAGCTCTAACTGCCAAAATCACATGGACCATGGTGAAAATTCTTACTGATTTGTGCCAGGTATATACTGACAACCTGCTGCTGCTCTGGTGAATCATCCTGGCCACACTTCATTTTTTATGGGCATTTGATCTACTAAAGGATTTTTGCAGTGTGAGAGAGGAATGCTGTGGACCAAACAGATGTTGAGGGATCTTGTGTGTTTAACACGTTTACATGGTTGCCTCCAGTTACAGAGGATGGGATTGGATTTGATGAGTCCAGTTCTGTGTTCCTATACAACACCCATGCATAGGTATTGATCAATGTTTGGGCACTGGCCATAATCTTTTTTAAAACTTATTTTCTAACTCTTCAAGGTACACCAGCAAAACCCCTAATAACCCCAGGAGATACTTGAGAAGTACAAACAGCCCTTGTGTGAGCATGCCTGAAGGTGAGAACACATGCCATCAGTCTGCCTAAGATCCTTCAAGGCTGAGAATTATCCCCCTCCAGACTGTGACTGTGGTCTTTTAAATGGGAAAGAGCTGAACTATGCAGAGCTGTGTTGCTGTTTTCTTTTACAGAAAAAAGAAAAATGTGGTGAGTCATATTTGTTACATGCTGTATTATGTGGAAAAAGTGCTGTTTATACTGAAGCAAGATGTGTCTGGGGTAATAATAATGGTTTCAGAAAGAAGCAGCATTAAGAAAGAAGAAAAAGCCTCCTTGGTGGTGGCTGTTGTGGTTGGCTCAGATCACAGAAGGGCTGCAGCTAGAGCACTGGACAAAGCTAGCAACGGTAGATGCATTTTTTTCCCACTCTGTGGATGTTTGCTTCCCCCTTCAGCTTGGCCAGATGCTGCCTTTCTCACCTCTTCAACTTCAGCCCTGCCTTATCTAATCTGAACTTAATCTTTGCAGTCACACAGGTCTTACAAGTTTGCAGTAATGTCTCAGCACTCTCTGAGCCAGACTCATCTTGCCTAACTTTAGAGCTAGTGAGACTGGGCTTCCTTTAAAGAGAGAAACTGATTTTTCAAGTGTAGATGTCAGTCTAGGCAAAATGTTCTTCACCCTGTGTTTCTGCCCTTTCAGACTGGCTTTTCTGGGTTTCGTATGTAGTACCTGCATAACACAGTTTGAAAGCAGTTAAATGCATATCATTAATTTTAGCAACATCTGGTATATATTATTAAAAAGCCAGCGTACTTCCCAGTTTTCCCATTTATCTGCTTCTTTGAAGGTCTGTGCTGTGGCCAAAATACCTCTTGCACCCAGCCAGAGCAAGCAGTCAGTTATCATGAGCAAGCCATCAAGGATCTAATGCAACTCAACTGTAGACATCTATGGTGAAAGCACTCTTGAGATGTGGTTCACCTGAGTTATGTTAAATATCTATTTCACCAGAAAAAGGAATTTCACCAAAGAAATGCCTACTTCACTAATTTACGGTTAATGGAATTGTGAACAAGTAGTTCAACAACAGTTGAAAGTGTCACACTCAGTCAGGTGAATCAGCCCTAAGTTTCTCTGACACATTGTTTTCAATGCAGAAGACACTTACCTGCTATGCTGAAGAATAAACTTATAAAAATGTAGATAAATGGAATTACACAGTTCTCTTAAGCTTTATCCTAGTTGCATTATATTTATCCATACTGCCTTCAAGAAAAGAGTCAATAAAAGCTATAGAAATGCAAAATTAAAAATAGTGATCATTTTTATTTTGGAGTTTCACAGTGAGATTGCATATTGCATACCAGATTCCTTCAGAATTTGAATTTCTAACAGGAGGAACTATGTTTCTTGTCTTAAACAACACTAAACACCCTCAATGCTCAACAGACAGTGTGTAATATTGATAGCCTTTGCAAGACAATGAGACAGCAAAGAAAATGCAGAGTCTCCTTTGGAATAGCAGTTGAGTGACTGTCGTCAGCGCAGTGATGATACAGCAAACTAATCTGCTTCTCTCAGCTGTTTAGTATCAGCATAATTACAATGAGCAAGATACCTTCTGCAAATATCCATAAATACTCCACATCGCCTTGCAGATATTCTGGAAGAACAGCCACTCAAAGCATCAAAGAATTAGCATGAGCAAGAGTGCTGAATTAACACAAATACCTTCCGGCTTGTTCTCTGTGTTTATGTACAGCCTGTCACCCGTTACCCAGGGTGGAAAATAAAAAAAGAATGTAAGGAAAGTGAAGAATCATTCTCTCCTCAGCTTAACTATGAGTTCATAAACTTATCCTTCAGGGAAGAGATTACTCATGCTGACCTCAGATTTACTGGTCATTCATTCTGGATGCATGGACATTCAAGCCTGTTGACATTGGTAGATAGACTTTGGGACATACAGACACACTGGCCTGTTTGTAAACTCTCACTGAGGTCACAAGGCCCCATCTTCACAGGATAATAAACTCCACTTCTTATCATTTCTCACCCTATTAATAGAGAAAAAATCCATGAACTATTGTCCTCTGGACAAATGTGTTGATACATCCATTATAAGAGCAAAATGGGGGAAAAAAAACACTTTGTTTTAAATACATGATTTCCTTTAGCAGCATAAATTATTTCACGAATTCACTGATAAAATTATTTGGTTGATGGAAGGACTGAGTTCTGCAGTGCATGAAGATACACTACAATCGACTTTTCTTTAAGTGAGTAACTTAGACATTTCTTTTCTTTTAAAAGAAAAGTAAAAAGACATTTCTTTTCTTTTAATGTAAAGAGATGTTAAATGATACACTCCTGTTCCCTGCTCTTTACAATAGTTGTTAATGCAGTCTACTGATCAAATAAAACGTACTCATATGCATACTTACAGACACACAGACCAGCTTTAATTCTGGAGGAAATTTTCCTTTGAACATATCAGAGGCAAGATTCCATAAACCTTGGCAATTCTTCAAACAATAACTAAATCCTTTCTGCACATGAGAAACACATACCTGACTCACAGGGATGTCAGTCTTCCTCATGTAAATCAAATTTTGAGCTAATTGGTATTTTATCCATTAGATTTACTTATACATCATATTTCACACTTCTGAAGACTCTTCAGGCACGGAGCTGCTCCCCACCGAGCATCAGAGGTGTTTTTCTAATACAATTATCCATCCTTATAGAATATTTCACAATACTGTAACTTCATGCCTTAATTATCTTTTCTAACACCTGCTGTTCTGTTATTACCAAACCCAGCTAACTTTGGTAGATAGAGAGCCTGTCCCTTCCTTCTTTGCTCCTAGATCCCTCCTTTCCTCAATAAACCCAGGCATCTTTTGTCACATAAACCTCCTTGATAGTAATATTTCATCCTTACTGGCATTCATAGGCAGTCACAGGGGGTGGGGATGGGTGTTAATTTGACAGCAGTATCACTTCCAATTAAAGGATCTTGTAATGGCATTGTAGTCCTTCCTCCCTTCACAGGCACACACGTTGCCATTGAATGCAGCCCTAAATACAATCTCAACTTTCCAGCAGTTTCCTTTCCTGCTCCTCCACCCTTTTCTCATTCCTACTCTAAGGCTGACTCCTGATGTAAACTGCAAATGGAACAGAATGGGAACATAATTACAATGCAGAAGTGGTAGTGATGTTAAAATATTTCCTTTTTTTTTTTTGGAAGTGGTGTGCCATGTTGCACTCTGCATTTCCATTCGTTGTCCATTCCTTGTTTAATATGCATTCTGCTCCACATCAGACTCCACGTTTCACACAGCATGTCATTTCTTATACAGTCACTCTGTTTAACATCAGCATTGCCAGGCACATGAATAATTAATTAATTGCACATTTTACAGGCCTGTCTGTGGGAGGACATGAATGAGTTATGACCTTCTTTGATTTGTACTCAAGAGCCTCCGCAAATTCTGTTTTAGAGTACAAATTCACCTTGTTTCTAGGACCTAGCTCTCTGGTAGCAAACCTTAAGCCTGCTCTCTGAGCTTGATTTGCCTCTCTTAATCTAGATTTTTCATTATCTCTACACAGAAAGCTGTCTCCAACAGCTTTAAAAAGTTAAAAACTTTTCTTAAAATATGAACTCAATTTTCTTCATTGTAATTAATCAGATTTCTTCTTCCTGTCTTCCCCAATCATAGTAAATGTGGAGAACAATTGCTCATTGTCTATTTTATGACAACTTGTTACATACCAGAATGCTGTCTTCATTCTTTCTCTCATGTTTTCTTTTCTTGACAAAACATATTCAATTTGTTTAGACTTTCCTCTTAGGTCATGTTATCTAATCCTTTATTCTTGGAGAGAGCTCTGAGAGCAATCAGAATTTGTCTACATTTTACTTAAAATATGATGCTCAGACTCTACAGTATTTCAGTAAGACTTAGCTTAGCTAAGTGCTTAGTAGAATGAAAAAATTATCTCTGTCATACCATTTCTGCTTCTGTTAATGCATCACAGAACACAACTTGCATTTCTGGAAAAAAAATTGCACTGTGCCTCGATTTCTCTGATACGTTAACGTGTTGGGTTTGTTTCTGATTTATTGCACCCCTAAATCCTTTTTCTGCAGCTCTTCAGCTGAGTTACTCATCATTTTTATATTTGTGTGTTTGATTTCCTCTTACTAACGGTCATTCTCCACAATTGCCTCTATTGAATTTAATCTTGTTGATTTTAAATTTTGCTCTCTGCAGTCTGCCAGGATCTCCTCAATTACAGGAATTCTTGCAGGCAATTTTTAATGGTTAAGTTCTTTAATGACTTCAGAGTGAATTTCAGTAGGTCTGAACAAATTTAATCCATCTAACTTATCTAAATGTCTTTAATGCCTCCCTGCTCTATCTTGCTCTGCACCTCTATATTGTCATTAAAATTAGTTTAAGTACCTGGTGACAGTTGACATTGCCTTTTTTTGCATTGACTCAAATGAAGCACTGCGCATCTCCGTCATTTCTGCGGTATCAATCATAGGTACCTCTTCACTGTTCCTTTTTTTTCACTGCTACCATGGTGAAAATACACAATACAGGTAGCAAGCAAACGCTCAGACTATCCTTCCCTTTTAAAATGAAATCTAGCTCTGTTATCACAATGAGACATCAGCCAGCTAAAACACATATTCCTCATCTCTAGCATGCTTAAAATGTAACCAAGGTCAGACAAGAAGATAGCTAATAATGTCTCTTACTTAGCAAATTTGTTCCCCCCATGTTTTTGAGATGGCAGAATACTTAATGGGCAAAAGATCTTCCTTTTCTAATTAAGCTGCACTGGTTCTGGTGTGCTAAGGAAGAGAGCGCCACACTCAGCTGTCCTGGATTGAAAGCAAAATTCTAATGAAACAATTTTTTTTTTTTTAGTGAAATAATGAAATGGTCAAGAAGAAGACAGTCTCATTTTTCTTTTTGCAGATTTTAAGTTTATTGCTGGCTATCAGATACCTCTTTTGAAATCTGAAAAACATAGAAGTATGGAACAGCACGCAACTATCCTGTTATATGTTTGGGCTTTTATACTCATTGCTGTGCTGGTTCTGCAATGAACTAATCATGGGTGCATTTCTGTACTTGAAAAATTTTCATCACAGGGAAAGCAGCCATGGGCTAGAACAACAAATCCAAGAATTATCTCTGAGAGGTTCAAAGATAAATATATGAGAGCCTCATAGAATCACAGAATAATTCAGGTTGAAAGGGACCTCAGGAGGTCTCTAGCCCAACCTCCTGCTCACGGCAGGGTCAGCTACAAGATCAGACCAAGTTATTCAGACCTTTATCCCATTAACTCTTGAAAACTCCCAACAATCCCCATGCTTGGACTCCACAACTTCTCTGGGCAACCTATTACAGTGCTCAGTCACCCTCACAGCAAAAAAGTGTTTCCTGATGTTCAGAGGGAAGCTCCTGTGTTTCAGTTTGTGTCCGTTGCCTCTGGTCCGGGCACTGGGCACCACTGAAAAGAGCCTGGCTCCATCCTCTTTGCACCTTACCTTCAGGTATTTATAGACATTGGTAAGATCCCCCTGAGTCTTCTCTTCTCCAGGTTGAACAGTCCCAGCTCTCTCAGCCTTTCCTCATAGGAGAGGTGCTCAAATCCCTTAATCATCTTCATGGCCTTTCATTGGACTTTCTCCAGTATGTCCATGTCTCTCTTGTAGTGAAGAGCCCAGCAGTGGACACAGCACTCCAGGTGTAGCCTCATCAGTGCTGAAGGGAAGGATCACCTCCCTCGCCCTGCTGGCAATACTCGGCCTAATGCAGCCCAGGATGCAATTGGCCTTCTTTGTGACAAGGGCCCATTGCTGACTCATGTTCAGCTTGTTACATACTACAAATCCAGATCTTTTTTTGCAAGCCTTCTGCACAAATCCAAGTGATTGTTCCTACATTTGTCTTCAATGAATCATACATGAGGTTCCTGTCAGTCCATGTCTCCAGCCTGTCCAGGTCCCTCTGGATGGCACCATGACCCTCTGGCATATCAGCCACTCCTCCCAGTTGTACCCATCAGCAAAATTGCTAAGGGTACACTCTGTCCCATCACCCAGATCATTAATGAAGATGTTGAACAGAACTGGATGCAGTGTTGACCCCTGGGGTACACTGCTAGTTACTGGCCTTCAACTAGACTGGCTGGCATGATCAGAATCCTCTGAGCTCAGCCGTTCAGCCAGTTTTCAATCTAATCTGCCACATTGTCTGCTCATCTATCCCTTCTCTATGAGGATGTTATGGAAGACAGTGTCGAAAGCCTTTCTTCAACATGGCCATAGCTTTGCACCCTCTCCTGACATTTCTCCTCCAGTGACTTCTCCCCTTGTAAGATACTATCAAGTTAACAGCCACTGTTCCTGAGGTTTTCTTGTGGATGATTGCGGTGTCCAGCTGTTCACTGTAATCTTCTGTTCATGGAACAAGGTTACCTTTGAACACTTCCATGATTTTACTAGGTAAGATGGCCTTCTTTGGTTAGGATGATTCACTCTTGCCGATGAGCCTATGCACATTACAGCAGTGGTTCAGGTTCTGTGCAAGAAGTCTCTCGCTCTTTGCCTCACATTTTCTGCACTGTGCTTGTCTCCAGCCATCTATTCTTTTCTGCAATTATGTTGAGCTTTTGCCAGCTGCTGGATTTGGAAGTCGAGACCTTCATAAGCTCATAGCTTTCCAACTACTGGCATAAAAGTTGTATTGTAGGTGGCAAAGGAGTGAGTGACAATAAATACTGTTGAAGGAAGACAAACTGGAAGGAGATTAGAGTGGATAAATACACTGATGTGAAGACAAATTGAGCTGTTATTAGCAGTGTGGAAGATTCCAAGGTACAGATGAGGAACTAGGTGACTGAATAACCAAAATAGGATGAGCATTGAACAGTACAGAATGGAACTCTGAGTACCAATCAACTAATGAAATTTTGTCTGGAAGCTGAGAGGTCATCTACTGGAAGCAAATGAAAGAGATGAAACTCTGGTTATTCCCCATGGTGGATAAACATAAGCCACCAAAGTGGAAAAGGTAAATCAGACCATGAGTTTCCCATACAGAGCACGAAGCATTGTGTAAGACTCACCTAGAATGCTGTATACACTCACTATTCATGTCCAAATATGAATCTAGACTTGAAGAGCTGTAGCGAAAAGCTGGGATAATGGAGGAAATATGAGGACTCTCAAAAGTAGGTGCTGCTTGTGACATGAGCAATTAAAATGTGACTGTAGTGATATAAAAATTAGATTATTTTTGTTTGACTTCAGGTTTTTTCCTACTTTCATTTTCAGTATTATGACATTCCCAGTATTATCAGTTATTAGCATTTTTAATTTTCCAACAATCTCTGGAAAATTCCTTGGAAAGAAAGAAATCTCTGGAAAGAATTAATCTTGACTACTCCTCTAAAGAGATAAAAGGCAAGACAATAAGGAAAGGGAAACATATATGCTGGGGGGGGCAATGACCAAAACAATTCTTTGCTTATTCAAATCTTTTTGTTATGTGGAGTGACTATTTAGTGTCTCCTACTCACTGGTAGTTGGGTGACTTTCTGTAAGAATGGAAATAACTTTTAGAGAAGTCCTTGAATGAAAAGAGATCTGTAGGCTGTTAGATAAGCTCAGAAAAGCATTCTTTGGGCAGAAGAGGTAGCACTTTCCAGCTCGCTCTGCTGTGTGAATAGAAAAGGCAAAACTTAACAATTGAGGGGATGAAATATAAAGAAGTGGCATGACGATGCAAGATCCTAAAGGTATAAAGAAGAATTACAACCTTCATGTAATAAAAGGGAAGAAAGATAAAACAGGATTTCACAGATAACAAGGCAGTTATATTTTAGACGTTAGAATAGATTTGTATAACTATCAATAACCACAGATCTGGAATTTGAAAATCACCCGCGCTCTTTATTCCTCTTCCCTTATTATCAGCAATGAAGATTCAGCAAATTAAAATCCCATTGTTTCCTCACTGACTGATAAGGATGATGAGAATAATCCTATAGAGGGGAAATTTTTATCAATTTGGTTTCCCACAGTTTTTGGAAAACCTTGAAGCTGTAGTGTGTAGTCTAAGGAAATCTGCAAAACCATATTAAACAGTAGAGTTTATGGACCTGCTGTATGTTGCAATGCTGGGAGCTCTCAAGAAAGTCTGAGGTGTCCTCTGAGCTAAGAATTTGGCAACCACAACTGTAGAATATTCTCACAATCACTCTAATGGAATCTGTACACCATCTTCAAAAAGCTTAACCAGTCCGGTAAGTTTGGTAATGATATAAACTTATGGTTGACTAAGGGCTTCTTCCTTTTTCCCTTTTTTGATTAGGTAAGGAAAAACTTATAAAATCTTGAAAAAGTGCTGCTTGTGATGCTTAATGACTTAATAAAAATGATTCCATGTTTTGAGAATGCCCTGCTGGAACAATTCCTTCTGAATCGTGACTTCATGCAGGTTAGCAGATTAGAATAACAGAGCTTAGAGCAAAGGGAGTTATTTGCCTGTTCACAGAGAGAATTCAACCCAAGCCCTACAAGACCCTTGTGATCTTTGTGCTGTATGTTTCAAAAAGTGAAAACTGGAGAAGAATCCACAGGTAGTAGCAAACTACCACCCTGTAGTACCCTTTCCAAACTTCTTTTTTTTTAAAATAAAATCATTGCCTTTCAGAGTCCAGCCTCTTCACCATTTTGTGGAAAGGAAGAGAAGCTTCTGAAGAAACAGGAATTGAAAAAAAAATTTCTTCTGACCCAGCTACTGTCTAATCTCTGCAGCTAGTAGATAGGGAACGTGTCTTATTAAACAGACTACATGTAGGTGCATCGGTCTGTGAAAATGGGTGTGATTAAGTAGAGGAATTGCATGAATTCTGCCATTAACAATGCTGATCCCTTGCCTAAAGGTATTTAGCCTATTTAAAACAAATCATCCTTTTAGCTTATTAAAATATATATGAGAGCGCAATCCAGGATATGTAATTGGGAGTTTAGCATTAAACAACCTCATGAAGGGATTGCTTATTGGAGCTCATGCCTCTGCTCTGAGGGATTCAGATCACCTCTTACCTGTTGTCAAGGTATTCACTCACACAGTCAAACTAAAGCATATTCAAACTTAAATACTCCTTTTCTGGATTAGAATTGGTGCTGAACCAACTAAAGAATTACAAAAATCTGCAAGGTGATTGGAGTTCTGGATTTACTCTTTCACTGGTTGCAGTACCAATTTGCTTATTTCCAAATTTTAAAAGCTATGGGATTTTTTAACTGCAAATCCTGTTTATTCAACAGGGGTTCTGGAAATCAAGGTGAGGTTTGTCCTTGCTAATCACAGTCTCACAAACAGTTCAGAAATATCTTCATGGAGAAGATAGGTGGCTGTCAGAGCAATTTCATAGGTAATGAAAAGAACACATCATGGTGGTGTTCATTTCAAAGAGTTTTCTTTATTAGCGATGGTGATAACTGGGAAGTCAAGAGCCCAGTTGACTATCAGAGTTGAAATTGAGTTGCAGGACTGAAAATTACAGATTTTTTTTTGTGAACTCAGCAGATCTGCTGGTGAGTCACTGAGACACAGAAATATGGCACCTCTTTATTGTTCTCTGATAGTCATTTTTTCAGCTCGTCCATTGTAAGAACTTAATGGATTTGATATAATGGCATTTGAAAAGGGAATACAGATCAAAACTGTATTGCAACCTGTATATATCCTACCAGTATGTTACCAAAATAAGCTTGGCTGCTTCTAGACTACTCAGAAAGTAAAACATTAGAGTAATTGTAGCATGCAACAAGACAGGTGAGACTATTATTAGCATGGTCAAAGACGAAGCTAAAACATGTTCAAGCCTATTAGGGATAATATGGTTTCATTTACTAACTAATAGCACAGTAACCAGTTTCACTAAAATCTGTCTGTAATAGGCTGTGAAACTGATGAAGGAATTAATGTACCTTCAGCCATTCATGAAAACCTACAGATTTAATATGATAAAGCTCCCTTGCCTACTGATCAGACAAAAACCTCACTTTTTCATATCAATTGTGCCACTGAAGTCTCACACAACCTCTTCAGATTTGTATTCCACTGAAATACAACTTAAAGTAACCTAAAATTAACCTTCCTTTGCCATTTGTGGGCACGCTGCATAAATATTAATGTGTAAAAGCATTCCATTTATAATCAGCTGCACTCCCCAAACTTGGCGATCTCTCCCCCCACACACGTCCCCTCTGACAGCCCACTGCTGACCTCACTGACAGGAAAGAAGCAGGCCAGAAACCTGCTGAAGACAGAAATGCCACTTTGCTCACATTCACATCACTTCTCTGAGATCAAATGCTAGCCCCTCTTTGCACACCTTCTGCCACTCAGCCTGGCCATTTCTGTTGGGATGTATTTTTCGAGGCAAAACTGAAGTCCAAGTGTTTGAGAGGGCACCAGTGCCAGAAAGCAGCACTTGCTTCTTCCGGTTGTGAGACAATGTGCAGGCAGGACTGAATGGTTGCCTGAAGCTTATGCACACCTCAGTGTTGCACATGCTTCCTTGCATCTAGGATTGAGAACATTCCTGTAACACTGTTGGACTAGAACTTGATTAGCCTCATTGTGAGGATGCCACCAGTTCCCAGGTGCTTGGTGGCAACTGCTCAGGTGCACTCAAATGACCCTGCTCAGAGGAGCCATTTCAGAAAGACAGGCTTAAATTTAAAAGAGTGTGTCAAATTGGGAAGTGCCAGATTTAGCGTTCCCAGGTGGGAATGTGGTTGTGCAAAATAGAAGGCTGTTTCTTCACCCTATAAATACAAATGGTGTAAGGTGACTAAGTAAATCTCCTAAGATGTTCAATGAGAGGGAGCAGAATGAGAGAAGGAGGAGAGACAGTACCAGAGGCCCAGGTTGTAAACATAAATCACAGTAGGCAATTACTGATTGCTAAAGGAGTGCAACCTTGTGGGTCAGGCACAACTGGTTTAGGAAAGCAAAAAAACCTCAGATAAATAAATTTAAGGTGGATCTGGGAACCAATGAGGGAAGCGCTAGCAGGCTGAGTGGATGTGTTGCACCGTGCAAGCTTTAAATGGAAGACCAGAAATTAAATAATTGTATTACCTAGATGAGCATAAGCCAAATAAGAGCACAGAGGTACATGTGGGGTTGGAAAAGTTGTTAGGCTCTGTCTTTGGCCTTCTGAACAATAAGGCAGACAAGCCCCAAGTTATGACCAGGTCACATTTGAAACTGTCGTGGATGGCCTGTCCCCAGGGCTAAGGGTCTGCAACTTTAGGGTCTGTAATTGTGGAAGCCAGTATGGAATAAACTAAAAGCTTGGTTAAGAGACACAGCAGTGGCATGGACATAAGTAAATAATAGGAACTTAAAGAAAAAAATCGAGGGAGAGGAATAATTTAGAAGCTATACGAACCCTTACCTTTGACAGTGTAACTCCCTCAATACCCTTTCTCAGGGCAAGTGGTGAAAGTGTGGTGGTAGAGTAAGGAGTGGCAGAATAGCATAACCCCTAAGGTAGTGCTAAGAAATAACACAGCGGAAGAAGATGCTCAGCAAGACCAGATATATAGAAAATGCTTCAGAAGCATGGGGACGATCTGAATTGCTGGGATAATGCCCCAACAAGCGTTCTGCTGTATTGCTTGAAGGAGATCAGTGCAAGGAAAGAGGAAAGTGGGCCCTGTATCCTCTCCCTCCTAGTGATAGTCTTGGGAGTCCTGTCCCTCCCTTTCCCATGGCTCATGGTCAAATTAGAACTGGACCACTGGAGAAGGCCCACCTTCTGGCGGAGCTGAGGAGTGATCAGGAAACAAACTGCCAGGTACTAGCACATCCATCAATGTAACAAAGAAAGCTTGAATACCAGGAGCAGGCTGTGCCCAATGCAACCAAGAAAGTTACTCTGATGAAGTAAAAGCGAGAACTGAATGAAGTGCTAAAAGGTTGTTTGGGTTTTTTTTAGAGCAGGAGCATACAAAAGAGAAGTTGAGTATTCCATTAGAATCAGCCAGGCTGCTGACCCCTGCCATCCTCCTGCAGGGGCTGACCACAAAGGATGAGAGAAACACACAGTGGCCCTGTAAGCAGAAAGTCATAACGGGTTTGTTACAGCTCTTTGGGAGACCAGAACACTAGGATGGAGAGAGAGAGAGATCCAGACCCATCCAGACTACGGACTGATAATAATAATTGTTCTGGGAGTCTGGAAAAGAACAGTTACTCACCACGCTATGTGCTATTGCAAAATCAGTTCTGCAATATGGACAGCCATGCAGAGAAAACAAATAGCTCTTTTAATCATCAAGACTGTAGTAAAAGGGAAGGACTAGAGATGTAAAAGCAAATTGCTATCACAAGGAAATGAAGTCCCAGACAAGTTAAAGCAGTAACAAAAATGGCAGTGCTCTTAAACAGGGATACCTCTATTTAGTGATGAGTTAAATGAGAGACAACCATTGGGACAGCAGTATGGGAACCTAATTGGAGCAGCAGCAACCACTGAAACAGATTGGTAACCATTTCTTTGGTTGAATTAGCACAGAGGTCCCAATAAGCAAGGAAAATTTTGAGAGATGAACAAAAGGCTCAAAGGGATAATAAACAGGAATGAGTCAGGGCTTTAACATTTGCTAACAATGATCTGCAGCAATCCGCCCTAAGAAAGAGGGATAAGAGCGAAGCAT
This sequence comes from Pygoscelis adeliae, assembly GCF_000699105.1. NCBI lineage: Eukaryota > Metazoa > Chordata > Aves > Sphenisciformes > Spheniscidae > Pygoscelis > Pygoscelis adeliae. Next base: position 2,067,092 of record NW_008824231.1, read on the forward strand.
TGTATAAATAGGAGACCTAAATATCGTATGAACGCCAGAATTAGAAAACAAGAAGAGAAAAGGCAGCATCAGCTTCGAGGTTCCTCTAACATGCATTCTGAAAAGTTTTGGAAGAAAGAGAACCATATACAAAAGAATACTAAAGGGTAGAAGAGGTAAAACATTTGAAACTGCAGAACAAGCCAAACAAATGCAATACAATTAACATGAAAAAAAGCAGTTCAAGCTCACAGATAGAGTTGTTAAATTCAGTGAAGCATGT